>NC_137009.1:30161573-30204073 GCF_032717465.1 Coenobita brevimanus
AGGGTTATGTTTCAGCTAATATGAAGATATTCGGTAAAGTAAAGCATGATGATTAAAGCTAGGTGCAATAAAAAAAAAAAAAAAATTAAGCCTGTAACTGGGAACTACAAAGGAATGTAATTGATGCGATTTATGGGCGTGTCGGAGCCATCCATATAGGGGACCGTAGCAACACTGATATATATATATATATATATATATATATATATATATATATATATATATATATATATATATATATATATATATATATATATATATACTGTAAACGTGCAAGTTGCTAATACATTGTTTGTTAAAAGTGATGCATGTTTATCACGTGTTTATCTGAAGTCCACCTAAGTCAACAAACGGTCCGTTACAGGTTCTCAGTTATCTTTAGACTCCCAATATCTTTGATAAATCACATTTTAATGCTTAAATGTTAAAAACAACATCCATAGGTGAGCATAACTGCCATATATGATACATTATGTAATTAATAGCTACTGGGCAACTATATACAGTAATTTCCGGAATAATACCTTTTTATTGTAATACATAACAATTTGCTTATTTCTTTTATAGAAGACTGCTATCATTAAAGAAGTGCCTTAATTTTTTTTTAGAATGAAACCAATTATACAGTTTATGAGTACCCACTACCTTCATCATTAATCGTCTTAGTATTTGGATGTTGTCTTGTCTTGAATAAAATTGTCTGGTAGCTGCAATAATAATACGAACGGCGTCATAAGGCGGATTGCCTTAAAGCCTGATATTAATAAGTCCCCAAATCAGGTTGAATTTGAATATCTGCGTTATCTGGCTATATTCCAGATAATTTAGGTATCCGTGCTACATTATATCAGTCTAAATATTAGGATGTTGCAGGAAGAAGCAATCCGTGATTTGACAGTGGTCCTAGCCAAGCAGCAATATGTCACAGAAACCGAGCTTAGATCCTTGTACGGAGCGGACCTCCAGGTAGCGTCCAGTAATCGGATTTGCTGGGCTGAAGGGGATGGAGATGCCGTTGGGTGCAGTGCCATTGTACGTGCCCAAGATAGGGTTGTTGCTGTAGTCACTGGAGTTCCCCAGGGTCGCCACCACGTCACCGAACATTAAGACCTTATGTCTGGCGTCGCGATTAAAGATAATGAGAGTAGAGACTTTCACATAGGCGCCCAGGTCTGCTCTCCACCAGGGGCTGGGGACTGAAGGAGTGTTGAAGCAAAACCCGTCAAGTTCCTTGCAGTAGAAGCCGTTAACGACGTTCTCTGGTTCTCGTCCTATGTCACCAACACCAACGGCTGTGGGGTTGGTGATTAAGTGGGTGAGGTCGCCAACTCTGGGGGACCAGCTGGAGTAGCACTTGTCGAAGGCGAGGCTCGAGATGGTATTGTCTCCTCCCCATCTGACAGTCACCCTTGCGCTGAACAGGCTGCACACACTGCCTGCAACGACAGGAACAAGTTAAACATACTGCCGGCAACAACAGTAACAGGATGTACACACTGCCGGCAACAACAGTAACAGGATGTACACATTGCCGGCAACAACAGTAACAGGATGTACACACTGCCGGCAACAACAGTAACAGGATGTACACATTGCCGGCAACAACAGTAACAGGATGTACACACTGCCGGCAACAACAGTAACAGGATGTACATACTGCCGGCAACAGCAGTAACAGGATGTACATACTGCCGGCAACAACAGTAACAGGATGTACACACTGCCGGCAACAACAGTAACAGGATGTACACACTGCCTGCAACAACAGTAACAGGATGTACACACTGCCTGCAACAACAGTAACAGGATGTACACACTGCCTGCAACAACAGTAACAGAAGACACACACTGCCTGCAGGAACAATATCAGGCTGCACACTGGCTACAACAGTTAAAGGAACAAAAGTAAATGATAGAAAACACACACACACACACACACACACACACACACACACACACACACATATTGTCTGGAATAGCAGCAATAGACTGCACACACTGCCTGCAATAACAGTAACAGGTTGCACACACACACACACACACACACACACACACACACTTCCGGCGACAACATAGAACAGGCTGTACACACACATTGGCTGCAACAGCAGTCACACTGGTTGCCACATCAGTTTTAACACACTGCCTGCAACAACACTGATAGGTCCGTTCCGAAAATTGTTCTGAATAATTTTCAGGCATTATTTTTTATCCATGAATTTATGGACGCCAAAGGATTTTCTACCGTGCTTAGGTTAGGCTCTCAGTTCTCTTAATTTCTTCGTTTGAAAAGAAGAGAAATTGAAACACATGCAGTGGAATGTCATCGGATGCAAAATTAAGATATCTCTGAAGTGAACCGTCCCATTCTGATTTCGTCCTCGACGGCTGGAGTCAGTGTATTATTATGTCATTTTTCTGTGACGTCTTCCAGCACCTATACATTCGTGGGTGTACTGATGTGTGTGTATGTACAGTATATACATACAGTATACTGTACACACACACACACACACACACACACACACACACATATATATATATATATATATATATATATATATATATATATATATATATATGAGAGACAGAGAGAGAGAGAGAGAGACAGAGAGAGAGAGAGAGAGAAATACGAGTAAATAATCAGATAAAATATAAATAGGTGGATATAGATATATAATGTATGTCTATATACATTGTTTACTTGTTTACTCTTGTTCTTCACGGCAGTCGCAACCCCTCGTTTTGCTTGGCTGTTCTATCCTTGCCAGTGGTACATGCAATTGTGCTTTGGCTACTGACATAAGAATTTTTAAGCATGTACGAGTGCACAGGGCGTATAAGTGGTTTCTTGTTTTCCCTTGTCTTATAGTTCCCCATTAGTATCTGCTCCTTTCCCAATTTACCTTTTATCTTTAACCTTCCCCGTTTTATGTCTTAGTTGAAGTGTATTGTTCTTATTTTGGATTTCATTTTTCTTATCTTTGTCGTGCATTTTTCACTTCCGGACCAATTGACTCATTCAGTTTACTCTAGTGTTATTGCTGTTCATCTGCTGTTCAGCACTCCAGCAATTTTGTTCTAAAGGCAGATTATTCATTTATATTTTTGTTGGAGCTGTATGTTTTCCAATGCCCTTTCCTTCTTCCACCTTTAATTGCTCTGTTACATGCTGCACTGGGAAACAATGGAAGCTCCTCGAAGAGCGTCTGTTTACCTACTCCATGTCTGTCTACCTACTCCTGTCCCACCCGGGATGCTATTGTACTTCTCGTTGTCATGAGGGACGCAGGCTGTTCATAAAGGATGCCCGTCCCCCGTCACCGTTCTGGATCTCGAGACAGATGTTCTAAACTCTGTTCGATCTCTCCTGAGAAGAGATGATTTTTAAGCTTTTGAATGCTGGCAGCCAATTGGTTGTCCGAGTGCATTCATTAGTAATGATTTTCATCTTTTATTATAAGGGCAATGTAGGATTGGATGATGGATGGATGGATGGATGGATAAAGGTTACAATAACCGTTCCTGATGATAAGATTGCGTATTATCTCCTCTCTCTCTCTCTCTCTCTCTCTCTCTCTCTCTCTCTCTCTCTCTCTCTCTCTCTCTCTCTCTCTCTCTCTCTCTCTCTCTCTCTCTCTCTCTCTCTCTCTCTCTCTCTCTCTCTCTCTCTCTCTCTCTCTCGATATACAGATAGATAGATACAAATTTAGATAGATAGACACATAGGCATACAGAGAAAGAGAGAGAAACAGACAGACAGACAGAGACAGTGACAGAGACAGAGACAGAGATTTGTTTAGATTAATCTAAAAACGAGGCCTTCCAAAGTCTGGCAGGTGGGTCAGATACGTGTGAAATGTTCAGTTCCCCGACCAGTCAACGCCTTCAGACAAAGCTTTAAGAGTTTCTTGACTTTTTTCCCCTGTTATATCAAATTAAGGGAAATTATACATCCATACTGAGACATTATGCTGATTTGACAGAACTGAAAATTCCAAACGTATCCAGGCCATCTGACAGAGATTGTAAGGCCTCGTCGTTAATTCAACCAATGCAAAACACACACACACACACACACACACACACACACACACACACACACACATCTATCTGTTTACACCTATAACTAGATCAATATCAATGTACCTATCTATCTACCTATCTACCTATCTATATATATCTATGTATCTGTCTATCAATCAATCTATCTATCTGTCTATCTAGAGAGGAGCTCACATCCACTCACTCGATTTTTTTTTTAATGGAAGAAAGAAGAAACCAAAGGCCAGGGGCCCGCAAATCGTTTCTTCCAAGGAAAAAAAACAATAGAAAAGAGAGCCAAATTCAAGATCCGTTCATTTCGAGATGGCTGGACAAATTGCGTTTGGAAGACTGAAGATCATAGGAAGTATGATATACCGACAGAGGGAGACAGTTCCAGAGTTGACCTGTTGCATAAATGAAGGACTGGGAGTAACGGTTAACTCTTGCATTAGAGAGTTGGACAGAGAAGTGGTGAGAGTTTGCTGCTAGACGGGTGCTACGCGCCGGTCGTAAAGGTGGAGGGATGCAAGCAGACAGTTCAGAGGAGCAGTGACCATTGAAGTAGCGATAGGAAAGAGATAAAGATAACAGTGCAGTGAAGAGACAGAGGTTGAAGGGAGCAAGTAAGACAAGGAGAGTTGATGAAACGAAATGCTTTTGACTTCACGCTATTGAGAAGAGCTGTAAGCGAGGAGCCTCCCCACACATGAGAGTTGTACTCTACACAGGGGCGGATAAAACCCCTGTATAAAGTCAACAACTGTGCAGGGGTAAAGAAGATACGGAGCTGGCTTAGCACACCTAATCTCTTGGAAGCAGATTTTACAAGAGATGCAATATGATCTTTCCAAGATATGTCCCGAGTGAATGAAACCCCAAGCATGTTCAAGGATGTTGCAGGATTGAGCTGGATATTATTAAACATTAGTGGGTACTCCTGCGGAAGATTGTGTCGGGTTGATAGGTGTAAAAACTGAGTTTTTGATGCATTAAAAACAACAAGATTATTTTTACCCCAGTCAGAGATACGAGCCAAGTCAGACATTAGGTTTGCCATAGCCTCATCCCTTGTTTGTTGAAGTAACTGCTGAGATGGACGTTGCGGGAACCGAATGGAAAGGTGAAGGGTGGAGTATTCAGCGTACGAGTGGATAAGGTTAGATGTACAGCTTAGAAGGTCATTGATGAATAAAAGGAAGAGAGTCGGTGATAGGACAGAGCCCTGAGGAACACCACTGTTGATAGATCTAGGAGAAGAACGATGGCCGTCTACAACAGCGGCTATAGAACGACCAGAAAGGAAGATATAGATGAAGGCAAAGATACAAGGATGGAAACCGTAAGAAGGCAGTTTGGAAATTAAGGATTTATGCCAGACTCGATCGAAAGCCTTTGAGATGTCAAGTGCGATGACAAAGAATTCTCCAAAGTCCTGAAAGGAGGATGACCAAGAGTCTGAAAGATAGGTGAGAAGATCGCCAGTGGAGCGACCCTGACGGAACCCATACTGACGATCAGAAAGAAGGTTGTGATAAGAAAGATCCTGTAAAATTTTTCTGTTAAGAATTGATTCGAAAAGTTTTGAAATACAGGATGTTAAAGTAATTGGACGATAGTTAAAGGGTTGGGAATGTTCACCCTTCTTTGGGACTGCCTGAATGACAGCAAACTTCCAGCAAGGAGGAAAGGTACAAGTTGACAGGCAAAGGTGAAAGAGTTTACCTAGGCAGGATGTAAGCACAGAAACACAGTTCTTGAGGACAACAGGAGGGACTCCATCAGGCCCATATGCCTTGTTAGTATTAAGGCCAATGATAGCAGAAAATACATCAGCTGAAGAAATTTTAATGTCAGCCATGAGGGAGTCAGAGGGGGGGAGTGATGGAGGAACAGCACCGGAATAGTCTTAGGTGGAATTGGAGGAGAAAGTCTGAGCGAGAGATCTACTTTATCAGTAGAAGAAATAACTACAGAGCCATCAGAATAGAAAAGAGGAGGGTAGGATGATAAGGTAAAGTTTTAGGAAGGTTCTTGGTAAGGTGCCAGAAGGAGCGGGAAGAATTCGAGTTGGAAAATTTAGAGCATTTAGTACAGATAAAATTATTTTTAGCAGAGCGAAAAACAGACTCAGCACGATTCCAGGCAGAAACATAAGCAAGATGTGATTCGGGGAAGGGGTGGTTCTGGTTCTTTTTATAGGCCCTCTCCTTGTTGCGGACAGCATTAGAACAAGCGTGATTAAACCAAGGCTTTCTTGTATTAGTCAAAGGATATGAGAAGGGAATGTATGTTTCCATGCCCGAGAGAATAACCTCCGTAATGCGCAATGCACATCCAGATGGCTTCCTGCCATGGAAGCAATAATCATTCCAGGGAAAATCAAAGAAGTACTGCCTGAGGGTCTCCCAATCTGTAGCTCCAAAGTGCCACAGTCGACGTTTCTTTGGAGGGTCCACAGGCCATACCGGAGTGACAGGACAGGTTAAGGTAATAAGGTTGTGATCGTAGCAGCCAAACGGAGGGGAAAGATTAACAGTGTAAGCAGAAGGATTAGTTGTAAGGAAGAGGTCAAGTATGTTGGAGCTCTCTCCAAGGCAGTCAGGGATACAGGTAGGATGCTGTACAAGCTGCTCTAGGTCATTAAGAATAGAAAAGATGTAGGCTTGTTCACCACGAGGATCAGTGAAAGGAGAGGAGAGCCAAAGGTGGTGGTGAACATTGAAATCTCCTAGAATGGAGATTTCAAAGAATGGAGAAATGGATAGAATGTGTTCCATCGTAGAAGTAAGATAGTCGAAGAATTTTTCATTGTCAGTAGAATTAGGAGATAAGTAAACAGCGCAGATATATTTAGTCATAGAATGACAAGAATTCTGAAGCCAGAGAGTAGCGCATTCAGAAGAATCAAGCTCAGGAACACGAGAGCAAGATAAATCGTTGGATACATATACACAACAACCACCTTTGGCTTTGAAATGAATATAGAGAAAGTAGGAGGAAACAGAAAAAGGTTTGCTGTCAGTTGCCTCAGATTGCCTCAGACAGCTGAGTCTCAGACAGGAAGAGAAGGTGAGGTTTAGAGGAGGAGAGGTGATGTTCGTCAGAGAGTAAGTTAGAGGAAAGGCCTCGAATGTTGCAGAAATGAAGATGTGAGTCAGACAATGGTTCCAGGCATCTCTCTGAGTCGTCACCGGAAGATGGGCGGATGGTGGGGGAATTTATGCCCCCCCCCGCCCGGGGACTCCGAGGCCAGATTTGATTGCGCCAGTTTCTTTTCATTTTGAAAAGGAAATGTAGAGCGTACTGTGTATGTAGTTTGGTGCTGGCAGTTAGAGAAACGTGTATTGGAGAGCATGCTGGCCCACTCTGTGTTATTGAGACACTGAAAAAGTTTAGCAAAGGGTCAGGAACTTGTCCCGAGGGCTGATGAATGGAAGCTCCAGCTCTCCCTGTCATCAGCTTCCATCCACATTGGGAGTACTGCCCTGCGCGACAGGTGCTACAGTCTGCTCCTCGTAGTGCCGCTTTAGGTGTCTGCCCTATCCTCTCTTCCATCCTTCCTCTTCTGTCTTTCTTTCCTTCATTCTTTCGTCTTCTTTTTGCCTACCGGTGACTTTACATTCCCTCTTCTCTCTTTCTTTCCTTCATTCTTTCCTCTTCCTTCTGCCTATGGGTGGCTCTACACTGAGTGACATGCCAAATTGTTTCCTGTACGCCAGGAAACCATTTACTACACTGGGTGGTAACCATATAACCAAATTAAGGTGCCTGGTTGTTTAGTGGGTAATTAAGATGCTCCAATCGGATTGAGCATCTGTAGGTTTATATCCAAGGCATGGTTGGAGTTTATTGCTCACGTAATGCCATTCAGGGATGAGTGAAGCTGGTCACTCATCTTAAAAGTCAGGACCAACTTGCCTAGCCCCGGGTTCTTACGCTCCTTATGGGGGTACGTAGGACTGGATGATGGATGGGATATATATATATATATATATATATATATATATATATATATATATATATATATATATATATATATATATATATATATATATATCAGCAGCAGCAGCAGCTATTCCAAGTCTACTGTTGAACAAAGGCTTTCCCAGGTCCTTCTCTAAGAATTACTTGACTGAGCTAATCTCTGCCAGGTTTTGTCTGCAAACTTCTCTATGCCATTTCTCCACCTCCTGTCTAACCTTTTTCTGCTACGCCTGCAATATCTTGGAAGTCCTCGGTTATCCCTTTTTCTTGCTACATGACTTGCCCACCTTCATTTTGGTTCTTTTATATCTTCTGTAATTCCTTTGATTTTAGTCTGCTTCTTCATTCATGTTGATCTCTTCCTATGTCTCGAAAATATGTTGCTCTCTGAGAATATGTTAGTTGGTTTTCCATAGATTTTGTTGGTTTCCAGGTCTCATAACCCAACGTCATATCTGCGATTATACATTCGTAATATCCGTTTCGTTTCATACATACTGGCAAGCTACTTTTCAGGATGTCTCTATGTTTACCGATAGCTTTCCATCCACCTCTAATGCGTCTTTTTATTTCGTTGCCATGGTCGTTAGTTTGTTTTAGTATTTGCCCCAAGTAATTGTACTCCACAACTTCTTCAAGAATTTCTTCATTTATTTTGATGGCGGTCTTTGGTATACATATATTTTTTTCCGTTTTTCTTATCTTTAGTCCTAACCTCAGACTCTCTGTTTAGGTCACTGACATTTTTTTTTTTTGCAATATCTCTGCTGTTTTTGAGATTAGATCAATGTTTTCTGTAAATTATAATGGTTTAAATTAATATTCTCCATACATGTTTACTCCGTTGTTCTCCCAATCTAGGTTACTGAAAAAGCTGTGAATAATTTTGGTGAAATTGTTTCCCTAATGCACGCCTTCTTCAATCTTTCTCTTTTTTTTCTTATTATTTACGTAATTTAACTGTAGCAATTCCCTCTTTATGTTTTCGAGCGGTTTTACAATGTTCTTCTATAACTTGTATATAAAAGATACCAGAGCCAACCCTCCCCTGAATCGCATCTTGTTCATGTTTCTGCCCGGAATCGTGCTAAGTCTGTTCGCACTGCTAAAAATAATTTCATCCCTACTAAGTGCTCTCAACTCTCCAACTCGAATTCTTCCCGCTCCTTCTGGCACCTTGCCAAAAATCTTTCTAACAACTTTACCTCATCATCCTTCCCTCCTCTTTTCTATTCTGATGGTTCTGTAGCTATTTCTTCTACTGATAAAGCAGATCACTTTGGTCAGACTTTCTCCTCAAATTCCACCTTGGACGATTCCGGTGCTGTCCCTCCATCACTTCCTCCCTCAGGCTTCCTCATGGCTGACATTAAAATTCTTCAGCTGATGTATTTTCTGCCTTCACTGGCCTCAATCCTAACAAGGCATATGGGCCTGATGGAGTCCCTCTTTGGTAGGTCTCCATATTATAATTGCAAATCATAATAGATAGATAGATAAATAGATAGATAGAGAGACAGATAGAAGCAGGAAGTCAAATGATGAGAAGGTGTTGTGTCTGCGAGAATCGAGCAGTGCTAAACATGCTTACACACTCTTAACACTGAGGAAAGCTGACGACAGCGGCCAGTAAGGAGATGATGCAGTTAGCTGTCAGCAGTCCTCTCGTGAACAAAGATCTGGTAACCATGAGGAACATACGTGACACACCCCTGCTACACCAGATTTTAGGAAAGAGAGTTTAGAAGGAGACAAGCGACCCTAGAGAGAGGTCGAGACGGAGATTAGCCTTAGAATAGAAAGAGAGAGAGATAGCGAGACAGGGAGGTAGCTACCCGGGACTTATACTCTTCCCATGGGAGAGACCTGTTTAATATTTCCAAGACAAATAAAAATAGTCCCATACTATTCTTTACCTCTCCCGTCACTACATGACATCTGGTGGGGAAACTACTACAAGATATAAAAGCCGCTCGACCACAAGTCTAAAATATACTTCTCTACAAGTAACTACAAAGTCTTTATGACATTTGGTGGCAGCGGTGGGATACGAACCTCGTCTACAAATCAACATTAAATTCCTACAAAATATCACGATTGAAAACAACCAACAACATCAACTCCTGACAGTATTCTCTCCATCCAGCCCCCTCCGTCTCCCAGATCATTACGCTGATGCAGAGGTCAAGAGATCACTCGACGCCTTGCAAGTAGCTTAACGACAAAACCAGCAAATCTGCGGACATCGTCTCCGAATTAAAAGCAAATTTCTACAAAGGCAACCGAGACTACAAGATTAGCTTCAGTTCTACATTGAATCCTACAAAATACAGCCTACAGTGCAAATAGTCTACGAGTCTACGACGAATCAGCGAACTACAACCATCTACAATCAACTACAATTAACAACTCTACGTCGTCTGTATAATCTTCTACACGCACCTACAAGAATCGGCAGTCTTCATCCCACAACGAGTAAATCACAAGAAAAAAGGACCAAGAATACATCAAGAAAGAAAGAAAACATACAAACAAACAAACAAACGAAGAGTGAGAGACGACTCACAACTCATAACCACCAGACCTCAAACGATATGTAACAATTATGTAACGACAAACGATTGCATTATGTTACACTAACTACAATTATGTACCTACAAACGATATGTAACAATTATGTAACGACAAACGATTGCATTATGTTACACTTTGCCAATTTTGTAACAGTTGCATTAACAAGATGTAACTTTTATGTAACTTTAACTACAATTATAAGGCCAAGACACTTATATAATAGTTGCATTAACAAAATGTAACTACAATTATAAAACCAACACAATTATGCATTAACACAATATTTAGTAACAATTCATAAAATGTTACAATTATGTAGTACCACAATGTTAGTACAATATTATGTCATACAATTATAGCACAATTCTATATTACCAGTATCATCATACAAGTTAGATGAAATATTAGACATTACTAAAGTGATAACTCAAATATGTAATGTATAACTTAGGAGTATTACCATTGCACAATTATATTGCATTTATTCAAATATGTATACAACTTGTTTAAATGTATTATTACTGAATAATCACTATTTACTATGAATAATATATGTATACAATATTCAGACAATTATGTTACTTTACAATATTATGTATTTCACTTAATTAGCTTATAAGTTCATTATAATGTATATATAATATGTATTAATATGTTATGACAATTAAATGTCGATGGTACGCCATTTTTGCGCGGCCGAGCAATGTGGTAGGTCTCCATATTATAATTGCAAATCATAATAGATAGATAGATAAATAGATAGATAGAGAGACAGATAGAAGCAGGAAGTCAAATGATGAGAAGGTGTTGTGTCTGCGAGAATCGAGCAGTGCTAAACATGCTTACACACTCTTAACACTGAGGAAAGCTGACGACAGCGGCCAGTAAGGAGATGATGCAGTTAGCTGTCAGCAGTCCTCTCGTGAACAAAGATCTGGTAACCATGAGGAACATACGTGACACACCCCTGCTACACCAGATTTTAGGAAAGAGAGTTTAGAAGGAGACAAGCGACCCTAGAGAGAGGTCGAGACGGAGATTAGCCTTAGAATAGAAAGAGAGAGAGATAGCGAGACAGGGAGGTAGCTACCCGGGACTTATACTCTTCCCATGGGAGAGACCTGTTTAATATTTCCAAGACAAATAAAAATAGTCCCATACTATTCTTTACCTCTCCCGTCACTACATGACATCTGGTGGGGAAACTACTACAAGATATAAAAGCCGCTCGACCACAAGTCTAAAATATGTGGTAGGTCTCCATATTATAATTGCAAATCATAATAGATAGATAGATAAATAGATAGATAGAGAGACAGATAGAAGCAGGAAGTCAAATGATGAGAAGGTGTTGTGTCTGCGAGAATCGAGCAGTGCTAAACATGCTTACACACTCTTAACACTGAGGAAAGCTGACGACAGTGGCCAGTAAGGAGATGATGCAGTTAGCTGTCAGCAGTCCTCTCGTGAACAAAGATCTGGTAACCATGAGGAACATACGTGACACACCCCTGCTACACCAGATTTTAGGAAAGAGAGTTTAGAAGGAGACAAGCGACCCTAGAGAGAGGTCGAGACGGAGATTAGCCTTAGAATAGAAAGAGAGAGAGATAGCGAGACAGGGAGGTAGCTACCCGGGACTTATACTCTTCCCATGGGAGAGACCTGTTTAATATTTCCAAGACAAATAAAAATAGTCCCATACTATTCTTTACCTCTCCCGTCACTACATGACATCTGGTGGGGAAACTACTACAAGATATAAAAGCCGCTCGACCACAAGTCTAAAATATACTTCTCTACAAGTAACTACAAAGTCTTTATGACACCTCCTGTTGTCCTCAAGAACTGTGCTTCAGTGCTTACACCCTGCCTAGGTAAACTCTATCGCCTTTGCCTGGCAACTTGTACCTTTCGTTCTTGCTAGAAGTTTGCTCTCATTCAGCCAGTCCCAAAGAAGGGTGACCGTTCCCAACTCTCCAACTATCGTCCAATTGCTTTAACATCCTTTTTATCAAAAGTTTTTAAGTCAATACTCAATAGAAAATTTTTAAAACATCTTTCCTATCACAATCTTCTTTCTGATCGTCAGTATGGTTTCCGTCAGAGACACTCCACTGGCGATCTTCTCACCTACCATTCAGACTCCTGGTCATCCTCCTTTCGGGACTTTGGTGAAAGCTTTGCCATTGCACTTGACATCTCAAAGGCTTTCAATCGAGTCTGGCATAAATCTTTAATTTCCAAACTGCACTCCTACGGTCTCTATCCTTCTATCTGTGCCTTCATTTATAGCTTCCTCTCTGGTCGTTCTATAGCCGCTGTTGTAGACGGCCATCGTTCTTCTCCTAGATTTATCAACAGTGGTGTTCCTCAGGGCTCTGCCTTATCACCAACTCTCTTCATTTTATTCATCAATGACCTTCTAAGCTGTACATCTCACCCTATCCACCCGTACGCTTATGATTCCACCCTCCTTTCCTTTCGGTTCCCGCACCGTCCATCTCAACACTTACTTCAACAAACGAGGGATGAGGCTATGGCACACCTACTGTCTGACTTGGCTCGTATATCTGACTGGGGTAAGAATACTCTTATTTTTAAGGCATTAAAAACTCAATTTTTACACCTATCAACCCGACACAATCTTCCACAGGAGTACCCTCTAAGGTTTAATAATATCCAGCTCAATCCTGCATCATCCTTGAACATGCTTGGGGTTTCATTCACTCGGGACTTATCTTGGAAAAATCATATTGGATCTCTTGTAAAATCTGCTTCCCAGAGATTAGGTGTGCTAAGCCAACTCCGAGCCTTCTTTACCCCTGCACAGTTGTTGACTTTATACAGGGGTTTTATTCGCCCCTGTTTAGAGTACAACTCTCATGTGTAGGGAGGCTCCCCACATACAGCTCTTCTCAATAGCGTGGAGTCATAGGCTTTTCGTCTCATCAACTCTCCTCCTCTTACTGGCTCCCTTCAACCTCTGTCTCTTCGCCGCACTGTTGCATCTTTATCTCTTTTCTATCGCTACTTCAATGGTCACTGCTCCTCTGAACTGTCTGCTTGGATCCCTCCACCTCTCTAGCAACAAACTCTCATCCCTTCTCTGTCCAACTCTCTAATGCAAGAGTGAACCGTTACTCCCAGTCCTTCATTTATGTAACAGGTCAACTCTGGAACTGTCTCCCTCTGTCTGTATTTCCTACTTCCTATGATCTCCAGTCTTTCAAACGCAGTGTGTCCAGGCATCTCGAAATGAACGGATCTTGAATTTGGCTCTCTTTTGTGCTGGTTTTATTCTTTCTTGGAAGGAACGGTTTGCGGGCTCTCGGCCTTTGGTTCATTCTTTCTTGCATTAAAAAAAAATGTTCCCGCAATTAATTTATTTTTACTATGTGCTTCACTGAGTCTACGAAACCTAACCACAATGGTTTATAATATTCTGTTGTTTTCTGAATTCGCTGATTCACTGTGTGTAGATGATCAGTATTTGAATACACGCTTCGGAATCCTGTCTGCACCTGAGATTGGTATTCTTCCAAATTTGTTGTTTATTCTGTTTATAAGGACTTTTTCGAAGGGTTTGTAAATAACTGATAATAAACTAATCGGTCGATAGTTACTAAGAACTTTTTAGTCACCTTTCTTGTAAAGCAAAATACCTATTGCATTACAACATTTTTCTGGATTTTTTTATTACCTAATTACATTGAGTAACTTAGTGAGTGGGCCAGTTCTCAACGTCTACTCCTGCATCCGAGAGTAAATCTGCTACTATTCCATCATCATCTGGGGCTTTCACTCTTTCTATATTTTTAAAAGAAATTATTACTTCGTCTGGTGATACGTCTGGGATCTAACCTGCATCAGCTGAAAAATCAGCAATCTAATATACTATAGAACTAGCCGTGTGTGTGTGTGTGTGTGTGTGTGTGTGTGTGTGTGTGTTTTGAGCAGCCGAAACTACACATTCAAATTGCACTAAAATTGGCACAGAAATCGCAAAAAATTCTCTGAAGTGAAAAAACTTGTTCCCATCACGATTGAAAAGCTTTACTATATTTAATGAGCAATCACATTTTGACCAAAAACGCCGCTCCTGGCGCCCGGCATAGGATCTCCGTAGATTTTTTGCCCACAGGTACAACTAAAGTATTTCGGACTTGCGTTCAGACAACTTGGGTTCCATTCCCGAAGCTGCAAATAACACGATCAATTGGTTAGCTGCAAAAAAATCCAAGTGACAACGTTACACTAGAACAGTACATAAACGCGAGAGCCCTCCACAGGAGCAATTGCGAGGGGCCCGAAGGGCCCAGGAGCACTTGTCGGTTCTTCTGTCTCTGATGCATACAGTTCTTCGTAAAATTTCTCAACTCTCTTCACCATCTTCTCATCCCATTTAATAATTTCATAATTTCTGTCTTACAGTGACTTGATTTGTTGCGTTCCTAGGGCCATTTTACTTAAAACCTGTTTCAGATTGTTTTTCTCTTCTAATGATTTGTTTCATCTGATCCATGTGTTTATTTTTTCTTCGCTTTGCCGCTTGATAAGTTTATTTAATTCCGTTTTCTTTCTATCTCTTTTTGTTTTTACCCTCATCTCCATTCTTCTTCTCAAGAGCACAAGGCTCATTATTAAATATTTGTTTGCTTTAGTTGTATTAGCTTTCCCTGATACCTCCGTTGATTCCCTGAACACTTTTGCTACGGTAGTTTATCATTTAACTCACCAATGTCACACTCAGCATAACTTACATTCTGAAATATATTTGTTATATCAAACTGAAAGAAAGGTTTGTTTTCGTGTAGGCTACTTTTATTGAACATACCTTTATATTTATAATCATCTGTTTTTCACTTCTAAAACTGAATCTGGCTGTGCAATCCACCGTTCAGTGATCACATTTTGTACTCACTTTGTTGACAACTGTGACATTAGTGATCATGTTGCTTTTATTTGCTATAATTAAAGTCGATTTCATTCTTTGTTTATCCATTCTGTCATGTATAGGTCCCTTTTCTTCTCGTTCTTTTGTGAAAGAATGTGTTCCTTATTTAAACGCTATACATTTCATTAAATTTTGTCTGCATCACCTCTGTCATTCCTTTTTCCTAATCCAAATTTTCCCGTACACATTTCTCCATTTTTTTACCTGCCCCGATAACCAGCACGTCAGTCAGCTGCCAGTGATCTTCTTCTTCTTCTTCTGTTTCTGCTTTCGGAATCCTTCGTTAGTCAGGTGGGGTGTTTTGGCATCTCAAATTTTTTTAAAAGCTCATATTTCCTAGCAGGTAATTCGAATATTTCTCTCCGTTCCAGTACTCTCCTGATTCAGTGCGAGGAGTGAGCATGTGGATTGGTTTTGTCCTGCCTTTGCCCTGCAGTGAGAGAGGGGGGCACTTCCCCCCCCACCCGGGGTGTCCAGTCAAACTAACCATTTAGATCATACTGTGATAAGATTTTTTTTTAATCTTATTTTTGCATATTGATTTTCATTATACTGATTTTAAAAGTCACAAAATGTATTTTCCTGTGCATGTGTACCTGAAAAATGAGATTTTGTTATAAATTAATAAACACAATGAGTTATTTGAGAGGAGTATGTGGAGTCACGTGGAGAGACAGTCTGACAAATGAGGACGTGAAGGAGCGTTGTGGTGTGAATGTGGTTGTCATAGGAAGTGTTAGGAGAAACACACTGATGCGGTTTGGCCATGTGGAGAGGACGGAGAGTGAGAGCCTAACGAGGAGAGTGTATGTGAGTGAGGTGGAGGAGGGGAGAGGGAGGGGGAGGCCAAGGATGAGTTGGAGGGATGGAGTGGAGAGGTATATGAGAGAGGGGGGTGTGAGCTGGAAGCAGGGCAGTGAAATGGCTGAGAACAGAGCAACGTGGAGGCGATTTGTTTGTGGCCACCCCGTATGGGATTGAGGCCTCTGGCAATAGATAGATAAAATAAACACCACCTACAAGGCATTCAATCTTTTCATCAGTGATTGCAGAGATATGCTGAAGCGGCAGTGTGTATATATTTTAAATGTTAGTAACACTACATGTATTTTTGTAATGGGGTGTTGTAACACCCCACCTGACTAACCACGTTTGAATACCCCACAAGACTAACGAAGGGTTAAAAGGAGAAGAGCGTCAAGGACAATGCACGAAGGGGAAAGCCACAAAATCCTTGAATGGGCGGCAAAAAATGAACCCAGTGACTTCTACACTCTCCATGTCTCCATACTGTGAGCCCTTCGAAGGTGAAGGACAGAGTAAAGTGGGTGCGCACCAATGAGCATCAAACTGTTTGAAACAAGGGCCTCGCCACAGGTCCCACAGCAATTCTACTCTTGTTTGACTTGCCAACATTTTCACTGAAGTCTCCCATGAGTATAGTGTATTTGGTCTTCTCTTCTTCCATATTTTGAGAGATGTCATCATAGAATGCTTCTGTTACTTCATCTGTGCTTTGAGAAGTGGGTGCATATATTTTGTTTTACTTTCAGGGTGTATCTTCGGCATAGTCTTATTTACTATCTATCTATCTATCTATAGCCCGACGCCCTAATCCCGCAAAGGGTGGCCGCAGACAAAACGCCTCCAAGTCACTCTGTCACCCACCATTTGACTCCCCTCCCCCCAACTCACCCCCCCTCCCTCATATACCTCTCAACTCCATCCCTCCACCTCATCCTCGGTCTACCCCTCCCTCTCCCTCCCTCCACCTCACCTACATACACCCTCTTAGTCAGTCTTTCATTCTCCATCCTCTCCACATGTCCAAACCACCTCAGTGTATTTCTCCTAATCTTTTCAACCACATCCACATCTACCCCACAACGTTCCTTCAATCCATGCTATTCTGTCACACATATTGCTGAACTTTTTTTTTTATATAAATAACAGAACGCAGGAAGGAAAAACAAATGAGTAAAAAAAAAATATCCATACACCAGATTACTGGTGTGCTCTGTTCATAAAATATCTGTAACAGTTAGACTTGAACAGCTGTGGGTTGAAATTTGGAGGGAAACAACTCTGGGGAAGCGAGTTCCAGAGAGATGCAGTTCGGGGAATGAAAGAATTTTGATAGGCAGAAGTTCTGCAATATGGCTGAGTTACATTCCAGTCATGAGCGCTGCCAGATGCCCGTGTAGCACGAGGGAAGGCATGGAGAGTTGGCACCATGGATGCAACTTCCTCTGAGCATTTGCCCCAAAAAATATCTGTAAAATAATGCAAGGGAGGCAACATTCCTTCCTACTTGCAGTTGAGCTAGTTTATATGTAATGGCAGGGTTGTTAATGATTCAAACAGCTTTGTTCTGAATTTTGTCTAGTTGTCTTAATGCAACCTCTCCACAACCATTCCACAAGGGTGAGCAATATTCAAGCTGAGAGCGCACATGACTCGTATAAATTATAGCTAACTGCTCATCGGCGAAGAAGTTACGGACTCTGTACAATAATCCAAGTTTCTTTGAGGCGGTTTTAGCAAGTGATCTGACATGAGAGGTCCAGCTGAGGGCACTGTTAAGTGAGACGCCAAGAATTTCAATACTTTTGGAGATGGGAATATTAGTAGCACTGAAGGTAATGTACGAATCTGGAAATATCTGTCTAATAGTAAACTGTACATACTTAGTTTTACTAGCATTAAAAGAGACAAGGTTGTTTTGTCCCCATTCACTGATTGTAGATAGATCTTGATTAATGGAGATGGCTGTACTGAGTTGAGAGGTGGAGATATTAGACTTTGTAAATGGATGTCTGAGTGTGAATGAACTATATAGTGTTGAGTCATCTGCATATGAGTGAATGGGATTGTGGGTGACAGATAAGAGATCATTAATATGAGCCAGAAATAGGGTTGGCACCAGAACTGATCCCAGCGGCACGCCGGCGTTAAGTGAGTGGAAATTGGAATATACATCATCTACCTTTACTCTTATTTTCCTGTCACTAAGATATGAAGAAATCAAAGGAACAAAACACGTTAGTCCATAGCAAGGGAGTTTGGACAGCAGGGAACGGTGCCATACTCTGTCGAAAGCTTTAGAGATATCATGAACTACTGTATGAGTTTCTCCAAAAAGATCAAATGATTGATTGATGGTATGAGTTAAGAGATTGAGTATGTCAATGGTGGATCTTTCGTGGCGAAAAAATATTGTCTATCACTAATTAAGTTGTTGGATTCAAGATGTTTAACAATGTGCTTATTAATTAAAGTTTCAAATACCTTACCAAGAGAAGATGTGACAGCTATTGGTCTGTAATTGGAGGGGTCAGAAGAACTTCCTTTCTTCGGAACTGGGTGGATATTGGCTTCTTTCCATGAATTTGGGAATAAAGAAGTACGTATGTATAGTCTGAATAATTTAGCTAGGACAGAGGCAAGTTCAGGGGAACACTTTTTCAAAACAATTGGCGGAATTCCATCTGGGCCTGGAGCTTTGTTGGAAGGTAAATTGTCTGGGATGGATTTTACGTATCTTGTTTGTATTTTAAGTCGGGCAATTTCGAGAGAATCAAGTTCCAGTACTGAGACATTCTGGCTGGCATCGTCTATGGTAGAGTTTCTAGCAAAGGTACTGGCAAAGATATCTGCTTTCCCACGAGGGTCATTTGTAATGTTGCCATCTGAAGATTTTAGTGGGGGAATGGAAGATGACTTGTTAAAGTTATTATTGAAAGAATTAAGAGTTGACCAGAATATTCTATTGTCATTAGGGTTGTTAAGTAGTTTTGATGCTTGCTTTTGAAGAAAGTTTGCTTTAGATAGATTTAATACAGCTTTTGCATGATTTCTAGCAATTTTAAATTGGGAGAGTGATTCAGTTTTTTTTTTTTTATATAAGAGTTATATGCTAATGACCTTTGGGCTGTTGCTCTGGCACAGTTGCCATCAAACCATTTTGGAGAGTTCGATCTTTTAGTGAACTGTTGACTTGGTATGAAAAAATCCATACCAGCTAGTATTAAGTCGCAAATGTGGGACTGGGTAGAATTGGGATCACTTGAGAAGAAAGACTGCCATGGAACATCAGCAAGATAATTTCTAAATCCATCCCAGTCTGCCCTATCAAAGTGCCATCGGGTCACCCTGACAGGTTCTGAAAGGGGGTGTGTGGGAGGGTTAACTAATGAGGCATTGATGAGATTGTGGTCAGAGGATCCAAGTGGTGACAGTACCTCTATCCTGTATTGATCTGGATTAATTGTCAAGAATAAATCCAAGAGATGGGCATTATGGTCAGGATTATCAGGTATTCTGGTTGGTTGCTTTACCAACTACGTGAAATTAAACTGAACAATGTTTTCTGTTAAATTTCTGCTAACCCTTAGCCGGCGGCAGCACCTAAAAAAAACATATAATAAGTCTTTATATTGATGCCCACGACCACAGGATTGGAAGAGAAATATAGTTTCACCGCACTGTGTAAGGTTTTAATAATCTATATATAGACTCTACCACATATCAGGTTTTAATATAATCTATATATTGACACTACCACATGTAAAGGTTTAACATAATCAATACATAGACTCTGCCGCAATGTGGAACAGTTGCTATATTTCATTAAGATTGCAAAAAGGGTGTTGCAAGCATTTGGTTGGGGGAGTGGTATGAGTAAATTGTAGGTGTCTTTATTATGCATTGCAAAGTGACCAAACCTAAAAAGGTATTCATATCTCCAACATTTTTTTTTTTTTAATGCGAGGAACAAGGAACCAAAGGCCATGAGCCCGCAATAACAGTTCCCTCCAAGAGAAAAAACAAAATACAAATAGGAAGCCAAATTCAAGATTCGATCATTTCGAGATGCCTGGACACACTGCGTTTGAAAGACTGGAGATCATAGGCAGCAGGAAATACAGACAGAGGGAGACAGTTCCAGAGTTGACCTGTTGCATAAATGAAGGACTGGGAGTAATGGTTCACTCTTGCATTAGAGAGTTGGACAGAAAAGGGATGAGAGTTTGCTGCTAGACGGGTGCTACGCGCCCGTCATAGAGGTGGAGGAATGCATGCAGCCAGTTCAGAGGAGCAGTGACCATTAAAGTAGCGAAAGAAAAGAGATAAAGATGCAACAGTGCGGCGAAGAGACAGAGGTTGAAGGGAGCCAGTAAGAGGAGGAGAGTTAATGAGTCGGAAAGCCTTTGACTCCACCCTATTGAGAAGAGCTGTATGTGGGGAGCCTCCCTACACGTGAGAGTTGTACTCCACACAGGGGCAGATAAAACCCCCGTAGAGAGTCAACAATTGAGCAGGGGTAAAGAAAGAACGGAGTAGGTTTAGCACACCTAATCTCTTGGAAGCAGATTTTACAAGAGATGTAATATGATCTTTCCAAGATAAGTCCCGAGTAAATGAAATCCAAAACATGGTCAAGGATGATGCAGGATTAAGATGAATATTATTAAACATTAGTGGGTATACCTGTGGAAGATTTTGTCGGGTTGATAGGTGTAAGAACTGAGTCTTAGATGCATTAAAAACAACCAGATTATTTTTACCCCAGTCAGAGATACGAGCCAAGTCAGACATTAGGTATGCCATAGCCTCATCCCTTGTCTGTTGAAGTAACTGCTGAGATGGGCGTTGCGGGAACCGAATGGAAAGGTGAAGGGTGGAGTCATCAGCGTATGAGTGGATAGGGTTAGATGTACAGCTAAGAAGGTCATTGATGAATAAAAGGAAGAGAGTTGGTGATAGGACAGAGCCCTGAGGAACACCACTGTTGATAGATCTAGGAGAAGAACGATGGCCGTCTACAACAGCGGCTATAGAACGACCAGAAAGGAAGCTAACAATGAAGGCACAGATAGAAGGATAGAAACCGGAAGAGTGCAGTTTGGAAATTAAAGATTTATGCCAGACTCGATCGAAAGCCTTTGAGATGTCAAGTGCAATGGCAAAGCTTTCGCCAAAGTCCCGAAAGAAGGATGACCAGGAGTCTGAAAGGTAGGTGAGAAGATCGCCAGTGGAGCGTCCCTGACGGAACCCGTACTGACGATCAGAAAGAAGGCTGTGATAGGAAAGATGCCTTAAAATTTTTCTATTGAGAATTGACTCGAAAACTTTTGAAATACAGGATGTTAAAGCAGTTTGACGATAGCTGGAGGGTTGGGAGTGGTCACCCTTCTTTGGGACTGGCTGAATGAGAGCAAACTTCCAGCAAGAAGGAAAGGTACAAATTGACAGACAAAGGCGAAAAAGTTTACCTAGGCAGGGTGTAAGCACAGAAGCACAGTTCTTGAGAACAACAGGAGGGACTCCATCAGGCCCATATGCCTTGTTAGTATTGAGGCCAGTGATGGCAGAAAATACATCAGCTGAAGACATTTTAATATCAGCCATGAGAAAGTCAGAGGGGTGAAGTGATGGAGGAACAGCACCGGAATCGTCTAAGGTGGAATTGGAGGAGAAAGTCTGTGCGAAGAGATCTGCTTTATCAGTAGAAGAAATAGCTACAGAACCATCAGAGTAGAAAAGAGGACGAAAGGGTGATGAGGTAAAGTTGTTAGAAAGATTTTTGGCAAGGTGCCAGAATGAGCGGGAAGAATTCGAGTTGGAGAGTTGAGAGCATTTAGTATGGATGAAATTATTTTTAGCAGAGCGAAGAACAGACTTAGCACGATTCCGGGCAGAAATGTAAAGATGATGTGATTCAGGGGTGGGTTGGCTCCGGTACCCTCTCCTTGTTGCGGACAGCATTAGAACAAGCGTGATTAAACCAAGGTTTTCTTGCGTTAGACAAAGGATACGAGAAAGGAATGTATGCCTCCATGACCAAGAGAATAACCTCTGTAATGCGCAAGCCACACTCAGATGGCTCCCGGACATGGAAACAATAATCATTCCAGGGAAAATCAAAGAAGTACTGCCTGAAGGCCTCCCAATTCGCGGCTCCAAAATGCCACAGACGACGTTTCCCTGGAGGGTCCACAGGCCATACCGGAGTGATAGGACAGGTTAAGGTGATAAGGTTGTGATCGGAGGAGCCCAACGGAGAGAAAAGATTAACAGTGTAAGCAGAAGTATTAGTTGTAAGGAAGAGGTCAAATATGTTGGAGCTCTCTCCAAGGCTTCCTGGGATACGGGTAGGGTGCTGTACAAGCTGCTCTAGGTCATTAAGGATAGAAAAGATGTAGGCTTGCTCACCAGGTGGATCAGATGTGGAAGGAAAATTTTTTTCCTTCCACATCAGCTCTCTACTTGTTCTCATCATTTTCCCCTTCCTTCTCAATTTCTCACAGACCTTGGCAGCATATTTTTTTGTTTCTCTGACTATATGTTCAATTATATCCCTGTCTACATATGACATAAAAATCTCCAGTGGATCATACTGATTTTTGCAAAACTACTTCGACCCCTGTGTCTCCAGGAAATGGCAATTGTTTTCTATTAACTGCAGAATCACTCAACCACCAGACTGGAGCACTGTCATCATTATCATCAACTTCTGAACTTGACAGATTATCATCTGGCTCCTCTGCAATCTCATGTTGTGATTCATCACCACTATCAGTGCCATCACCATCACAATCTGATGTAGACTCACTACTAATATCATCAATGAAATCATCATCCAAATCCCGATCTAGGATAAGTTGTATCTTATCATCACTAATGTTTTTCCTTGTGCTCCTTTTGTGAGACTTGATTATGTGTACAATATCCAAATATCAAAAGAAAAATAATAATTGAGGTCTACATGAGAAACAAAAGAGTGCTGTGTCCCCTCTAAGACCTGGGAACTGAGTCACTAGGTGAAGAGCATTATATAAGCCACCTGCTACCCGTATGTTGCCAGTAAGGGATATTTGAGGTTCTAGGGCACTTACACATTGCTGACTATATCTAGTCTCTGCCAAGATTTACAAGAGACAATTTTTGGAGAAGCATCCATATAAAGTCACCCCACAATTCATCAATAGATTTTGCACAGTCTATAATTAGTTTGGCCACCAGCTAAGGGTTTCAGAAATCCTACACTAAAACTTTTTCATTGTGCCTTCCTCAGTAGAAAATTAGGTGGCTGCTGTCGTCGAGACGAATTAAATTTTCTTCTTTTTTGTGGATCTCTTTCAGACTTGTAGTACCCAACTAATAATTTCTCATTCAGTTATTAAGGTATCAAGGTTGTAGTTTCCAATACGGCTTCTTACATTGCCCATGTAAATGAATGTCCCAGTCTCTGATATCCTGAGACAATGCACAGCCATCTATTTAATTATCTATCACACTTATGTGTATATATATATATATATATATATATATATATATATATATATATATATATATATATATATATATATATCATCATCAACCACAACTAGTCCAATGCTGAACAAAGGCCTCCCCCAACCTTTTCCACGAATTCCTTGACTGAGCTTATCCTTGCCACGTTTTCCCTGCAAATTTCTCTGTCTCATCTCTTCATCTCCTGTCTGGCCTTTTTCTGCTACGCTTATAATCTCTTGGTGTAGTCAGTCAGCCCTTTGCTCCATCGGTTATCCCTTATTCTTGCTATATGGCCTGCTCACCACCATTTCTATTCTTTTATAACTTCTATAATTTCATTGACTTTAGTCTGCTCTCTCACCCAAGTTGATCTTTTCCTGTCTCTTAAAGATATCCCAACACTGACCTTTCCATTGCTCTCTGAGAACGATTTTTTTTTTTTTTTTCATCGATTTTGGCAGTTTCCAGGTCTCACAACCATACGTCATAGCTGGAATTATACATTCGTTATATACTTTTCGTTTCATACAAACTGGCAAGCTACTTTTCATAATGTCTCTATGTTTACCGAAATCTTTCCATCCAATTGTAATGCGTTTTTTTATTTCTCTATCATGATCTTTCGTTAATTTTAGTATTTGTCCAAAGTAGTTGTACTCCTTAAATTCTTCAAGTACCGGGTATTTCATCGCTTATTCTGATGACGCTTTTTGGTGCTTGTGGATTAAATATTACTTTAGTTTTACTCCGGCTCATCTTCAGTCCTACTTTCAGACTTACTCTGTTCAGGTCATTTAACATTTCTTGCAATGCCTCCGCTGTTTCTGAAATTAGGACAATGTCATCTGCAAATCTTAAATGGTTTAGCTTTTCTTCATCTATGTTCACTCCTTTGTTTTGCCAGTCTAGCTTTCTGAAAATACTTTCTAGGCATGCTATAAGTAATTTGTGAAAATATAATTCCCTGACGCACGCCCTTCTCAGTCTTAATTTTCTCTGAGTCCTTATGTAATTTAACTGTATCAGTTCCCTCTTTATATATGTTTTCGAGCAGTTTTACAATGTTCTCATTCACTCCTTGTTCTCGCAATGAATTTATAATTGCTATGTGCTCCACTGAGTCGAAAGCCTTTTCGTAATCAACAAAACCTAAGCACAGTGGTTTATTATATTCTGTAGTTTTCTCAATTAGCTGATTCATTGTGTGCAGATGATCAGTGGTCGAATACCCGCATCGGAATCCTGCCTGTTCACGAGGTTGGTTTTCCTCCAAAATTGTTGTTATTCTGTTCGTAAGGACTTTAGTGAAGAGTTTGTATATGACCGATAATAAGCTAATGGGTCGATAGCTACTAAGATCTTTTGAGTCACCTTTTTTGTAGAGTAAAATAACTATTGCATAACACAATGTTTTGGGAATTTTCTTCTGTTTTATACAGTGCTTAAATAAGTGAGCAAGCCTATTTTGTACTTCTACTTTTGCATCCAACAGTATATCTGTTACTATTCCATCTCCTCCCGGAGCCTTCCCTCTTTTCATATTTTTAAGACAAATATTTACTTCGTCTGGTGTTACCTCAGGTATTTCATGTGTGTCAACTGACGAGTTTGCTATTGGTACTACTGTCTTTGCTGCATACAGTTCTTTGTAAAATTCTTCAACTCTCTTCACCATCTTATCTCTGCATTTAATGATTTCACCGTTTTCTTCTCTCAGTGATGTCATTTGTTGTTTTCCTAGTGCCAATTTACTTCGGACCTGTTTCAGACTTTTTCCATTTTTGATGGTTTCTTTGATTTGATCCATGTTACTCTTTCTTTGTTGATAAGCTTATTTAATTCCGCTCGTTCTATTTCGTCTTTCTTTCGTTTTTTGATAAGCTCGAGTGTCTTTTCTGAATATTTCTTGGCTTTGGTTGTATTAGGTTTTCCTACTACCTCTGCTGATTCTCTTAGCACTTTTGTTAGTCTGTCATTCAGCTCATCAATGTCACATTCAGCATTACTTAGAGCCTGAAATCTGTTCCTTATTTCCAACTGAAAGACTGCTTTGTTTTCGTTGACTGTTATTGGCCATATCTATTTATCTTTAATCATCTTCTTTCTTTCACTTTTGAAATTGAATCTGGCTGTGCAACCCACCATACTATGATCACTACCTATATTTACTTTGTTGATAACTGTGACATGTGTGATCGTGTTATTCTTATCTGCTATAATGAAGTCGATTTCATTTTTTGTTTCTCCACTTGGGCTTCTCCAGGTCCACTTTCTCCCTGTTCTTTTGTGGAAGAATGTGTTCATTATTCTCATGTTAAACATTTCATCAAAATTTACCAGCATTTCTCCTCTTTCATTCCTTTCTCCCACTCCAAATTTTCCCATACATGCTTCTCCATTTTCGACTTCCCAACTTTTGCATTGAAGTCTCCCATGAGTATATGTGGTCTTTTCATCTTCCATAATCTGGGAGATGTCATCATAGAATGTTTCTATTTCTTCATCTGGGCTTTGAGAAGTTAGTGCATATACTTGTATTACTTTCAGGGTATATCTTTTAGACAGTCTAATGACAACAAATGCTGCTCTGTCATACATATATATATATATATATATATATATATATATATATATATATATATATATATATATATATATATATATATAAATAGATAGATAGATAGATAGACGGACATAGATATGTGTGTGTGTGTGTGTGTGTGTGTGTGTGTGTGTGTGTGTGTGTGTGTGTGTGTGTGTGTGTGTGCGTGCGTGCGTGTGTGTGTGTGTGTGTAATTCACCGGATCGGTCAGGATCACTTGATGGTTGTGATCGTCAGCTTTTACCCTCCCGGAAGGGAGCTGAGAGCTCATATAGTCCGATCTAAGGGCAAGGCTGTAACCTTCACACACGCACACACCCGTCCCCTTGCTCAAGGGGGACAATAACCATACACTTCGTCAGTGAAACTTTTCGCAACCTGAGCGAGGCGCGAACTCCCGTCCACCAGTTGGCAAGCGAGAGCGTTACCACTGCACCAGCGAGCGGTGTGTGTGTGTGTGTGTGTGTGTGTGTGTGTGTGTGTGTGTGTGTGTGTGTGTGTGTGTGTGTGTGTGTGTTTGTGTTTGTGTGTGTGTGTGTGTGTGTGTGTCTATCAGTCTATCTGTATCCACACATGAAGGGATGGGTGGGAGGGTAAAATGAACCGAGCATTTTTTACAATATCTCTCTCTCTCTCTCTCTCTCTCTCTCTTTATATATATATATATATATATATATATATATATATGAGTTCTATTGCAAAGTATTTGACGAAGGTTCCTGTTGGATCATCATCTACTAAAGGTCCAACCGCACTGCCTCCTGTGCTTACGGGCAGTGTGCCACCGAAAGTGAGTAGGCACTGTGTTCACAAGTTAGAGACTGGGATATTAAACACTCTTAAATCCATGAAGATCTATACATACAACGTAAGAAGCCTCGCTGAAGATCGCAAACTTGATAACTTAATAACTGAACTGGAAAACATTAGTTGGGATATTGTAGGTTTGAGTGAGACCTACAGAAAAGAAGAAAAAGTAATTCAGCTTGATGAGAGTAGCCACCTATTTTACTACAGAGGAAGGGAAAATGAAAGCGTTAGTGGTGTAGGATTTCTGATTAACAGAAATCTTGCAGACAACATTGTTAAATTCAGCAGTGTATCTGAGAGCAGCAGTGGTTGTCATTAGACTGTGCAAAAAATATACGCTGAAAGTAATACAAGTATATGCACCTACTTCACAGAGCTCAGGTGAAGAAATTGAAACATTCTGTGACGACATCTCCCAGATAATGGAAGAGGAAAAGACCCACCTATACTATACTCATGGGAGACTTCAATGCAAAAGTTGGAAAATCGTAAAATGGAGAAGCATGTATGAGAAAATTTGGAGTGAGAAAAAGGAACAAAAGAGGAGAAATGCTGGTAAATTTTGATGAGATGTTTAACATCAGAATAATGAACACATTCTTTCACAAAAGAACAGGGAGAAAGTGGACCTGGAGAAGCCCAAATGGAGAAACAAAGAATGAAATCGACTTCATTATAGCAGATAAGAATAACACGATCACACATGTCACGGTTATCAACAAAGTAAATATAGGTAGTGATCATAGAATGGTGGGTTGCACAGCCAGATTCAATTTCAAAATTGAAAGAAAGAAGATTAAAGATAAAAAGGTATGTCCAATTAAAGTAAATGAAAATAAAGCAGCCCTTCAGTTGGAAATAAGGAACAGATTTCAGGCTCTAAGTAATGCTGAATGTGACATTGATGAGCTGAATGACAGACTAACAAAAGTGCTAAGAGAATCAGGGAAGGTAGTAGGAAAACTTTATACAACCAAAGCCAAGAAATATTCAGAAAAGACAATTGAGCTTATGAAAAAAAGAAAGGAAATGAAAGTAAAAACAAAGAAAGATGAAATAGAACGAGCGGAATTAAATAAGCTTATGAACAAAAGACAAAGAGAAGAAAAGAGAAAGAGAAACAAGGATCAAATCAAAGAAACCATCAAAAAAGAAAAAAGTCTGAAACAGGCTCGAAGTATAACAGCATTTGGAAAGCAACAAATTACATCACTAAAAGACGAAAGCGGTGAAACCATTAAATGCAGAGATAAGACTGTGAAGTGAGTTGAAGAATTTTACAAAGAACTGTATGCATCAAAGACAGTAGTACCAAAAGCTATCTTTTCAGTTGACACAAGTGAAATACCTGAGGTAACACCAGATGAAGTAAATAATTCTCTCAAAAATATGAAAAGAGGGAAGGCTCCGGGAGAAGATGGAATAGTAGCAGATTTACTGTTGGATGCAGGAGTAGAAGTACAAAATAGGCTTGCTCACTTATTTACGCAATGTATAAAAAGGAAGAAATTTCCTAAATCATGGTGTAATGCAATAGCTATTTTACTTTACAAAAAAGTTTACTCAAAAGACCTTAGTAACTATCCACCCATTAGCTTGCTATCAGTCATTTACAAACTCTTCACTAAAGTCCTTACAAACAGAATAACCACAAATTTGGAGGAAAACCAACCTCGTGAACAGGCAGGATTCCGATGCGGGTATTCGACCACTGATCATCTGCACACAATGAATCAGCTAATTGAGAAAACTACAGAATATAATAAACCACTGTGCTTAGGTTTTGAGGATTACGAAAAGGCTTTCGACTCAGTGGAGTACATAGCAATTATAAATTCATTGCGAGAACAAGGAGTGAATGAGAACATTGTAAAACTGCTAGAAAACATATATGAAGAGGGAACTGCTACAGTTTAATTACATAAGGACTCGGAAAAAATTAGGATTGACAAGGGCGTGCGTCAGGGAGATACAATTTCACCAAGTTATTTACAGCATGCCTAGAAAGTATTTTCAGAAAGCTAGACTGGGAAAATAAGGGAGTGAATACAGATGGAGAAAAGCTAAACCATTTAAGATTTGCAGATGAAATTGTCCTAATCTCAGAAACAGTGAAGGCATTGCAAGAAATGTTAAATGGCCTGAACAAAGAAAGTCTCAAAGTAGGACTAATAATGAACCGGAGTAAAACAAAAGTCATGTTTAATCCTCAAACCCCAAAGAGCGTCATCAGAATAAGTGGAGAAATTCTTGAAGAAGTTGAGGAGTACAGTTACCTGGGACATATACTAAAATTAACGAAAGATAATGATAGCGAAATGAAAAGACGCATTACAATTGGATGGAAAGCTTTCGGTAAACATAGAAACATTATGAAATGTAGCTTGCCAGTTTGTATGAAACGAACAGTATATAACGAATGTATAATTCCAGCTATGACGTATGGTTGTGAGACCTGGAAACTGACAAAATCGATGGAAAAAAAAACTAATTCGTTCTCAGAGAGCAATGGAAAGGTCAATTTTGGGAATATCTTTAAGAGACAGGGAAAGACCAACTTGGATGGAAGAGCAGACTAAAGTCAAAGATATTAAAGAAGTTATAAAAGAACAGAAATGGAGGTGGGCAGGCCATATAGCAAGAATAAGGGATAATCGATGGAACAAGAGGTTGACTGACTGGACATCAAGAGATTGTAAGCTAGCAGAAAAAGGCCAGACAGGAGGTGAAGGGATGAGATAAAGAAATTTGCAGGGAAAACGTGGCAAAGATTGGCTCAGTCATGGAATTCGTGGAAAAGGTTCAGCAGTGGACATATAATGGCTGATGATGATGATGATCATTATCATCATCATCATCCGGACCTCCTTTCCCACCCAAGGATATATATATATATATATATATATATATATAATTTCTTCTTATATACAAAATGAAGTCACAGGTTTTTTGCATATATATATATATATATATATATATATATATATATATATATATATATATATATATATATATATAGATATATAGATATATATGTATATATATGTATATATATATATATATATATATATATATATATATATATATATATATATATATATATATATATATATATATATATGGAGCCACTGTGGTACAGCGGTAGAGTGTGCGTTTCGTACACAGGTGAGCCAGGGTTTGCGCCCCGCCATGGTAATAAACTTTGGAAGTGTTCACCCAGCCACGTACTGCATTGGCGGACACAAGGGGTGCTGTGGTTGAACCAGTGTCACTTACTATAAAGTATGCTTGCACCCAGTCGGCTTGCGCGGGCCGATTACACTTGGTTCACAGACTACACACACATCCAAAGCCACTCCAACACTACAATTACACTTACAAGCACTTCTCTCCCTACATACAATCTCTACCAGACAGCCTAAGCCACTTGGTAGAGATACATTGGCTGTATCGTCCTGACTTAGGGCGGGATAGGCCTGTCCTGCAGTGGACATACAAACGGCTGATGATATATATATATATATATATATATATATATATATATATATATATATATATATATATATATATATATATATATATATATATCTCATCCACTCACTTGATGTAGTGCTGCCTACTTCTTCCTTAGCCTTTATCATTCTTGTTCTGTGCCTGCCCTCCTCTCTTCCTATTTCTCCCATCTTTCCTGTCACTTCTTATTGCTTTTCTTTCCTTTACAGGTGGCTTTACATTGAGTGACAAGCCAAATGGTTTCCTGTAAGCCAGGAAACCATTTACAGCGCTGGGTGGTAACCATATAACCAAACCATACGTGCTCCCTACTTGTCAACAAGTGGGTTGGTGGAGGGTTAGTGCCCCTCCCAGTAAAACAAATAACTCAAAGTCAAATGGCCACCCCTTACGGGATTATGGCGTCTGGCAATAGATAGATAGATATATACCAGCAACAGCAGCCGTTTGAGTATCCACTGCAGGACCGGCCTATCCTGACCTAAGTCGGGACGATACAGCCAATGTATCTCTATCAAGTGGCTTAGGCTGTCTGGTAGAGATTGTATGTAGGGTGAGAAGTGCTTGTAAGTGTAATTGTAGTGTTGGAGTGGCTTTGGATGTGTTTAGTCTGTGAACCAAGTGTAATCGGCCCACGCAAGCAGACTGGGTGCAAGCATACTTTATAGTAAGCGACATTAGTTCAACCACAGCACCCCTTGTGTCCGCCAATGCAGTACGTGGCTGGGTGAACACTCCCAAAGTTTATTACCCTGGCGGGGAGCAAACCCTGGCTCACCCGTGTACGAAACGCACACTGTTCCACTGTACCACAGAGGCTCCATATATATATATATATATATATATATCATAGCAATCATCCAAGAAACTATTATTGTATCCCTTGTAAAAAAAATATTTAAAATGCATCATTACGAATGAGGTGGTAGATTGTGCTGACCAGCATTCTGCTTCTTCCTTCACCTATATCAATATGTTTTTGTGTCTTCCCTCCTCTCTTCCTGTTTCTTCTATCTCCTCTGTCACTTTTTATTACTTTTCTTTCCTTTTCAGGTGGCTTTACATTGAGTGACAAGCCTAATCGTTTCCTGTAAGACAGGATACCATTTACCAGGCTGGGTGGTAACCATGTAACCAACATTTGTGTGTTCACTACCTGTCGACAACAAGGTCGGCAGAGGGTTAGTGCTCCTCCTCGTGAAACAACCAACTCAAAGACAAACGGCCACCCCTTACAGGATTGTGGCGTCTGGGTATAGATAGACAGATAATTATTAATGAATGCACTAAGGCAATGAATCAGCTGCCAGCTTTCAAAAGTTTAGGGTTCTTCTCTTCTCAGAAGAAATCTAATAGACTTTCCTTGCTTCCTCTGCCACGTAGTTCAGATTCCAGATTTTGTCTCGCTGAAGAGTTCTCTAATGCATTGCCGTTCAGCCACTCCTGAGAAACCTGGTCATCTTGTCAGGACTTCTAAGACAGAGTCATGGTGTGTGCCAGCCTTATTTAGAGGATGGCTGTGACGACAGGTGTTCATGTCCATTCTGACCCACGTCTGATGTCTTGTTGCTTGAATGCCACTCTGGGTGTAAGGGTCTTTCCAGCCAGAGCTCCAAGGGCAGTATCCCATTTGCCTCACAAGCACACTTTCCATCTCAAGGAGTTTCCTGTTGTTCACAGATATAATCTCCGTGGATCCTTGACTGATGCCACAGTGATGTCTTCATTCGTCAAGGTCAGATGTGAGTGAGGGATTGCTTCATATCATTTGATGTCTACAAACACCATTTCATTATTCCACATTGTCTATATTGTGATAGTGGATGCTTGAAAAGTGAGTATCCATTCCATTCGTCTTGACGTTGTTTGGGGCTTCCAACTTCTTGTCCACGTTTATGATTCTGTTCCTATATATGGAGTACAGTCTATTTTATTTTTTCTTCTTTTCACTCAAGACATCTGAGACCTTGCAGAAGTTTGCTCAGGCGAGTAAAATCCCCTGATAATGGTTTAGAACTCTGCAAGGACTAAAGCTGGGAACATGTAACCCCTGGACTTCTCGGCTATGGTGGCAGTACTACCCCACGGTCATCACAATCGACAATCTACCTAAACCCTGATCCTTGTGACTTACGTCTCCCTTTTTTTTTTTTTTTCGACTTTTCAGTTTCCGTATGGCACGTGATGGATCTTTCCTTTATTTCTTCTCTTCTTATTCAATATTTTTCTCTTCCTCAGTCCTGTCTTGACTCTGGCTCCATTCATTTTATTCTTTGACTCCTCTACTCTGCATCATAAGCTGTGTACTGTACTTCTACTCACGCTTCTTCCTCTATTGCTTCTTCAAATCTGGTCTCATCCTTTGTGTATATGAAATCCTCTTTTCAGACCTTATTTCCCTCTCTTCTCATATCCCATTTCTCACCCTTCTTGTGCTACTCAGATGAATGTTATAAATATGGTTGACATGGAGGTGACTTTTTATACTCCAGATTTGTATTATGGTGTCATGGTTTATAAAACCTGAGTCCTCTTGGACCTAGGTCGGCAGAGGATGCATGACGTCAAGTGGCCTATCATGATGACAGAAAGGAAAACCATTTTGCGACCCCTTCTAAGGAGTGTGGCATCCTCTGTCATGCTTAATCCCAGTCCAGTTGGATTCTGATTCTTGACACACTAGAAATAACTTAAACCCAGATACAGTTAATGATTCCAACATTCTTTCAATGACAGGTTGGTGAGGGATTATTTCAAACTTGTACTGAAACTGTACCCTGGAGGGTTCTGAAACTTTTCTGATGCAAAGAGGGAATGTCCAGTCAGATTGAAAACAACGAGGTTGAGGATCACCGTTAATGCTTGTAGATTTAAAACAGTCGCTTGACCACCTAACAGACCACCTCCAAACAAGGTTAGTATTCAAACACTGACTGGTTATTCATTAACACATTAGTCAGGGCACCATCCAGTGGTCTTGTCAACTTTTCATTGGTGATGACCCAGAAAGATACTATTCACCATCAGTGATCCAACGGCTTGGGTTTCAAGCTAGATAATTCTTGACTTGTATTGGTTGGAAAGAGTGGTGCAGGGCAGTGTGATGTTAGGCGTTGATATAAGTAGATCCCAAACACTCACTACACTCATACTTCAAACTGGAGGCCTCTTGCCTCTTATTAGTACACAGTAAGTTTGAATGCTGCTTCCTTCCCACAAAAACTGATGGGGTTTCGGGCCTAATCAAACCTTTATGTTTTTAGTACTCCATTAGTACTGAGATCACACAATATCTCAGTCAAGTGTCAGACCTGCTTAGGGATGGAAGCTCAGTAGATTACAGATTAATGAAAAATGTATTCCAGTTGATTAGATACAATAATACTGTGTTGTTAGGAGAAGACGAAGGGGAGCTGCAAGGCTTGGTGGATGAGTTTGGGAGAATGTGTAAGAAACGGACGTTGAAGATGAATGTAGGGAAGAGTAAAGTTAAGGTCTTTGAGCGAAGTGAAGTTGTCAAATTAGTGTACTCCACAAGCAAGTGGCATGGCACATCATCACATAAACTCTTATAAGTGAAACAAAAAGATAATTAGTGTTCTCCACAAGCAAGTGGCATGGCACATCATCACATAAACTCCTTCTATAAGTGAAACAAAAAGCAAATTGTTGTCTCCATGAGCCAGTGGCATGGCACTTCATCACTATCATCAACCGCAGCATGACCGGATTCAGTGTCAGGACTGCAATTATTACAATTATGTAACTACAAACGATATGTAACTGCAAACAATATGTAACAATTATGTAACAGTTGCATTAACAAGATGTAACTTTCATGTAACTTTAACTACAATTATAAGGCCAACACAATTATGTAACAGTTGCATTAAAAAAATGTAACTAGAATTATAAGGCCAACACAAACATGTAACAGTTGCATTAACAAACTGAAACTACAATTATAAGGCCAACACAATTAACCGTTACACCGCGGGCTTGTTTCCCAATGTTTTGCGTGTCCCGCGGGGTTATACAGGCTCCGACAGACTCTCAAAAAATATTTGCCAAAAATCATTTATTAGTCCTAAAATATTAAATTACATGTGCATATGGCACATACCTTCAGCTTTCTCCTGGGATGTTTGTTGAGCCTTCGTCGATTACCGTAGGACTTGTGGAGACCTCTGAAGTTGGGTAACGAAGTCTCCACTTTACACTTCCCGACAACCCGTAATATGATTACCACAGCCAGATATTATCACTATAAACACTATTCTATGATTATCAAGTAGTTTGGGATCCATACTCCAAAAAAAAAACACTGTGAAAGCAATGAAAATTACGAGCGCCTATGACCTTCCCACTTGCGCTAGTTCGCTGTTGGTATTCTGTCATTTATTATTCATAAAACCCCTCACACTTTATATTTCTATTACTAGATAACACTTATATATATCTGGAGTCTTTATCCATAAGTTTCCTTCAGTAGTACTAGTTTATTGTCACTGAAGTCATTCAATTTTTCATTCAGTAAAATACGTAGACAGCCACGGATTCACTTTCACTGTTATAACATCAAGCATTTGTACTCATATTCTTATATTACTAATTACTTACATTTCTATTTACATTTTCTATTGTGTTTTCAATATTTACACTTCTATTTTACTTACACTATGTTATTCACTGTCACTTTCAGTAACATAAAACTATATTACACTGTTCAATCATATGTACTGTACATCCATTGCTTTCACTTGCTATTTACACATTATCTACACATTATTTACACATTATTTTCACATTATTTTCCTTTCCCACTTGCACTTTTAGAACTGCTTCTGGCTGCGGTAATCAAAGAAGCAGGTAACACAGAGGGGAGCCTGGCACTCAGCGCACTGCCAAGAGGTGCGTTTGTGCTCAGGTGTGCATTGGGTGGTATGTGCACACACCTGGCACCTGCGGATCGCAACCTTCCTCTTGCTTGTGGCAGGCATTTGCACCAGTCTGTGGCGATCCATGTACGCCCTCTGCTCAAGTCTGTCGGGAAGTGTTATTGGATGGCGCCTTGGAGTTGCTGCTGTCACCCTACCATATCTTTCAAGCTGCTGCTGAACACAAATCCTGGCGAACAACTTCAGGGAGAAGGACTTGGGTGGCTTGACCTTCATCTTGAACAGGATGAAGGCGTTCAGCATCGTCATGTCTACGAGATGCAGAAAAACTTTCCTGTACCACCTAGTATTCTTCCTGAGGCAGTCGATCTCTCCAATCACCATGTCGGACTTGTCCACCAGCCGCATGTTGATATTGTAGTCTAAGACAGGATCAGGTTCCTCACAGGTTCGCCTGTCCTACGGTCGACCTTCCCATTGTCTGTCATTTCCCCCTTATGTACGGTGGTGAGCATGTGCACGACCCTCTTGTCATGCCACTGTATTGCCAGCATCTTCTCAGACTTGCGTAGGTGCACGTCTCCTAGGTGCAAGGTTCCTGCCTCTGGGAATTTAGGGAAGTGGGCACGATTACTCTTGACAGTGCCGCAGGAGCCAATGCTGTGCTCTGAAAGGTAGTTGGCAAGTTTCGGTGCTGTATAATAGTTGTCTGTATACAGCACATGATTCCCACCAAAATACCTTTCAAGGAGCACTTTCACTACACAGCCTGAGAAGCCAAGGGGGTGTGTTTTATCAAGATCAACAGTGCTGGCTGAATAAATGACGAAGTCAAGGATGTACCCCGTCTTACAGTCGCACAGTACAAAGAATTTGATTCCAAAGCGATGGCATTTGCTTGGAATGTACTGCACAAACCTAAGACGTCCTCTGAACAAAACCAAGGATTCGTCAATGACAACCTTCTGAAAGGGGTGGAAGAATGTCATAAACTTATCCTTCATTCTGCTCAGAATCTCCCGGATCTTCCAGAGTGGGTCGGTTTGGGAAGGTACATCGTTGTTGGCAAAGTGCAGGTTTCCCATGATGTTCCGGAAGTGATCTCTGGCCATGTACTTATTGAAGGTGGGTGAGGGTAGTAAGGGGTCCATGGACCAGTATTCTTCCAACTCATGCTTCTTTGAGTGTGGCATGAGAAGCATGAGGGCGAAGAACACATACAGCTCCTGCACTCCCACCATGGACCACTGTTGCATCTTGGCTGCATCTGTACCACTTGCAGCATGTTGTGATTCATACCTGTTGGTCTCATCACATATGTGCTGCATGACTTCGTCATCGAGGAAGGCCAAAAGGAAGTCCACACACTCAGCATCCTCGTCAAGAGTGAAGGCAGACTGTACTCCTGAGGAATTCTCGTCAAAATGGAGATGTTCAGGGACAAAATCGGACCCTTCCATCCACGCGAAAGCATCCAGGATTCCCTGTCGTGGCGGTGTAGGGTGGGTGAGGGTGGAGGGTGGCTGTGAGGCAGATTTATCAGGTTCAAGGTCACTCGCACTGACCCTGGGTTGCCATACAGCACTAGCAGCCCTTACTCTACTAGCAACTCTGCTTTTACAGGTCAGGGATATACCTCTTCCTCTACGGCCTGCCTTCACTGTTGATGCTGGTGGTGACTCCGACGACGAAGACTCCGGAGAAAATTCAGCAGAAGAAGAGGAAGAAATGAGTGAAGTGGGGCTTGGGGAACTGGGAGGTGAATAAACTCGGGACTCATGGCGGGCTGAGTCACGCGGGGCCATTATTCCGGGGCTAACCCGCTGCCTTTTCATTCCCTTCCCAAATTCCTTCCCTTGCTGCACTAACGGCTCCTTTCCTTTGGAGCTAGTGATAACTTGGGACACTGAAGCACTCGTACTAGTAGTTTCTGGCACGATTTCCTCACCTGGCTCATCATACGAATCCCCCGAAGGGTCAAAGTCACTATGCATCATCACCATTGATAATTCGGCTAGTTCACGTTCCACTGCAGAGTCACCTAGTCCTTTCCTGCTTCCCCCATGAGTTTTTCTGGGTGTAGAGGTCACGGGGCCCTTTGCAATGGGCGCAGAAGCGGCAGAAATGGCGGGGCACGAGTGCGACATGCTTTGACCACAGAGGAGGACAAGGAACTAAATGGCGCAGCTTATCTGAGAAGGCAAGGGTTGACAGTGACAATGGGGCTGACAGCTGCTAACTTACATGCTAATAAATTATTGGTAGAAAATCTCGGCAATACATAAAGAAATAGGTAGTTCCAGGTGAATGTAAATGTCACTTAAGCTTCTCCCTTCCTTTCTGATATATATTTTTATTACCGAAATAGATTACAAGGCATAATTCAAAGGGGAAATTACCGTGGGAATGTAGTGAATGAATGCATGTGAGGTGTTGTCAGGTGATAATTAGCCAATTCCTGGTGTATACCACTATCACTTACCTTATTTTTTTTCGGTATATATTATTTTGTATAAGTATAGGGCATAGGGCTTATTTCAATGGATGAAATCTGTGGAAAAATCCGGGGGAGATTTGCTTAGCGCAGCGCGGCCGGGGAGGTGAGAGGACAGGGTAATGAAGGGGAGGTAGGGAGGGGAGTCAGGAACGGGGGAAAATGGCTAAAATGTCAACAATGGATGGGAGTACAGATGAGATTTGGAGTGCTGACTAGTGTTGGACATTGGCAGTACTGATAGATGATACAAGCCACTACTTGAAAGCCCGGGATAATTCAAAATAACACAGAATCACAAAAGTGACGCCCCGCGGTATGATCCATTGCACTCGGGCATCACGAAAGTGACGCCCCGCGGTTAAGGGGTTAAGTAACAGTTGCATTAACAAAATGTAACTACAATTATAAGGCCAACGCAATTATGCATTACCACAATATTATGTAACAATTCATACAATGTTACAATTGTATTACTACAATGTTTCTACAATATTATGTAACAATTCATACAATGTTACAATTATGTATTACTACAATGATACTACAATGTAACAATTACAATACAATTATGTAACAATTCATACAATGTTACAATTATGTATTACCACAATGTTACTACAATATTATGTAAATTCATACAATGTTACCACAATTCTGTATTACCAGAATCATCACACAAGTTAGGTGAAATATTAGACATTACTAAAGGGATAACTCAATATGTAATGTAATAACCTAGCAGTATTACAATTGCACAATTATATGCATATGTGTATTATACATACACATCTTACAGAACGTCATACAACAACCATTGCATTTGTTCAATTATGTATACAACTTGTTTAAAATGTAATATTACTGGATCAGTACAATATTATCATGAATATTATGTCTATACAATATTATAATCAATATTATGTACTAATAGATTAGCATACGTCAATGATAATTACTGTCGGAGGACCTCCAGCGCGTGACCGAGCAGTGTCAGGACTCCATATTATAATTACAAATCATAATAGATAGATAATAGACAGACAGACAGATAGAAGCAGCAAGTCAGAGGATGAGTTAGGTATTGTGTCTGTGAGAATTGAGCAATGCTAATCATGCTTACACACTCTAATGCTTGATAGGCACACGACAGTGCCTCGTGACCAGACACACACATACACACATACTCACACACAGGATTTTAGAACATTTCAACAACAGTGTAACACACGTGGCACGACCCCTGCTACACCAGAATTTAGGAAGCAGAGCTCAGAAGGAGGTTAGCCACAGAACCGACAGGTAGTAGGGAGAAGGAGCCTAGCAACATGGGCGAGAGGGTGGAAGAGAGAGAGAGAGAAAGCGAGACAAGGAGGTAGCTCGCGGGACTCTACTTATACTTCACTCGTGTGTGAGAGACTTTGTTAATATTTCCAAGACAAAGAAAAATAGTCCCATACTCATCTTTACTTCTCCTGTTTTTGCATGACAAAAAGGGAACGAAGATCATCTACTTACAAAACTAGTCACGTATAACAACCGATCGTTCACGAGTCTAATATATGTATAACTGATCTACAAAACTTCACTACACATTTCTACAGTCATGGTAAGAAAGTCAGTGAATGTACAGTGAGGCTGGGTGAGGAGGAAATGGAAAATGTGAGTGCGTTTAAGTACTTGGGTAGTGCGATGAGTAATGATGGAAGTTTAGAGGGTGAAGTGCTTGAAAGGGTACAACAAAGAAAAATGGTTGCTGGTTCCTAGAAAGCAGTGATAAGAAATAAGAAAGTGAACATGGAAGTGAAAAAATTACTACATGACAGTATTGTGATATCAACTCTAACGTATGGACGTGAAGCTTGGACCTTGTTGGAAGGACACAAGTCAAGAGTGAGAGCAGTGAAAATGAGTTATTTGAGAGGGGTATACGGAGTCACATGGAGAGACAGGCTGACAAATGTGGAAGTAAAGGAGGGCTGTGGTGTGGATGTGGTTGTGATAGGAAGCGTTAGGAGGAACACACTGAGGTGGTTTGGTCATGTGGAGAGGATGGAGAGTGAGAGACTGACGAGGAGAGTGTATGTGAGTGAGGTGGAGAGGGAGAGAGGGAGGGTGAGGCCAAGGATGTGATGGAGGGATGGAGTGGAGAGGTATATGAGAGAAGGGAGTGTGAGCTGGGAGCTGGGCAGTGACATGGTTGGGGACAGGGCGACATGGAGAGGATTTGTTTGTGGCCACACCTTACGAGAATTAGGCGTCTGGCTATAGATTGATAGATAGGTCAGATATCACGTAGGTAACCTTAATTGCACTTTTCATGCAACAACGGTCAGTAAAATATTGGCCAAAATGAGCTCCTTACTGGTAAATCTGCTGTCGTAGTTAAATTTGCAAAAGTTTATCAATGCACGCTAGCCCAGGTAGGTTTGAACCAAATGGAATTCCATCTGCATTACATCAAGTTGCAACATGTTTGCACCATGTGGTGTTCTTGAGGCTTTTTCAGACAGTGAAACAAGTCTCTGGGTGCTTTTTAGTTATATGTAGCGGGTTGTTTCCCAGACGGCAGGTTGCAGCTTCATATTTATCCATTTTTCACTCTTGTTCTCGAACCAATAATTACGGAGAAAGGACATTCGGAGTCCCTACACCACAACTAGTGCTTTCGTCACTATAAGAAGCTAACGAACACTTGTTTCGGGATATGGCATGTGAATATTTTCTTGTAATCTATTTTTGCAATTTGATTTGGTATTTTACGGATCTAAATTACAGATAAGAGAATATCAGTGTTTACTATGCAAAATGAACTGGTCAAGAAAAGGTGTTAGACAGCCTCCTTAGCTCAGAACGATACCATCCTAAGCCAAGTTTCTTTCATAGACGGGATCATCACACAGAAGTATATACTGGATATATATATATATATATATATATATATATATATATATATATATATATATATATATATATATATTAATGACGAGGAGGAAAATTTCGGTCAGGCAGATGGCAAGCAGCCTCATTGACTTCTGCTTCACCCACCACCCCTCAGCTACAATGCTTTGCTAAATATGGAAAACATACAGGACTGGGGAGATGCATGGCGTTCAGGATTTTGGCATAGGATAATACCCCAGCGTGGCCTCTCCTGGGCCTAGAATGATGCTCACCAGTGTGCATACCCAAAGCAAAAGGACAACTCATTACACAGATTAGCCCTCTATCAAGAACTCCCGAATCGGGCTTTAATCAAGCAGGATCGCATTCCATTTTCCCTGTCTCAGTTATTCATTGTCACCAAATGGTGCTGGAACAAACCCCAGTTAAGATAACGATTACAACAAGATTAAAAACATGAAAGTAAAGTTGCAGACATAAATGCTTCATGAACGATAATTAGCCAGGAAGTGAGCAATGACTTCTGAAACCCAGTGAGGCTATCTTGATGCATGAGAAGCCTTTCAGAATATTACGTACGAGTTTCATAATTCATGGACTAAAAGTGTTGATCAGTATTTTTGTATCTACATAAACGAAGTCCATTAAAATGCCGCGTTCGTAAACCAATAAGTAATTAAATCTCAAATGAAGGAGGTAGGAGTAGGAAAGCAAAACGTATCTGTAAAATAATAAGTGCAGTACTGTAAAAAACTTACCTAGTGTGGAAAACACAACCAATATCGTTTTAACCCTTCAGTCAGTGATATGGCTTCCTGTGAACTGTTTTGTTTTCCACACTACAGTAGGTAAGTTTTTTACAGTATTGGAATTATTATTTTACAGATATGTTTTGCTTTGTTACTCCTACCCCCTTCATTTTAGATTTAATTACTTTTTGGTTTACGAACGCGGTATTTTAATGGACTTCCTTTATGTACTTTCATGTTTTTAGTCTTGTTTTAATCGTTATCTTAACTGTGTATATTTCCCGATTGTAAATTTTGCTCTGGAGATGGAATAAGCATTTTCCGAAACGTCAGCAGTTAAAGACCCTAACGTCGCCACGAGATTTGTGTTCTGCCTGGTGATCCTCTTCCTATTACGTCTGTGATTTCCACGCTCCCAAGTCTATAGCTTCAGTCCTTTCCCGATATATATATATATATATATATATATATATATATATATATATATATATATATATATATATATATATATATATATATATATATATATATTATTACATAGCCTATGATTTCATCATCCTTTGTGTAATTTTAACGCACAGTATGCTGTATGTTTGATCACGAGCGTGTTCTGCCTCAGTCCCCCCCTTCTACCGTTATAGTAGAGTAAGTCGTCCTTTCTGTTGTTCAG
>NC_137009.1:30209073-30595753 GCF_032717465.1 Coenobita brevimanus
TGTATAGACAATGACGGTCACCATTTGGAGGATGTCATCTTTAAAACATGATGAATAAAAACTGTATTGAATGAAGTTTCATGTGTGCAAATAATATTTTCATTATCTTTAACCATTATTTTTTCATTTACCTTTGAAATATGGGAGGTTTTTGTGGGTCACCCTGTATATATATACATATATAGATAGATAGATATACTGTATATATATATATATATATATATATATATATATATATATATATATATATATATATATATATATTGTTACACTGTCCGTCTGTCCGTTCCCACGGGTGCAGCCATTACAGCTGGGCTAGGGGATTATGCAGTATCCGTGTCATTCGCGGAGTTTAAATTAGTGAGTGTTACAAGTTCTTTTGTTTCTTTCGTTCCTGCCACTGAGGGCAATTTTATTTAATACCATGCTGAGAATGCATTGGATTATTTTGATTGTCTTATGTGAGCTACCAGTATATTTAATGATGTTTTGCTTGCATTAAAAGTACCAATTCATTGTAGAGAGAGAGGGGCACGAATTTAAGTTCCTTATTAATTAATCTGATTCATGCGTTCACGCTTGGCTGCACACGAGCCTAGCATCAGAGCAGTGTCTTCCCAACCAGCTTCAGTATCGTGTGTGTGTACACTCTCTCTCTCCCCAGTCATTTTTGTGCCGAGCTGGCGTTTTCATTTAAGTTAATTTTATTCTTTTGTTTGCTGACTGAGGGAAGTAGCTATTTTATTTGATTTTGTGACCGTGTTGTCTTTGGAGGGCCAGTCTGGCTCACCGTGGTCCTCCCGCTGCCTTTATTAACGTTCCCCAACACACGTACCTACACACACTCCCCTAACCCCTACACAGTTCAATCCCATCTCCTTGCACAAGGCTAGTGAGAACTACCATGAGCTATCAACTGCATTCCCCCTTGGACACGGGTTAAGTAGAAATTCGTCACCACCGGAAATAAGTGGGAGGTGTTCCTGTAGACTGTCTCGGGCGGTATTATTTCCGGTAGTGACGATAGTAGGCTAGATCCATAGGTAGGCTGTTCCGTTTGTTACTATCAAAGTACAGAGTGTTGTGTACTTAAATGATAATTCTTCCGTTGCGCAGTTTTTTCTCTAGTTTACGGAGTGTGAGTGCCGGGGTCTGCGTTATTTTCACAACGCAGTGGAGGCCAATCATCTAAACCTACCTTTGTTGTCTTTTTGTAATAGCCCCAGGCTGGCCCAACCGTAACAGTGGCGACCTCGCATCAGGATATCCTAACAGTGCCCTCTTCTTGCTAGGATATCGTTACCTTGTCGTTCTCTGTGCTTTGTGGTGAAGTTGATGAGTGTGAACTTTCTCAGCATTAGTTATTTCATTATTCAGTACTGCCATTGAATTGTCGCCATGAAGTCATGCATGTCTACACCAGAAGGCGTACGTGCTGAGTTACCTGTGGATAAGGAAAATATGGAACAACGAGAGGCACATAGCAAAGGTACTCCCCGTGTGAGCCCTGAGTTTAACTATGGTGCTGAGCTGCCTCGTTTCACTACCCCACCATTACCATCTATGATGCCGCCGAGCCAGTTTAGAGCAGTTCCCCCAGGTATGTCTAGTGCTTTCCCTGGAGTTGTTCATTCCACTCCCATATACCCAGGAGTCTTGTCACCGGAGACTCAGTTGCAGTTGGAGTTGAAAAAGATGGAGATGGAGATGCAGCGTGCAAGAGAGAAAGATGAGATGGAGATGGAGATGCAGCGTGAAAAAATGCGATTTGAGCTGGAGAAGACTTGCTTGGAGATGACTGCTAATAGATCTACTTCAGATACCCATACCTCAGGCCGTGCAGAGGATAGGGAGAGTTGGCTCTCAAGGAGTCTGAAATTAGTGCCAGCATTTGATGAGTTGAAGGTGACAGAATGGTTTGTCAGGTTTGAAAAGAAGGCTAGGGAGTTTGAGTGGCCCAGGCAGCGCTGGGTGGGCTTGGTATCTAATGTGCTGAAGGGAAAAACTTTGGAAGCCTATAATAGGATGAGCCCTGAGGATGTAGATGATTATGACGAATTTAAAGCAGCCATTCTGAAGGCATATGAACTTAGACCAGAGGCTTATCGGTTGTTGTTCCGTGGTGCTTGAAAAAGACCTGCTGACACCTATATGGCCTACGCCAGGTATCTGGAGGAGACGTTAGACGAGTGGTTGCTGAGTGAGAGCGCCACTTCGTATAACGAGGTGCGTGAACTGCTTTTGATGGAACATTTTACCAACATGGCTGACAAAGAAATTGGTGTTAAAATTAGGGAGAAGAGATTTAAGACCTTGAAGGAAGCAGCAACGTGGGCTGATGACCGGGTGTTGGCCTTGCGGAGTATGGGGGTCAAGTATGCTAATTTTCAGCATTCCAGGGAGAGGACTGTGAGTGGTCCGGCCTGGGATAAATCTCCCTTGAATCAGCCCAAGGGAAGTTCAGAGGAGAAAAAGAATTCTGGGAGAAAGAGCCCCGTATCCAGTTCGAAGCTACTTTGTTACTTTTGCAAACAGAGTGGGCACATCAAGCCTAACTGCCCTAAGTGGAAGGCCTCCCAAAATGCCAAACCAGTGGCACTAATTGTAGGTTCGAGTCAGGTGAACGAGAGGAGTTGGGAGAGTGGTAACGGTGAGGGAGAAGTCTGTGGAAAGCTGGAGTGCAGCCGGCTGTGCTCGCTGCCAGCTCAGGCTGAAATAGTTACCCAACATGCTACGCCACCTCCGGATGAACTGCCTCAGAAATCGTCCCTAGACTGGTGTAAACCTTTTATGTGTCACGGCACAGTAAAAATTCATGGGATCAATTATCCAGTTACTGTGGTTCGTGATACCGGTGCACAACAGTCTGTGTGCAGAAACGTGACTGGAGGGCCTGTAAACTCAGGGAAGTATGTGCTGTGTAGAGGCATGAACTCAGATGAATACTATGATTATGTTCATGTGGAACTCGATTGCCCCATTGTTCAGGCTGCAGCTCAAGTAGCTGTTGCTGATGTAATGCCAGTAGAGGGGGTTGATTTTCTGCTGGGGAACGACCTGGCTGGGGAGAAAGTATTTCCATCTCTTCCCCCACCAGTTGTTGTGGCAGAGAAGTGTTTTGACGCCCCAGAAATTGGTATTGAAGTTGATGCAGAAGTGGAAGCCATGTTCCCGGTCTGTGCAATTACAAGATCTATGGCACAGGTTGCAGCCTGGGAGGAAGAACTGGCGAAGTCACAGGTTCTTGGGGTCGACTGTGATGAGGCAGGGCCACCAATGGAGGAACCTAGTGAGCAGAGTGTTGCTGTGGTGGGTGAGGAGAGTGGGAATGCGTGCAAGGGCGCCGCCCCACTTCCCACTCAGGACACTAGAGGTGGTGCTGAGTGTGTCTGTGTGGAGACTGAACCCAGCCCACCGACTGAATTAGAAGAATTTCAGGACGCTGGGGTCGACTGCGGGGATGCAGGACCACCGTCAAATGCGCCTGAGGAACAGAGTGTCATTGTTGAGGGTAGAGGTGATGATGATGTCAGTGTGGAATCTGACATTCCTCCCCCTGTCGAGTGTGCTAGAGGTGGCACTGAGATTGATCGCCCTTCGCAATCCAGTGTCCCAACCAGTCACTTATCTCAGTCCTCAGTAGAGCTGGCGGGTGTTGGGCCAGCAGAATTGAGGGTGAAGCAACAGGAGGATGTAACATTAAAGCCCTTGTTTGCTCGAGTAGGGGAAGAAAGAAGTATGGAGTGTGGTGAGGAGGAGTTCCTGATTAAAGACAATGTTTTACATCGCCGATGGACGCCCACTGGCGCCACGGTGGATGGAGGAGTGGGTGAGTTAGTGCAGGTGGTGGTGCCTGTGCAGTATAGGATGCCGTTAATACAGTTAGCACATGAGGGACCTTTAGCAGGTCACCTGGGAAATAGAAAGACAGTGCAGCGCTTAAGATATAACTTTTGGTGGCCAAGTATGCCGGGACAAGTTGCTGCGTACATCAAGTGCTGTCACACGTGTCAGATAGTGGGCAAGCCTAATCAAGTTCTTCCTGTGGCCCCTTTGACTCCCATTCCTGCAGTTGAACCTCCGCTTACCCGGGTAATCATTGATATCGTGGGCCCTTTACCTCCTACTTCTGCTGGAAACAAGTATTTGTTAACCATAATGGATGTTACAACGCGATACCCAGAGGCTATACCAATCAGAAGCATGCAGGCTAAGTCAGTAGTCAAGCAACTTATCCTGTTCTTTACTCATTTTGGCCTGCCTAAGGAGTTGCAGTCAGACCTTGGAGTAAATTTTACATCTAATTTGTTTAAGCAGACAATGACAGAGTTGGGCATCAAGCACATTTTGTCCAATGCCTACCATCCGCAGTCACAAGGTGCCCTGGAAAGGCATCATCAGACCTTAAAGACAATGCTGCGCACCTTCTGCTATGATAGTGGAAAGGATTGGGACCTAGCGGTACCCTTTGTCATGTTTGCAGTGAGAGAGGTACCAACTGAGTCATTAGGGTTTTCACCCAATGAGTTAGTGTTTGGGCACAGAGTTCGTGGACCCTTGGATGTGGTGCGAGAGGCCTGGAGTAACAACAAATCTGGCAACCAGGAATCCATGCTTGACTATGTCTGCCGCACTCAGGAGATACTGCATTGCGCTTTAGAGCTTGCCCGTGACCATCTAATCGGGGCTCAAGCGAAAATGAAGGCTCATTACGATAAGGTCAGAAGTTGTGAGTTTAAGCAGGGAGATGAAGTTTAGGCACTGCTGCCCATGCAAGGAAAACCTCTGGCGGCTAGATTCAGTGGTCCTTATATTGTGAAGAAGAGAGTTGGGGAACTTGACTATCTAATTGTTACCCCAGATAGGCGGAAGAGTACTCAGTTGTGCCACATTAATATGTTGAAGCCATACTACCGCCCAGTTGATTCTCATTGTGGGATGACTGCTGATGTCTCTCACCTGGGATGTGAAGGACAGGGAAACGAGGACGTGGCATCAAAGGAACGTGCTGTGGAGGGAGCTGTTGGTGCCGGTGATGTGAGTAGTGGACCAGGGTTACAGCCACAGTCCCTGGAAGGTGACTTTGGAGTGGACGTTGAGGGAACCACGGATAAGAGCGCTCCTGTAGTTTTGGCGGTTGGTAGTGAGTTGGAGGAGCAGGAGGAAGTGCTTAGTCGTGGTGAGATGTTACCAGCTGACCTATGGGAGGGCAATGGTTATGCAGCTCTGGTGGAGAAATTGCGACACCTTGATTCAGTAAAGCGAGAAGAGCTGTGCAACAGATTATGGAAACATCCGAAAGTTTTTGGAGATTCACCGGGATTGACAACTTGGGCTACTCATGACATTGATGTTGGGGATAGTAAGCCTGTAAAATTAGCTCCCTACAGCATCACCCCTATCAGACAGAAAGCTCTCGATAATGAGATCAAGTATATGTTGGACCATGGATTGATCAAGAGGAGTTTCAGTGAGTGGAGTTCACCAGTTACCTTGCAGCCGAAGCCAGATGGGAAGGTTAGGTTGTGTGTGGACTTCCGGAAGGTTAACTCACTGTCTAAGACTGATGTTTATCCCTTGCCTCGGGTCGATGACTCCGTGGACAAGGTGGGAAATGCCACTTATATCACCAAACTTGACTTAGTAAAAGGATACTGGCAGGTCCTACTGACGGAACGGGCTAAACAAGTGGCTAGCTTTGTTGTCAGTGGTGCAGTATATCAGTGCCAGGTGATGCCTTATGGACTGAAGAATGCTCCAGCCACTTTCCAGAGGCTTATGGATAAAGTGGTGGATGGCATACCTAATTGTATCGTTTACATCGATGATGTCATTGTGTATGACACCAACTGGGAGGAGCACCTTGATCATGTGGAAATGCTCATTAAGCGGTTGGAGGAAGCTGGCTTAGTAGTCAACTTGGACAAGTGCGAGTTTGTACGTGCTAAGGTCCAGTACCTTGGATTTGTTGTAGGACATGGGCAAGTGGCTCCACCTCGGGCTAAGGTGGATGCCATATCCAACTTTGCAGCACCCCAGTGTCGCCGTGCCCTCCAGCGATTTTTGGGCATGATCGGCTATTACAGAAGATTTATTGGAAATTACTCCACAGTGCTTGCCCCTCTTACTGACTTATTGTGCAAGGATAAGAAGTGGCAGTGGACAGCCGAGTGTGAGCAAGCTTTTACTACTGTTAAGTCTCTGCTGTGCCACCACCATATATTGCGTGCACCAGATTTTGACAAATCTTTTGTGCTGGCAGTTGATGCTAGCCGAGTAGGGGTAGGAGCAGTGTTGATGCAGCCGGATGAGGGCCAGGTTGAACATCCCATATCATACTTCTCAAAGAAGTTTAATAGAGCCCAGAAGAACTATTCCATCATAGAGCAGGAGTTATTAGCGATTATCCTGGCCCTGCAACACTTTGCTGTCTACCTGCCCCCTTTTGGCCCTGTGATCAAGATTTATTCAGACCATCATCCCCTGCAGTTTTTGAACAAGTTTAAATTTAAGAACCAGCGTTTGACCCGCTGGAGTTTGCTTTTGCAAGAGTACAATTTAGAAGTTAGGCATATTAAAGGGAATGATAACGTAATTGCTGATTGTTTATCCAGGGAGGGGTCAGGGTCTTGATTCGAAAATTTTGATCCAGGGCTCAAAATTTTCCCTTGGGGAAGGGCGTGTTACACTGTCCGCCTGTCCGTTCCCGCGGGTGCAGCCATTACAGCTGGGCTAGGGGATTATGCAGTATCCGTGTCATTCGCGGAGTTTAAATTAGCGAGTATTACAAGTTCTTTTGTTTCTTTCGTTCCTGCCACTGAGGGCAATTTTATTTAATACCATGCTGAGAATGCATTGGATTATTTTGATTGTCTTATGTGAGCTACCAGTATATTTAATGATGTTTTGCTTGCATTAAAAGTACCAATTCATTGTAGAGAGAGAGGGGCACGAATTTAAGTTCCTTATTAATCAATCTGATTCATGCGTTCACGCTTGGCTGCACACGAACCTAGCATCAGAGCAGTGTCTTCCCAACCAGTTTCAGTATCGTGTGTGTGTACACTCTCTCTCTCCCCAGTCATTTTTGTGCCGAGCTGGCGTTTTCATTTAAGTTAATTTTATTCTTTTGTTTGCTGACTGAGGGAAGTAGCTATTTTATTTGATTTTGTGACCATGTTGTCTTTGGAGGGCCAGTCTGGCTCACCGTGGTCCTCTCGCTGCCTTTATTAACGTTCCCCAACACACGTACCTACACACACACCCCTAACCCCTACACAGTTCAATCCCATCTCCTTGCACAAGGCTAGTGAGAACTACCATGAGCTATCAACTGCGTTCCCCCTTGGACACAGGTTAAGTAGAAATTCGTCACCACCGGAAATAAGTGGGAGGTGTTCCTGTAGACTGTCTCGGGCGGTATTATTTCCGGTAGTGACGATAGTAGGCTAGATCCATAGGTAGGCTGTTCCGTTTGTTACTATCAAAGTACAGAGTGTTGTGTACTTAAATGATAATTCTTCCGTTGCGCAGTTTTTTCTCTAGTTTACGGAGTGTGAGTGCCGGGGTCTGCGTTATTTTCACAACGCAGTGGAGGCCGATCATCTAAAACTACCTTTGTTGTCTTTTTGTAATAGCCCCGGGCTGGCCCAACCGTAACAATATATATATATATATATATATATATATATATATATATATATATATATATATATACCATTTCCTGTGGCACCCCACGGGATGCATAGGGCCTCGATGAACTCTCTCCACCAATATATGTCTCTTGCCATCTCCTTCAGGTCCCACCAACACTCCTCTCCTGCTTCTCTTTTCATTGTCCTCAACCAGGTTTCCCTCGGCCTACCTCTACCTCTTCTTCCTCTAGCAGTCCACTCTGGCACATCCTGTATTAAACTACCTTCTTTTCTGTATATGTGCCCCAGCCACTTCCAGCGATACAGTCTACCATATTCATTAACTGGTTCCACTCTCGTAATATCCCTTACTCTTGCATTTGTAACTCTGTCTTGCCACTTTACCCCAAGAATCTTTCTCAGTATTTTATTCTCACATCCTAATACTTTCTGATCTGTTGCAATTGTACTGTACCATGACTCATGCCCATAAATTAAAATTGGTCTAACCATGGATTTGTAAATTTTCACTTTAGGATGTACCGAAAGCATATTATTATTCCAAACAGATTTCAAAATTCCAACAGCTCGCCGAGGCTGTCTTATCCTATCCTCAAGTTCATTGTTTAATGATCCATTAGATGATACAATCGTTCCCAGATATTTAAAGTTTTCTACGTTCTTCACCACATTATTCCCAATTACACAATCGATTTGGTTCTCCACGTTCATATTAATAATTTCAGTCTTTCCACAATTTATTATCAATCCCACTTTTTCTCCTTCATTCACAAAACAATCAAGCACCCTCTGCATCTCGTAAATACTTCCGCAGTTCAGTACAATATCATCAGCATAGTCCAAATCCATCAGCTTCTTATTTTCTTTCCAGTTATTTCCTGCACCTGTTCTCCTTACAACCTTTCTCATAACATAATCCATAACCAAAACAAACAGCAATGGCGAGAGAACTCCTCCTAGAATCACGCTTGACCTAACTTGAAATGGATCACTCAAAGAACCACCCACCATTACCTTACAAAAAGTATCTTCATGCAGGCTTCTAATAATATTTACAAACTTTTCTGGTATACCATAGAATCTCATAATTTTCAACATAGCTCCACGTGAAACACTATCAAACACCTTTTCAAAATCCACAAAACACATGCTGAGTGGCATTTTCATCTCATTAGCTTGTTGCATTAGATGCCTTACAATAAAAATCTGATCATTACAACCTCGACCCTATGTTTCAAAAGCGCATTAATCAGCTCATCATTTTCCACCTTAAGCTTTTCAGGGAATATTCCAACCTCTCCTGGGGCCTTAAAATTCTTTTACTCCTCTATAGATTTTGCTACCTCTTCCAAGGTTATATCCCCTGTTTCTATCTACAAATCTCTCTCGGCTGGCAAAATGTCCTCTTCAGCTGGGATTGGTCCATTTAGAACAAACTGAAAATGCTCTTTCCACCTTCCTTTTATATCCAAATCTTTACTCATCAAATTACCATTTCTATCTCGTACAGGTATTTCCTTCCTTCTCTTTTCAGTCCCAGTTAACTCCTTGATGGCCTGATACGCTGCTCTTGTGCTCTGACCGTCATTTTTACTTAATTTAATTTCTGTCTCTGTTGCCTTTTCATCATATAGCCTCCTCTTATCACGTCTAACGAGTCTTTTTACTTCAGAATGTAAACTCCAGTACTTTGCTCTAAGTACATCAACTACCTGACCATCAACATGTTGTTCTTCAATTCTTAACTTAGCCTCTTTCCTTTTCTGAATTGCATTCCATGTTTCATCTGACATCCACTTTTTCCTTCTCGCTTTTCTCTTTATCTTAATAGTAACCTTAGCACTCTCATGCAAAACCTCTTTTACCTCTCTCCACATTTGATTAATATCATTGTCTTCAGATTCCATCAAAGTCTGCAGGACTAGAAACCTGTTCCTACATTCCCACCGAAACTTTTCCCTCGTGCTCTCATCACTTCTCAGCTCATCCAAATCATAATTATTACCTCCTGTACAATTACCATTAACGTTTCTCTTAAGTTTTATTTTAATCTTTGACAACAAGTTGATGATCACTACCTATATCTGCCCCCCTCCTTACGCAAACATCTTGCAAATAACTTCTATGCCTTCTGCTATTTGCAATGTGGTCAATCTGGTTACAATATTTACCACATGGTGAAATCCAAGTAGTATGATGTATTTTTCTATCCTGAAAGATAGTTCCACCAATTATCAGGTCATTTGCCAAACAAAAGCTTCCAAATCGCACCCCATTTTTGTTTCTTATACCAACACTCTCCTTACCCATACAATCTTCAAAGCCATCCCTACTACTGTCAACAATCGCACTAAAATCACCAATGCAAATGTCCTGCCACTCTATTCACTACATCCTGCAGTTTCTCATAAGTCATTCTTCATTTCATCAGCAGCCTCATTTGTCGGGGCATACCCTGTAACCATATTGATGTTACCATGGGCAGATTTTAAACGAACATAAAGCAATTGCTCATTAATTGGTTCAAACTCACATATTGTCTTACAAGCATCTCTACTCAGCAGTAAGCCTACTCCTTGGTAATGATTTCCATCACTCTTACTAGAAACCAATATAGTAATACCATCTTCCAAATTCATTTTATCAACTCCAAGCAACCTCGTTTCTGTAAGAGCACAAATATCCATCTTGTATTCCTTGAACACGGAAATAAGCTCTTCCATTTTACCAGCCTGATTGAGAGTTCGAACATTCCAGTTTCCTATTCTTAAGGTTCTTTTTGGATGTATAAACTTATTTCTACACCGTGGGATTCTTAGCACCCCCTGCCCACTTAAGGGCTGCACGGAACTGAAGGCTATTGCTTTGTAACCAGTGCTCGTGGGCCCTTCGGGCCCCTCGCACTTGCTTCTGCGGAGGGCTCTCGCGCTATAGCTTTGGGCAAAAAATTCTACGGAGATCCTATGCTGGGTGCTGGAAGCAGCGTTTTGTGGTCAGAGTGTGATCGCTCATTAAATAGAGTAAAAGTTTTTCAATCGTGATGGGACCAAGTTTTTTCACATCAGCGAATTTTTTGCGATTTTTGTGCCAATTTTGGTGCGATTTGAATGTGTAGTTTCAGCTGCCCAACACACACACACACACACACACACACACAGCTAGTGCTATAGTATATTATATATATATATATATATATATATATATATATATATATATATATATATATATATTCCGTATATACATTTATATGAGAGAGAGAGAGAGAGAGAGAGAGAGAGAGAGAGTTGTGGATAATGTCCCCGGGCTGGCACATACTGTAGAGGGTGATCAGGATGCTATTTGTCACACCAGCGCAAATTACGAGTACTGGAATGGTTACGATTTCAGTAACGAGAACCATTACAATATTCTTAGTACATTTCTACATGAACTGCGTCAATAGCAAGACAAGCATCCGGGTGGAAATATAAATCAGGTCGAACTCAAGATATGCATCTCGTCGTATTGTCTTTATTCTGATATTATTTGTTCCAAAAGATTTCCATTATCCACTCTCCCTGCCTAAACCAACGCTTTGTTTCTCGTTGAATATGAAGGAATCTTTAGCCCATAGTTAACTAATTCCAAAAAATTTGTATACATGTGGGTAGGTATCTTTAGGAAAACTTGATCACTCACTGACTCCATTTCCCATCCCTATTGCAGAGCCATTATACCTTGCCATAGTAATTCAGAATGTTGTCGTACCCTTTCAGTCTGGTGAGCATTTCTTTCCTACTCTTGCTATCACGAGACTTTTTGACAAGCTCATGGGAGACAATTTGTTTTAGATAATTCTTATAATATTGATATAACCATCTTGTGGTTGCTAACAGAAAAAATAGCAAATACGCCATCTAAGGGAACTGGTCAACATTCTACACAGAAAAGCATAACCTACATGTATTCCCTTAATTATTGTCCAGCATCTTTAATTGTGTAATATCATCATATATCATGATCAACCATTTTTGTAAACACTATGTTAAGTGAACTTCCGCTTATGTGTCCTCCCAGATTATGTCTGTCTATGCTGTAACCTTCGATCCATTGATGATTTGTTATTTCGTTTTTGCTGCCTCCAGATGGTTTTATCTAGTCTGAGGGAAACTTCAGTTAACAGAGAAAAAAATGGTTGGATCTAACTCCGTTGTATCGAAATGTCTCTCATCTGTCTATCTATCTATCAATCTATCTATTTATCTATCTACATCTCTCTCTCTCTCTATAATATATATATATATATATATATATATATATATATATATATATATATATATATATATATATATATATATATATTAGTATATTTAGGCAGAATGTTTTCTTTTATACAAAAATCATTAAAGACCAAGGCGTAGCCATTGTTCACTATTTTTCTGTTGATCTTTTCGAGTTTTCTTACACATTGTTTAACACTATGATTCAGGTTGTAGATAATATGTCCAAGATCCATGTCGTAACTATATTTTATTAATTATTTATTTTCATTTTTCGTAGGACGTTTCGTGTATCCTTACACATCATCAGCGACTGTAATATAGATACAATACACTATAAAACATGACATATACAACATAAACCTATACAATATATATACTAAATGTACAACACCGACTAATAAAAGTGTAGAGTTACAAGAGTATGGATAAAAGAGACAAACCCTTTAGGTGAAGTCAAGTATGAGCTACAGTTAAAAGTGTATGGATAAAAGAGACAAACCTTATAGGTGTAGTCAGCTATGAGCTACGTGGTTGACTGCGAAGGTTGTATGGGTGAGTGGGTGTTTGTGGCTGTGTAGTGTTGCCAGTTGTGTTATTGTGTGTGTAATGTTCATTTGTAATTGTCGCTGCTTGTGGTCGGGCCTTTGTGTATTTAAACAGTTTGAGGGTACGATCTAGTCCGGTAGTTTGGTTGTTTATGGCCGGCGTGTTTTCACGTATGAGAAGTGCTTCTGCCAGTTGTAGTCTAATGTGGTCATGACATTTTTTATTATATTAGTATTTTCTATTAGAACTTGTCTGTTTATTGATGTGTGATGTTGAGTCATATGATCTTTTATAGAACCGGATTGTAGGTGCATGGTTAAACGTCTGCTTAGTGTGGTTGTGGTCATACCAATATATTTCATGTGACGAAGTTTACAACCTTCGTGTGGGCAAGTGAATTCATAAACTACATTGGTATGTTGAAGTTTGTTGGTTTGTTGAGCTGTGTTGTTTTTCATAATCATGTTGCTAACTTTCCTGTTTTTATAGTAAATAATTAAATTGAGCTTGTCTGAGGGGATAACACATGATGTGTTACGTGTCACAATCTCTCTAAGTACACGTTCATCCGTTTTATAAGCAGGGGACATCTGATTACCATAATACACATTGTGGGTAACAGTATGGGGAAGCGGTTGGACATTTGTGGTTGAGACTTGTTTTGAAATAAATTGACATATTTCTCTGTCAACTATTTGATTGGAATAACCATTGTTAATTAAGATCTGCTTTAATGTAGTTACTTCTGAGTGGAAGAGTTCCCACGATATATATATATATATATATATATATATATATATATATATATATATATATATATATATATATATATATATATATATATATATATTCTGGGTTGACTTAATATGTGTGGTAAGTAGTATGGGAGATGATGAGCCTGCAGTTTTGGGAGGGAACTTAAATGGTTATGGGGGTGAAGCAGCTCAAGGATATGAAGGGTACATAGGGGATGCACGTGTGATGCGAGGATTGCGGAAGTGGAAAGGATACCCGAGTCTGAAGAGACAATGAACAGGATTGTGTGCAACAAACACTTTAGGAAAAGAGAGATTAGGTTGATTATATACGATACTGGGGGAAATATTAGACAGAGAGGCAATTTCCTGGTCAGAAAGTCTGTAGGAGTTTGGTGAGGAATATTAAAGTTATAGGGAGCGAAGAGTGTGTGCAGCAACACAAATTACTGATATGTGACATGGTGCTTAAGGAGCAAGTGGTGCAGAAGAAGGCCTATGCACCTTGGAGGAAAATATGGAAGCTGGAAAACCAAGCAACAAGGGATGCCTTCTATAGTGCGACGAGCAGAGTGGTGGCTGAACTGGGAGCTGTTGATCAAAGTGTTAATGAACAGTATTGACTCACAAGAGTGATTGGACAAGAGGCCAGCCAAGACACAGAGTAACTTGGAGGTGGGATGAAGTGTAGAAGCTGCAGTTACGTAGAAAGGAAAGCTTTTCCGGTTATGGGAAAGGGTGGTAACAAAGAGGAATACTAGGCTGCCAAGCGTAGGGCTAGAAAAGACGTATACAGGGCAAAATCTGAGTCTCAGGGACTTTTATTCGATAACCTAAACAGTGTGAAATGGAAGAATATGACATTTAAGGTGGGAAATCAGAGGAAGAAGGAAAATAGGGATATCATAGGTGAGCAGTGTGTGAAGAATGATAAAGGAAATATTGTATCAAAAACGTCTGGAGAGCGTCTTATAACCGGTTCCTGAATGATAAGTTTGACTGGAACAGGGAAGGTTTAGAGTCAGCAGATCCAGTGTTTGGCCCATGGCCTTTGAGTGATGCTCCTACTGTGAGCAGGGCATTAAGCAGGATGCAGGTGGGGAAAGTGGCAGGTGTGTCTGGATTGAGTGCTGAAATGCTGAAGGCCTCCGGATATATAGGAGTGGGGTTAGTTACTGATTTGATAAACACGATGATACATGACTGTGTTGTCGCAGATGATTGGCTGTAGAGAGTGACTGTAAATGTGTACAAGGGGAAGGTGATGACGTGGAATGAGGAAAATATAGAGGGGTAAAACTTTTCGACCATATAATGAAGGCAGTAGAGATTTCTAAAAGGGATGATAAGAGAAACAACAAATATTTTTGAGATATTGTTTGAGTTTACGTCAGTCTAAGGGACTCCTGATGTCATTGTTCGACAGCTTCAGGAAAAATGAATAGGAAAGGAAAGGGATCTGTACTTTGTTTTTGTTGATTTGTAGAAGGCCTTTGACAGAATCCCTGGGGAGGTGGTAAAATGGGCAATGAGAAAGCTTGGGATCGAAGTGTGGCTAGTTGAGTGCTTATGGCTATGTATGATCGTGCTTGCACTTAGGTGAAAGGGAATGGAGATTTGATTAATGAGTTTTCAGTGAATGCTGGTATGCATCAGGAGTCAGTCTTGAGCCCTTTGTACATCATGGTGCATGAAGCCGTCTCACGTAACTTCATAAATGAACTCCCGTGGGAGGTGTTGTATGCCAATGATTTGGTGTTGACTGCAGAAACTGAAAGGAGGTGGAGAAAAGATTTAGGAAGTGGGGAGATGGTATGGAGAACAAGGGCTTGTGAGTAAATGCATATCAAACAAAAGTGATGGTACCTAGGATTGGTGGTGGTACTCTCAAAGAGGGAAAGTGGTCATGTGCAGTTTGCCACAAGGGCGTGAGAAGTAGTTTCATCTTGCGCAGTGTTTGTGACAAGTGGACGCCTAAGAGATGTAGTGATGTTAGAGGTGGACTGGAAGATAATGTTGATGTCATGTGTGTGGTGTGACGAGAAGAGCATGTGGAGACTAAGCATATTCTACTGGTTAGTCTCTCGAGTGTGTGGAAGAGTTTGTTAATTGGGAGACATGGTATGTGCTGGAGGGGGGGGGGGCTGTAGTTAGCTCTGTGGCTACAGTGAGGAGTGACTCCTAGAATTTAGGGAGCTGTTGCCATTCTTAACATTGAAAGGGCTCTCCCTCCATGCTGATGCAGCTTTGCATGCGGAATGTGTTAGGAGTGCAATGTTGTATGGCAGTGAGACCTGGTCAGTAAAGGAAAAGCATATTCTCAGGCTCAAACGTACAGAAATGACAATGATTAGGTGGATGTGCAGTGCGTCCTTGAATGTGAGGCCTGGGGGGCCTAGGATGGAAGAGTTAAGAGGAAGGATGGGACTAGGGTGTATTAGTGCTGTGATGAGAAGTAGACTGAGATGATCTGGGCATGTGGAGAGGAAGGGGGATTACAGTTAGGTGCGAAAATGAGAAGTTTAACGATGGGAGTAGGGATGCGAGAGGTAGACCGAAAAAGACCTGGGATGATTGATAAGGGACTGAATAGGGAGGCTGCCAGAGATCGAGCATCATGGAAAGCCGTCATTAGGCGACCAAGGCCGACGCATGCAAGCATGTTGGGGCCTTTATAAACGAAACGAAACAATATATATATATATATATATATATATATATATATATATATATATATATATATATATATGTGTGTGTGTGTACAGTTATGAAAAAAATTAGAACTCACTGCATATTATGCAAATAAGAGAGAGAGAGAGAGAGAGAGAGAGAGAGAGATTGTCCAGGTGCATGAGAATGCAAAAGTAGACATCGTGGATTGACTGAAAACCAAACTGTAAGGTGAGATTGTGAGAGACTGGGAGTATGGAATGAGGATAATTGAGGGAGCAGGTGAGAATGAGAGAACAATGAAGGGTGTATATATTGTTGTGTGTAAGAAATGAAAGGAGGAAACAAGGTAGTACGGATTAGCTGGTTCACTAACTGTGTGGGTAAGAAATCAAGCGTGGACGACTGTGTGCGCCTGCAGAAGACCGTGCCAGCAGAGTGAAATAAGAGTTCTGGGAAAATGAGGAAACATGCATTGAAAACTTTGAGAGGAACGAGGAAGTGTTTTTGATTGAAAATATGAATGGAAAAACAGGGAATATGGCAGTGGATAGAGTAGTTGGTGAGTGGGGTGTGCCTGCGGAAGTTTTTTTTTTTTTTTATGCGAGGAAGAAGGAACCAAAGGCCATGAGCCGGCAGTAACAGTTCCCTCCAAGAGAAAAACAAAATACAATAGAGAGCCAAATTCAAGATCCGATCATTTTGAGATGCCTGGACACACTGCGTTTGAAAGACTGGAGATCATAGGCAGCAGGAAATACAGACAGAGGGAGACAGTTCCAGAGTTGACCTGTTGCATAAATGAAAGACTGGGAGTAACGGTTAACTCTTGCATTAGAGAGTTGCCCAGAAAAGGGATGAGAGTTTGCTACCAGACGGGTGCTACGCGCCCGTCGTAGAGGTGGAGGAATGCAAGCAGACAGGTCAGAGGAGCAGTGACCATTAAAGTAGCGATAGAAAAGAGATAAAGATGCAACAGTGCGGCGAAGAGACAGAGGTTGAAGGGAGTCAGTAAGAGGAGGAGAGTTAATGAGACGAAAAGCCTTTGACTCCACCCTATTGAGAAGAGCTGTATGTGGGGAGCCTCCCTACACATGAGAGTTGTACTCCACACAGGGGCGGATAAAACCCCTGTATAGAGTCAACAATTATGCAGGGGTAAAGAAAGAGCGGAGTCGGCTTAGCACACCTGATCTCTTGGAAGCAGATTTTACAAGAGATGTAATATGATCTTTCCAAGATAAGTCCCGAGTAAATGAAACCCCAAGCATGTTCAAGGATAATGCAGGATTAAGCTGAATATTATTAAACATTATTGGGTATACCTGTGGAAGATTTTGTCGGGTTGATAGGTGTAAGAACTGAGTCTTAGATGCATTAAAAACAACCAGATTATTTTCACCCCAGTCAGAAATACGAGCCAAGTCAGACATTAGGTGTGCCATAGCCTAATCCCTTGTTTATTGAAGTAACTGTTGAGATGGGCGTTGCGGGAACCGAATGGAAAGGTGAAGGGTGGAGTCATCAGCGCATGAGTGGATAGGGTTAGATGTACAGCTTAGAAGATCATTGATGAATAAAAGGAAGAGAGTTGGTGATAGGACTGAGCCCTGAGGAACACCACTGTTGATAGATCTAGGAGAAGAACGATGGCCGTCTACAACAGCGGCTATAGAACGACCAGAAAGGAAGCTAGCGATGAAGGCACAGATAGAATGATAGAAATCGTAGGAGGGCAGTTTGGAAATTAAAGATTTATGCCAGACTCGATCGAAAGCCTTTGAGATGTCAAGTGCAATGGCAAAGCTTTTGCCAAAGTCCCGAAAGGAGGATGACCAGGAGTCTGAAAGGTAGGTGAGAAGATCGCCAGTGGAGCGTCCCTGACGGAACCCGTACTGACGATTGGAAAGAAGGTTGTGATAGGAAAGATGCCTTAAAATTTTTCTATTGAGAATTGACTCGAAAACTTTTGAAATACAGGACGTTAAAGCAATTGGACGATAGTTGGAGGGTTGGGAGTGGTCACCCTTCTTTGGGACTGGCTGAATGAGAGCAAACTTCCAACAAGAAGGAAAGGTACAAGTTGACAGACAAAGGCAAAAGAGTTTGCCTAGGCAGGGTGTAAGCACAGAAGCACAGTTCTTGAGAGCAACAGGAGGGACCCCATCAGGTCTATATGCCTTGTTAGTACTGAGGCCAGTGATGGCAGAAAATACATCAACTGAAGAAATTTTAATTGCAGCTATGAGGAAGTCAGAGGGGGGAAGTGATGGAGGAACAGCACCGGAATCGTCTAAGGTGGAATTGGAGGAGAAAGTCTGTGCGAAGAGATATGCTTTATCAGTAGAAGAAATAGCTACAGAACCATCAGAGTAGAAGAGAGGAGGGAAGGATGATGAGATAAAGTTGTTAGAAAGATTTTTGGCAAGATGCCAGAAGGAGCGGGAGGAATTCGAGTTGGAGAGTTGAGAGCATTTAGTATGGATGAAATTATTTTTAGTAGAGCGAAGAACAGACTTAGCACGATTCAGGGCAGAAACGTAAAGATGATGTGATTCAGGGGTGGGTTGCCTCCGGTACCTTTTGTAGGCCCTCTCCTTGTTGCGGACAGCATTAGAACAAGCGTGAATAAACCAAGGCTTTCTTGCTTTAGTCAAAGGATATGAGAAAGGAATGTATGCTTCCATGCCCGAGAGAATAACCTCCGTAATGCGCAAGGCACACTCAGATGGCTCCCAGCCATGGAAGCAATAATCATTCCAGGAAAAATCAAAGAAGTACTGCCTGAGGGCCTCCCAGTCCGCGGCTCCAGAATGCCACAGACAACGTTTCCCTGGAGGGTCCACAGGCCGTACCGGAGTGATAGGACAGGTTAAGGTAATAAGGTTGTGATCGGAGGAGCCCAACGGAGAGAAAAGATTAACAGAGTAAGCAGAAGGATTAGTTGTGAGGAAGAGGTCAAGTATGTTGGAGCTATCTCCAAGGCGGTCAGGGATACGGGTAGGGTGCTGTACAAGCTGCTCTTGGTCATTAAAGATAGAAAAGATGTAGGCTTGTTCACCAGGTGGATCAGTGAAAGGAGAAGAGAGCCAAAGGTGGTGGTGAACATTGAAATCTCCTAGAATGGAGATTTCAGAGAAAGGAGAACTGGAGAGAATGTGTTCCATCGTAGAAGTAAGATAGTCGAAGAATTTTTGATAGTCAGTAGAATTAGGGGATAAGTAAACAGCACAGATATATTTAGTCAGAGAATGACAGGAAAGCCGAAGCCAGAGTGTAGAGAATTCAGAAGAATCGAGTTCAGGAACACGAGAGCAAGATAAGTCGTTGCATATATATACACAACAGCCACCTTTGGCTTTGAAATGAGTATAGAGAAAGTAGGAGGATACAGAAAAGGGTTTGCTGTCAGTTGCCTCAGACAGCTGAGTCTCAGTTAGAAAAAGAAGGTGAGGTTTAGAGGAGGAGAGGTGGTGCTTAACAGAGCGAAAGTTAGAGGAAAGGCCACGAATATAGCAGAAATGAAGAAGAAGAGAATCAGACAGTGGTTCCAGGCACCTCGAGTCGTCACCGGGAGAGGGGCGGATGGTGGGGGCATTTATGGTCCTCCCCCCTGGGGACTCCGAGGCTTGGTGTTGAGACGCCATTTTAGTTGAATTTTGAATAGGAAGTGTAGTGTGTACTGTGTATGTAGTTTGGTGGAGATAGTTAGAGAAATTTGTACTGGAGAGCATGCTGGCCTACTCTCTGCGTAACTGAGACACTGAAAAAGTTCAGCAAAGGGGGATGGTCAGGAACTAGTCCTGGGGGCTGATGAAACGGGAGCTCCAGCACTCCCTGTCATCAGCTTTCCATCCACCTCGGGAGTACTGCCCTGCTCGACTGGTGCTACAGGGAATGGAAGTTCTCTGGTGGACATTTGTACGGGGAGGGGATTGGTGACAGCCGATTACCTCTTTGGACACAAAATGATCCACTAGTATACATGACGAGTGAAAAGAAGGTGGGTGGTGAGCTGGATGAATGGAAGGCAGTGCTTGAATATGTGTGTGTGGAAGACAGAATGAGAAGATATGTGATACATGTGAATTCATACAGTGGTTGGGGATGTGTGCTCTCTGACCACCTCTTAGTAGTGGCGAGAGTTAAGGTACAAATGTGCTGAAAGAACAGAAGTGAAAAATGGCAGGAGGAAACAGTCCATACAAAAAGGGCAGAAAGGTTGCAAGGGGATGGGAAAGGAACTAAATATAAATGCCAAGTGGAGGAGCGATTGGGTAGATATGATTTGAACCAGATGGAGGAGGTGGAGGGTGCGTGCAAGGTATTCACATAAGAAATCTATGCAGAATGTGAGGTGAATCATGTGAGGTGAAGTGAAGACGAAACGAGGTGCAAGGAACAGCACAGTGGAATGAAGAGGTGAGACAAGCTGTGATGCAACAGAAGAAAGCAATAGTGATGGATGGGAAGCAGAGGAACGGAGGAAGCTAAGAGACGGAACAGAGAGTTTATGCAGTTTAGAGGAATGAGGTTAAAAAATTAGTAAGAGAAAGCGAGAAGAGAGTGGATGAAGAGTTCGAAAGAAATTTGGGAGTACAGTGGAGGGATTATAAGAAAACGTTCTGGAAAGAGGTAAAAAGAGTAAAACATGATGAACAAGAGGGTAGTAGGGAAGTGAAAGATGAAAATGCCAGATTGTTGGTGAGGAAGAGAGAAAAAGTGAGCAGATGGAGAGAACACTTCAAGAAATTGTTAAAAATAGAGAATGTAACACAAATATGCGTGGCTAAGGTATGGCTGGAAGAAGGGAGATGAAAAGGGAGGAAAGATCAGTGCGATGGAGGTAGTGAAAGCAATAAAGAGAGTTATAATGGGTAAAGCCACAGGAATTGATGGAGGATGTGGTGAAATGATGAAGCATGGGGGAGAGATATTGTAGAATGGATACGGAAAATGTGCAGATTGGCCTGGGAGGAAGGCAGAAGGACTGGAAGCCAGGTATACTGTAATTTTTCCCCTGTATAAATGGAACAGGGGAAAAAATGTTCGGAATTCATAGAGGCATTTGTCCTCTTAGTGTAAGGAAAAGTATATGGTAGGATACTCATTGACAGAGTTAGAGAAATAACAGAGGATTTAGGTGGAAAGGACAGGGAGGTTTCAGGAAGGGAAGAGGTTGAGTAGATCAGATAACCACCCTATGGTGTTTAATGGAAAAGTTTCTAGAGAAGGGAAAGAAGTTATATTCTGCCCTCATGGATTTGGAAGATGCATAAGGCAAAGTGACTCGACAAGGAATGTGAAAAATATGAAGAATACGTGGAGTAAATGGGAATCTGTCGAATACTGTGAAGAATACTCGTATGTATGAGAGCGCTAGGGCTGCAGTGCATGTGGAGGGTGAACAGAGTGAATTTTTCTTTCTGAATGTTGGATTGGAATAGGGATGTGTCATGTCTTCTTGGCTGTTCAGTTTATGTATGGAAGGAGTTATAAAACAGATACAAGGTAGGGCAGTGGATGTTGGAGTGGCCCTAATAAGAGAGGGCAGCATTTGGAAACTTCCTGCTCTGTTGTTTGCAGATTATACTGTATTGTTAAGCAAAAACGAAGGGGAACCGCAAGGCTTGGTGAATGAGTTTGGGAGAGCACGAGTATGTAAGAAACGGAGGCTAAAGGTGAATTAGGGAAAAACAAAGGTGTGATCTTCGAGAAAAATGAAGTCACTGAATGTACGGTGAGGCTGGATAGTGAGGAAAAGGAAAATGTCATTGTGTTGAAGTACTTGGGTAGTTTGATGAGTAATGATGGAAGTTTGGAGGATGATGTGCATGAAAGGGTACAACAGGGAGGAAAGGAATAGGGAAGTGCGTATGGATATAAAAGTCGCTACATGACAGTATTATGATCCCGCTGCATGACAGTATTATGATCCCTACTCTAATGCATGGAGGCAATGCTTGAACCTTGTTGGATGGACACAAGTTAAGAGTGAGAGCAATGGAAATGAGTTATCTGAGCGAAGCATGTAGAGTTACAATGAGAGACAGACTGAAAAATGAGGAAGTGAAGAAACTTTGTGGTGTGGATGTGGATGTAGGAGAAATACACTGACGGTGTATGGCCATGTGGAGAGGAATCATCCATGTTCTGACGCAAATTGTTCGAGCATGTACATTGTGGTAAAGTTGGATTAAGAACACTGCGTTTCAGCGGATTATACTTTTAACATAACGTTTTCCACTGTCACCTGCGCCATGTCTGGTAGTGAGAAATGGAATACCCAGAACATGGCCAAATATAACGAAATGTTCTTATTCCAGCTTGGACCCCGACCTACATGATCGGACAGTTTTTATCAGTATATAACCGATTTCGAATTCAGTGTAAAAAAGCTCCAAGAACTTGTTGACAGTGAGGCCGGAACCTGATCCAGTCAGCCACAGATTCTTTGGTCGTGTACAGTACGTTGGCAAGACAGTTGAATAAAGAACATCCATTTTCACTGAGCCACGTTCTGGGCATTCTGTCTCTCACTTTCCCATGTAGCTAATGTATTCGGCACTGAGAGACAGAATGCCCAATATGGAAATCGGTATAACATAAGATTTTTTTGTCCCATCTGAATTCCGACCCGCACTATCGGACATTGCCCCAGAACATTGTCTATATTCTCGTTCGCACTGGGAACTCCAAGGCTGCTATCTTAAGCGATGTATTTTGCCAAATACGGTTTCATAGAACCTTGCATGCTGCTTATAGCATATTTTTTATATATCGTCACTGTCTCTTTCTGTTCCATATAAGGCCATATTTGGTAATTTTAGACAAGATGAATAACAGTAGAAAACAGGTTACGAAATCTTATAAGCCAAATGGAAATTTTGTCTTACGTGTGAGTCTAGCTGCAGACTAGCCTACACAGGCCCAAAGAGGGAGTGACACACTGAAGTACTGTACCTGAATACCATCTGGATGAAGGGAATGATGAAGTGTATTCTTTGAGAACACCCTGCTCAGGTAGAGGTGGGTCTGAGAGACCCACTCCCCCTGTCCCATTTTCTAGTTCATTAACTTCTAAATACCCGGGACCCTGTTCTCAGTAGCTTTCTAACTTTTTGTATCCATGCAAGGGGTGAGGAAGTTACTTCAAGCTCTATCTCCGTTTCCGCAGTATAAGGGTATGTGAGTATAAGTTGGGTATGTGAGACCCACGTCTACCTGAGATGTGTGAGACAATTTGTTCTCCCTGACTGAAGATATGAATGCAGCGTCTGGCAGTCCCTCTTCACGCCATCAAGCACCATCTCATACCAAGCTTTGGACCACTCAAGCAACCATTTAGATTTTTATTTTTTTTTCTTATGGAAGACCAAAATTTATTTTCTGCTTTTCCTACACTTTCTTTTCCAAGATTTGTTAAAAATATAAAAAGAATTTTTTTTTTTTTTTTTACATGTTTGTGTTGCGGAAACATTAAATATGTTACTCTATTTTCAGTATTAAAGTAAAGGAGACAAACATTTTTCCCGATTTTTTATAATTGGGGGTCTGAGACACCCACGTCTACCTGCTATGCAACACTGACATCTACCTGAGCAGGGTTAAGCGTCTTATCTTACTAATGGCACTGATGTCCTGCTCTAAGGGGTTATGATGATGACGCGACAATAAGGAAACCAACCTTTGTAAAGGCACCATGATCCAGCTGAGTCATCACAAACCTCCCCACCACTGTCAGCATCATCAGCAGCAGCAACACCTTCATGATCCCTGTAAATTAAGAAAGACTTGATATTGTGAAACCTTTACCAACTTCTCCATCATCATCGTCATCATCATCATCATCATCATCATAACAACACCTTCCTTTTTATCCCACATACAGATGAGAAACGATAAATTACGTTGGGAAAGTGGTCCTTGCTAAATATTTATGAAGACTGGAGCAGTAGGCAATATCATGAAAACTGATAATGCGAAGATGTGGACGACGTCTGTTTTTATGAAGTTTTAAAATATATGACGGTGACAGAACATGTCTGACCTTTCTGTATCATTGGTGACAGCCTACAGTCTGTAATTTGGGATGCAGGCTAATAAATTCAGTTATTACAGGCGTTCCTCAAATTACTCAAACATTGGGGCTTGCTTACTCCTTCGCACACTCATTTTCAGCAAAACGGCTCTCACAGTGGACGCGGATTAGAATCCCGGCTGGGACAGGGAACAATTTAAGAATTTGAATTTTGTTACAGCAGACTTAACTGATATGCAAAAAAAAAAAAAAAAACGCTAACATGTAAAAACACCCCCGCCTACACCACTACAGCAACCTTGTATGAGACAGCCATACCATGTATTCAGTATGGACGGTGGATGTAAGCGTAGAAGTGGTGACATGTGGAATTTGTATTGTACATAGGAGGACGGCTGGGCCTCTCGAATGGGGTGTTACGTATATGCTCAGAGTCGGACATACCGGTACAAAAAAAAAAAAAAAAAATCGCATTCATGTATGTGGTCTAAGCTGAACAACAGTGCAAATCAGTGGATAAGTTAACATTGAGGACAAGAAAAATGTATATAAAATTATTGTTGATATGTACGGATTTAAAGAGTGCAGAAATAGAAAAGGGAAATGAAAGAAATAAGAGAACATATGAGATAGGGGGAGATGAGTTCTTTACCCATTACTACATCCCACACTGTAATCACAAAAAGTTTGTAGTTGGTGGGTATGGCCAATGTGTGAAGTAAACGCAGTGAAATAGTAGGCCAACTTCTGTGTCTTGCGGTACAAACAAAACTGTAGTAGTAACTAGAAGGGGTATCCAGCGATGCCTGGGTAAAACCCTATGATCGTGCATGGCCTGGGACCCTGGATGGTGACTCCGTGTGAGAGAAGATCCTCGGGTTCTCATTCTATCTTTGGGCCCATTTCCCCAGGGTTATATTCTCCATGGACCTATTCGTACCATGGACCTACTTTTCCCACTACCCACCCACTCACCAACCCTACCCACCCATCGCACCAATCTTTCTACCCATCCTACCTGATGTAGCCAACAATATGGTTATACATTAAAAAAAAAAAAAAAAAAACGGTAATTGGCTACCACATTTCCACCATGTTGACTTGAGTATTTCTAATTAATTATAACCCTTGGCCATCAGATGGGCCACTTTACCTTATGTAATGTACACATGTAAAACATTTATATTCGTCGTAAGAAGTCACGCCTGTCAGAGCTGTTAAAAGGGTTCTATAATTATGCATCCCTCTTGATTTCCATAGAGGACAGACAAACAGGCAGACAATCTCTCTCTCTCTCTCTCTCTCTCTCTCTCTCTCTCTCTCTCTCTCTCTCTCTCTCTCTCTGCAGAGACATGCAATTCCACGAATATGCCCCGCCGCATTTTTTAATCATAATACAGGATATGGACTTATGTTAACAATATTTTTGGTAACCAGAAACCGATTGCAGCCGTTCTTTTTACGCATTCTTTAAGTTAACGCATTTTAGGTGCACTGAATAAAAAAATGTTGCCCTGTAATGTACTGTTTCGGCTAATTTGAGGATACAATCAGATTAACAGAATGATAATCTTAGTAGTACTCAAATGTCACCTTTGGCTGCCTCCGCTTAATGCCAGTTCACTTTCTAGTTTCAGAAATGAGTCATAACTCGGGAACCGGTGGCACGATTGGACTAAAAAAAAAATTTTTCTTCAAGTTAGACCATTTTAACAGTACATTGCTCTAACAAAAATTTGTGCTACATGCGTTATTTTTGCTGTGTTACAGTAACAAACAAACACACAGAAATGGGATCATTGTATTATAGATGTGATGGCTATTCGCCGAGGGTGTAGTAAACACAGTGGAATAGTAGTCAAACATTTCTCGCTCATTGTACATATAAGAATGAATAATAAGAAAAAATAATATAAGTACAGGAGGTAATAATTATGATTTTGATGAGCTGAGAAGTGATGAGAACACGAGGGAAAAGTTTGGGTGGGAATGTAGGAACAGGTTTCTAGTCCTGCAGACTTTGATGGAATCTGAATACAATGATATTAATGAAATGTGGAGAGAGGTAAAAGAGGTTTTGCATGAGAGTGCTAAGGTTACTATTAAAAAAAAGGGAAAAGCGAGAAGGAAAAAGTGGATGTCAGATGAAACATGGAATGCAACTCAGAAAAGGAAAGTGGCTAAGTTAAGAATTGAAGAACAACATGTTGATGGCCAGGTAGTTGAAGTACTTACAGCAAAGTACTGGAGTTTACATTCTGAAGTGAAAAGACTCGTTAGACGTGATAAGAGAAGGCTATATGATGAAAAGGCAACAGAGATAGTAATTAAGTAAAACTGACGGTCAGAGCAAGAGAGCAGCGTATCAGGCCATAAAGGAGTTAAATGGGACTGAAAAGAGAAGGAAAGAAATACCTGTACGAGATACAAATGGTAACTTGTTGACTAAAGATTTGGATATAAAAGGAAGGTGGAAAGAGCATTTTTAATCTGTTCTAAATTGACCAATCCCAGCTGAAGAGGACATTTTGCCAGCCGAGAGAGATATGCAAATAGAAAGGGGAGAAATAACCTTGGAAGAGGTAGCAAAATATATAAAGGAATTTAAGTATTTTAAGGCCCCAGGAGAGGATGTATATTTCCTGAAATACTTAAGGTGGAAAATGATGAGTTGATGAATGCGCTTTCGAAACTTTTTAATGTGGCTTGAGATAATTGTGGAATTCCAGAGGAGTGGAACAATGAAGCCTTTATAAAAATACCAAGAAGGGTGATTTAAGTGTTTGTGGAAACTGGTGGGAGATAACTTTGACACCTGCAGTTGCAAAAGTCTTTTCCAAAATCTTGTTGAACAGAATAGACCCAGTAATTGATAAAATTTTAAGAGAAGAACAAGCAGGATTTAGAAAGGGTCGAGGTTGTAATGATCAGGTTTTATTGTAAGGCATCTAATGATACAAGCTAATGAGATGAAAATGCCACTCAGCATGTGTTTTGTGGATTTTGAAAAGGTGTTTGATAGTGTTTCACGTGGAGCTATGTTGAAAATTATGAGATTCTATGGTATACCAGAAAAGTTTGTAAATATTATTAGAAGCCCGCATGAAGGTACTTTTTGTAAGGTAATGGTGGGCAGGTTTTTGAGTGATCCATTTGAAGTTAGGTCAGGAGTAATTCAAGGAGGAGTTCTATCGCCTTTGCTGTTTGTTTTGGTTATGGATTATGTTATGAGAAAGGTTGTAAGGAGATCAGGTGCAGGAATTAACTGGAAAGAAAATAAGAGGCTGATGGATTTGGACTATGCTGGTGATATTGTACTGATTTGCGGATGTATTTACGAGATGCAGAGGGTACTTGATTGTCTGGTAGAGGAAGGAGAAGAAGTGGGATTGGTAACAAATTGTGGAAAGACTGAAATTATTAAAATGAACGTGGAGAACCAAATCGATTGTGTATTTGGGAATAATGTGGTGAAGAATATAAAAATTTTTAAATATCTGGGAACAATTGTATCATCTAATGGATCATTAAATGAAATTGAGGAGAGGATTAGACAGGCTTGACGAGCTTTTGGAATGTTGAAATCTGTCTGGAATGATAATACGCTTTCGGTACATACTAAAATAAAAATTTACAAGTCCATGGTTAGACCAATTTTAATTTATGGGCATGAGTCATGGTATAGTACAATTTTAACAGATCAGAAAGTATTAAGATCTGAATGTAAAATACTGAGAAGGATTCTGGGGGTAAAGTGGCAAGACAGAGTTGCAAATGAAAGAGTAAGGGATATTACGGGAGTGGAATCAGTTGATGAATATGTGAGACTGTCTCGCTGGAAATGGATGGAGCATATATATATAGAAAAGAAGGCAGTTTATTACAGGATGTGCCAGAGTGGACTGCTAGAGGAAGAAGAGACAGAGGTAGGCCGAGGGAAACCTGGTTGAGGACAATGAAAAGAGATGCAGGAGATGAGTGTTGGTGGGACCTGAAGGAGATGTCATGAGACAGTATTGGTGGAGAGAGGTCATCGAGGCCCTGTGCATCCAGTGGGGTGCCACAGGAAATGATTGATTGAATATAAGGCTAGTTAGGATGATGAATGTCAGAAATAAATATACAAATAGGTAATGAAACAACGCACTCTCATTTCCTCTTAACTCCTCAGAAGTGCAAGGACCCGAGGTTGTAGATCAGAACTTGCGTGCCATCGGCCTACACATTTGCTAACATTACGTGACTGCATCTCATACACAGAACATAGAAAATATAGATAACAATGGGTCTATTGATCTATAACGATATTATCTGTGGGAGAAATAACTTTCAGTGAAGGGTCCAACAAACATGTCTGCGAGGAAAGTATAGAGAAGATAAAGGCTCTCCCCCGCCCACCACGCCCTCCATTAAATTGGTAGGAAGAAGAAAAAACACCACGATTACTGGAAATAACAACAATGGAAATTTCCATAGGAAACAGAGAAAATGAAATACTGTGTCTCATGAAATCTGTTATCTACATTCTAAAAAGATAAACGATCATAATTATATAACCATAGAACGTTTTCTATATCAGGTCTTTATCTCACTGTTATTAATGTCAACCTGGAAATAAGAACACTCACCAGGTATTGCCCTAAATCTCTAAATACTGATTTAATTGGGTTTAAAATGTTTTTATAGGCCTTGGACAAACAACTATTACTTGCAGTTTATTCAGTTTTTCCATACATGTTTATTAAGCCATTAGTGCCCAGGGTACCCTGTGAGGAACTGTGTTGGAGTAGTACGAAGTGTACCACTCTCCTCCAATCGGCTCATAGTCGCGTAGCTCATAGAACCCGAATTCGGGTTTTCCCATTTTATTGATTTTTGGAAATGCCAGTTCCGTCCTATATTGAGGACACTGGGCGCAAATGGGGTAAAGAAATTTAAATTATTTGGTGTTGCATTGCTAATCCCATTATTTCATGTTACAGGATTACTTTATAGTTCAAACAAATTTCCACAACAGATATCGTCAGATTGGTTGAGTATTTTAAGTAACTGGATCAAACTACCTCCAAGCCGACGTTTTTTCAGCGAAAACACTTAAATCATTATATCGTTCTTTGCAGCATAATTTTTGAAGTGATGGGATAAATTTAGTGGCTATTCCGTCTTTAATAAGGCTTGGGAATCATTATTGTACACACTATTCAAATTGTGGTTTACCCAGTGACTTATGAAGTTTTGATACATTCTGGTGTTATGTAATCAAAGCCCTTTTCAATGAAGCCGAGCATTTTATGTCTTATTACCTGGTGCTATGAATTGTTTCAAGTTTTTCAAGTCGGTGCTGGTAAAAATTCTGTATTTTTTGCTCATTACGTCCATTGCTGTGGTATCAATCAGTATTCATAATTAAGTGGACAACAGAAAAATTCTAACTTAATTGCCAAAAAGCATGCCAAAAAGCAGCAACAGTTAAAGTGCACAGATAAGAGATGAAAAAAGCACACAAAAGAGAGAGAATCCAGGATGGGAGGAGACTTGGAGACTTATACCCATCACTACATTCCACCAGCTACAAGTTTAATGGGTAGAGTGTGGAACGTAGTAATGGGTATAGGTTTCCAAATCTCCTCCTATCCTGAATACTGTCTTGTTTCAGTGCCTGTTTCATCTCTTATCCGTGCACTTTTGCCATTCCTCCTTCTTAACAATCATTTTAGAAGAAATATTTTTTTATAGTTTATGATCTTTTTGTAAAGTATAATTATGCATAAAGAAAATGTTGGGTTTGGCTTGTAACATGCATAGCATACTGAAAAACAAAAACGAGGGTGAAGTGTTTTGGTACGTCCTTAAATTGTAGGTGAGCCATAGCTAACCATTATTGCGCGAAATGGGGTACTTATGGGTGACCGCGATGAGATTTTCAGTCCGTAACTCGCGAACCGTAGCCTGAATGCTTTTCTGAACATGAAAAGAAACATCTGCACTTGACAGGGAGTGTATTGGTATACAGCACGCTCGCGTACGCCTTTTTATGCTGGAGTTACCTGTATGACTGGTGAAGAAGACAAAATTGATATTTTTGCGGTTCGATTTTGCGACACCTACGAAGGTTAGCAAGACTTTGCGAGTAGTTTTCCACTTGAATAGTCAAAGTCTTTTAGTTCTTAAGCTTAGAACTGGGCTTTGCGACTGTGTTCGCGCAAATGCTCCTATACCCTATTGTACAGGACGCCATTTTGAACCTGTGCCATTCCTGCTTACAGTACGTAATGCTACTGCACTCCGTGATGTTTATGCCAACAAAACGCATATTTTTTTCAAATTAAATTTCATCTGTTTTTTACTCCAACTCATTCATTTATTCAGGCCGTTCTGGATAGATTCACAGTCATCTTTTTGTATTTACTCTGCTTCTGCTTTTCTTGTCGTCTGCAAACTTCACCACCTGAGGTACAGGTGATTTGTTAAAGCATTGATTTAAGTAATGAACAGAATTTATTCAAGAACTGAACCTTCCCGGATTATGCTAATTACTAATAACCAATATGCTAATTCACCATTATTTATCACTCTTGTTCATTAGCCAGGTACCATCCATGAACATTATTGTAAAAAAAATTGATATTTAATTGTTCTGTTAGTCTTAAATGGGGACCTGTCAAGCGTGTTTTACAGATCTTGACAGACGACGTCCGACAGTATTTTATCGTCTGTTATAATTTTTCTTTTTTATCCCAGTAGAACGGTAAGACATGTTCTGTTGTAACAAACCCTCACTAATTATCTGTTAAAAGGCTATGCTTGTTAAGAAATTAAGTTATCTTGGTCCTATTTTTCTCCCCAAATTTTGCTTATTGTTCAAGTAAAACTAATGGGGCCGTAGTTTGTTGTGTTTATTTTATTTATTTAAGAGAGCTGAGATAATTTATAATCAATTTAATGTTTATTAATAATTTAAGGAATAAGAAATCTTATTGGCAATAGCATCCTTGAAGGACTCGTGGAGAGATTTGGTCAGGGATTGTTACCGTTACCTTTCTCAAGCTCTTTCAGTAATTTTTTTTCTGATCGTTAATTATTCACTGATCCTAAAAACACCAATTTCGAAATGGGTGTGCTCGCTATTTTCACAGATGAAAACCCTGTAAATAAATTAATCATTCAGTTTTGGTAGAAATGTAAGCATATTATGAATGAGGTCAGCTTCTCAGTTTAACAAATGACCAATGATATCCTTATATTTTTTACACTGTCCATAATGAAAAACTTTAGACTATCTTAGTTTTGCGTGCAGTTTTAGCTCAAATTCTGGCTTAGTTTTTCAAAAAAAATGCGTGCATTGCCACTCTAGCTTAACATACTCGGTATCATCATTATTTCCTTATCACTTATAATTTTGTATGCTTTTCTCTTTTGACTGATATATTTTCAGTATTCTCAGTGGTCCAGCTTTGCATTTTATTATCCATGTCGTTCTCGGAAGGTTCATTTGTCAGATAGACATTAATCTAGTACCGGATATTTTCCACATTTCTTCAACGTACACGACCCGTTAGTGACAATCTAGTTGATAAAAAAAAAATTACTTATTTTCAAGTCCGGAAGAGAAAGCTAAGAATTCTTTTCTGCTTGGATTGTCTGTTACAAAATTTTTTGAGTTGCATAATAGGTAACTCATGAATATTTCATTTACTATGGAGCAGAAGAGAATTTTAAGTTTTCCTTTTTGGACCTAACAAGAAGAAAATTACCATCAGCATCAAAAGTTTTGTTGCCTCGCTTGCTTCACTTCCCATTAACTATGAAAATCAGAGTGGCGAACCCATAGCATACGACGCTGGTGACTATTTGGCCACATACCAGTGTCATCAACGCCGTTTGCTATGGATTCACCACACTCTGTTTGAAGGTCCATGGAGAGAAAAGTAGGGCAGGCGTCAGGGCTTTTGATGCCGGCTATGCAAGGAAAATCCGGTTTCTCCATTTTTTGCCAACCAACATTATTCTCGACTAGGCACTAGCTTGTACACTTATTATTTTAAATGCAATAATAATGCTATAAAATAAAATTTGCTACAGTGGTCCTATTTCTTGTGCTTTGATATTTATATGTATCATGATGAAGACAAGGATTGTGGAAAGTATTAAGAATAAATGGAGTAGATGGGAAATTGTTGAATGCCTTGAAGAGTATGTATGAGGGTGCTAAGGCTGCAGTGCGTGTACATAGTGAACTGAATGAACTTTTCTGTTTGAAGGTTGGGTTGAAACGGAGATGTGTCATGTCTCCATGGTTGTTCAGTCTGTATATGGATGGGGTAATAAAGGAAATGCAATGTAGGGCAGTGGATGTTGGCGCGGCCCTAATGAGAGAGGACAGTGTTTGGAAACTCCCTGTACTGTTGTTTGCAGATGATACTGTGTCGTTAAGTGAAGACGAAGGGGAGCTGCAGGGCTTGGTGGATGATTTTGGGAAAGTGTGTAAGAAATGGACTCTAAAGGTGAATGTAGGGAGGAGTAAAGTTATGGTCTTCGAGAGAAGTGAAGTCAGTGAATGTACAGTGAGGTTGGATGAGGAGGAAATGGAAAATGTGAGTGCGTTTAAGTACTTGGGTAGTGTGATGAGTAATGATGGAAGTTTAGAGGGTTAAGTGCTTGAAAGGGTACAACTAGGAAGAAAGGTTGCTGGTTCCTTGAAAGCTGTGACAAAAAACAGGGAAGTAAGATGGAAGTTTAGAGGGTTAAGTGCTTGAAAGGGTACAACTAGGAAGAAAGGTTGCTGGTTCCTTGAAAGCTGTGACAAAAAACAGGGAAGTAAGATGGAAGTTTAGAGGGTTAAGTGCTTGAAAGGGTACAACTAGGAAGAAAGGTTGCTGGTTCCTTGAAAGCTGTGACAAAAAGCAGGGAAGTGAGCATGGAAGTGAAAAAGTTACTACATGACAGTATTGTGATACCAACATGAAAGTACAGATATGAAGCTTGGACCTTGTTGGAGGGACACAAGTCAAGAGTGAGAGCAGTGGAAATGAGTTACTGAGAGGAGCATGTGGAGTCACATGGAGTGACAGACTGACAAATGGGGACGTGAAGGAGCGTTGTGGTGTGGATGTAGATGTGATAGGAAGCGTTAGGAGAAACACACTGAGGTGGTTTGGCCAGGTGGAGATGATGAAGAGTGAGAGACTGACGAGGAGAATGTATGTGAGTGAGTTGGAGGGGGGGAGAGGGAGGGGGAGGCCAAGGATGAGATGGAGGGATGGAGTGGAGAGGTATATGAGAGAGGGGGATGTGAGCTGGGAGCAGGGCAGTGGAATGGCGGGGGACAGGGCGACATGGAGGCTATTTGTTTGTGACCATCTCTTACTGGATTAAAGCGTCTGGCAATAGACAGATACAGTAGATGATGAAGTAATGTTTTTAAAGAAGTACTCTATGCTTTATCCAATCGAGTTTTTTGCAAAATTTTGTAACGGTAGTTCAGTAATGCGGTGTTTATCACATGTGTTTAACCCGGATTCTGAAATCCAAATTACGTCGAAAATTTTGGTATTTGCCTGAGCAATTACCTCGTCCCTGAAATAATACTTCTAACATTCATATAAATTATGTGCATATTACGGATGGATTTTGTTGGGCAGTGGAATATATTCAACTGTACCCAATTTACTCGTTTAAATTCTGGGAAGAAATTGTAGTGCTCTTACTACTTACTCAGCCTCCTCCTCTCCCCAGTGTCAAAGTCGTTGACTTGCTACCTGTACCTTGGGTAAGGCCAGATCTACGTGTATTGGCTATCGTTATAACGTGACCACCTCCCTTACTCTACCTATCTCGGTCGCGGTGATTTGGGTGTTATCAGCTATGCCATTAACTGTAACTCATTGTACCTCTCTATCACTACCTAATATATTTAATATATGCTTAACTCAGTCATCTAGGACTCTGAGTAACCTAGCATTCCCTGCTTTATTAAACTAAAGGCTGTCTTTTCCACGCAAAGTCCTATCTTGGTTAAAGTTGCCCCAAACATCAACAATTAACACACCCTCCTCACTACACAAACGTTACAGTCTGCCGTTAGTTCCTATCATTCTATTTCAAAACAGTTCCTACATCGATCTGTGAGAGTAAGTCACACATAACTATCTTCCTATAGCTATTCCAGAACTTCCTAATGAGGTCCCTATCTCCTACCTTTCAACTGTTGTGATAAGAACCGAGTCCTCTCAGGTAATGATGACTATGCCATCAGCCTTCTCAGCAAAGTATTATTTAATGGCTGACAGCAACAAATACAATATACAATATATTCGGGTCAGATGTGATTATCCCGCAAATTGTCGTCAGGAAACTTGTACATGCTGAAATTATTTTTTTCTTGATTTCGTATACTTCATTATGCTTTTCTACAGCACGGAGACAGTGGTGTAGCTACCGGGGAGGGGGGAGGGGAGAGTACAGCCCCCACAAATTGCAGACACCCCCTCCCCCAGACACCTCCCTGCTCAGCCCACGACTTAGTGTTCTTGGTGTACTGGGAACTGAACAAACACGAACCGAAAATATCAACATTTATGAGTTTGTAAACAAATTTTAAGTCAGTCATAATAATAAAAGAAGCAGGCCATTCTCAGATATACAAAATAAGAATGAATAAATCTACTTTACTATGAATTCCTTGTAGAATCTTATCTGTAACATTTACGTATTATTATGAAGTAGTTTCTGTTCAGTACAGGCTATGTCGAGAGTGTGCAATTTTATAATCTTTATAAGTACTGAAAACTTGGAATTTTAATAACTGAGATTTTCAGGCACATGATTATGAAAATGCATATGAGAGGAAAGGGTTGGATACTAAAAATTTTGCCACTAATTATTATTTGTTTTTCTTTTTTGTGTTTCGCCACGATAGTCTCTGTTCTCCTTTTGCATATTGCTATAAAAAAATCCACGTCAGGCTTCCTACAGTATGGTGTTCGTCTTCATTTTTAGTGCCGGTTTAGGCTGCAGAGTTTGGCAAGAGGGAGACAGCCTTCTTCTTTGTCATCCTTGTTTTATTTCAGTAGTTTAGTCGCAGTCTTGAAGGAGCTTCCTAACATGGGCCAACTGGCCTAGTGCAGTTATCCTCCCTTCTTACGCTCGTATGCTACGTTATGATAATTCTGAATGAGGAACATATTCAGAACGTTATAGTTTCTTTACATTAATATAATGTGCACTTCAATATATCTGTATCTCATCTTTTACCACAGTATTCAAATATCTATTTATCTATCTATATATAATTTTTTATGTGCTCGACTCTGGGCATAGGCTTCACAGCCTGCTTCCAAGGCCCATTAGTCCTCCTACATATCATACATGTCCACATGTCACCACTTTGGCACTAACACCCACCGTCCATATTGAATAAATGCTAGGGCTGTCTTTTACAGGACTGGTGTATTGGTATTAGCGGGGGTATTTTTACGACATGTCGGCGGGGCTTCTGGTAGATCGGAAAAGTCTGATTTACATGAAATTCAAATCCTTAAACTGTTCCCTACCCTAGCAGGGATTTGAACCCGAGTCCGGCAGGACCGCAGGCCACCTCTCTATCGATTGAGTCACCGCCTTCCCCATAGAACATTTTATATATATATATATATATATTTTTTTTTAATGTATTATGGACATGCAGCACACCCTAATACCAGCCGTCTTCGTAAGACTATTTATTTTCAAATGTAATAATTTTGAATTGTTTTTTTTGTCACACATAGGTGAGTCGTAGTTGTTGTTGTGCTAGTGCATCTGGTCGAGCATATCCATCAACATAAGCAAGCAACCGCTCCTGTAGGACCATCCAGTGCAGTGAATCTAAAACGGCATCTCGCCAAAGCGATGCGCGGGGATAAGTGTCGGTTTGGTTCCTTGACGGGTTCCATATTTGCTTCTCTCCATCCAGGTAACAGGGTCAGAATTGTAAGCTTCATGTTCCCCCGTTATCTGGCTACATGGTTACCACCAAAAGTAGTAAATAGTTTCCCGAGTTACTGGAAACCAATCGGAGTGCCGCTAAGAGTAGGGCCACCTGAAGTGGAAAGAAAAGCAACAATGACAGAAAGTATGGGACAAATGTGAAGAGAGGACGATAGACACAAATAAATACTGATAATTAAGGGATAAAGTAGGCAGCACTAAAGGTGAGTGGCAGTAGGAGTAGTAGTAGTAGTAGGTATATATATATATATATATATATATATATATATATATATATATATATATATATATATATATATATATATATATATATATATTTATTCAATCGGAGTAAAAAAAAAAAAAAAAAAAAAAAAAAAGGGCAAGTCGAGGTAAAAAGTAACCCAGCCCTGCCAACCTTTATCTGTTGCCTAATTTTTCTAGTTTTTGATGTGATTATAGGCCTATTTATACTCCACATTATGTGTATGTAGATTTGCCCAACAATGATTTGGTGCCAGGTTATGATCAAACGGTTTTTTTTTTTTTGCACATTTAACTTTTTTGGCATTTTTTTTTTAAGTTATGCCATTTCAGGTGCTTTGAATGCATTGTATCCATTCTGCTTTCAGGTGAGCAGTGACTGTTGCCCTTAAAAGCCAAACCAAGAGACAGGACGTGCCTGCTTTGGCAGCTCCAGTATAGATATGTGATCTTTTTCCCCTGGTACAGACACCCCAAAGGAGTTAGTAAAAAAACAAATATACAGGTATGTTTCATATTGCAACTAAAATACAAACAAGTAAATAATACAACAAAACAACAGTGTGAGGACCAACAAAGCTTCACATTGAAGATAAACTTCATGGAATGCAATACAATTATTTTTCTGAAGATGTAGAAGTTCATCACTGCTCAAAAAATGTAGTTAAGTTTGGATTTCCTTCTCCTAAAATGACAATGCATTAGAAGAATGTGAAGTTTGGATGTATAAGTCCAAAGAAGTAAGATACAAGTGTGTGTGTGTGTATGTGTGTGTGTGTGTGTATATATATATATATATATATATATATATATATATATATATATATATATATATATATATATATATATATATATATATATGAATAAAACGCATTCAGGGAGCGCAAACCTTCGTCAGTGCCATTGCAGGATCATGTTCCTGATCCGGATCTGCCTCCAAATTTAATCAGTTCTTTTTTGGCCCATGGTCCACCTTTCCACATTTTTTAAATTGAAATTCACTGAGAACTCTGGGAGATGATGTGTGGACAAACAAACAAGAAACACATAAACACAGGTGAATACATAACCTTCTCCAACTTTGTTGGAGTAGGTAAAGCCTTGGCTCATAACAAATCATGTATCTATATTCAGAACGTACGGTACGCTGTAATATTTGCATGTAATTATAGGTTATGTCTAAATGTGATGTACACATAAATAAGGAAAATTCATGAGTTTTTGGTAGTTGTTTTTCCGTTAGTTTCAGAGTTTTTATATTTTTTAAAGGGTAAAAAAAATCAAAATATTCTTTAAAATCTTAGCACTGACTGGTCGCAGAATTTTCATTCATATGTCATACTCTAGGCTGTTATGTACCCATTGCCATGTGATATCCAGTCTGCCCATTTGCTTTGAAACAGGATCAGTGAAGCAAAGTTAAAGCTAATTGTTTTTATTTACCTCGATTGATTATATATATATATATATATATATATATATATATATATATATATATATATATATATATATATATATATATACAGGGTGTTTCAAAAGCACATGTCACTTTTTATGAACTCATATCTCAGGAACTACAAATGGTAGTAATTGAAAACTGAAATCGTAAAGTTTTCTTATGTTAATTTTGTTTTTCTATCTTTTCAGATCCAGTAATTCCGTTCACAAAGCAAAAGAAGTCGTTTTGCATCCTAGAATTCGCTAAAACTGAGCCATGATACGTGTTCAATGAAGTTTTCGGACTGAATTTTCAAAGCAGCCACCAGACAAATGTATCCATTGTGAATTGGCACTCAGAATTTAAGGACAGGGGGTGTTTGTGCCCGACAAAGAAAACAGGACACCCCTCATCTTCTGATGAAATGGATGAACAAGTTCGAAATGCCTTCCATCGGAGCCCCCACGAGTCAATCAGAAGAGCCAGTCGAGAACTTCGGCTCTCATCAACAAGTGTTTTGAGCATTGTAAGGAGACGCCTGCATATGACACCTTACAGGCTGCAGTTGGTCCAACAGTTGAAGAACACTGATAAACCAGGCTCACAAAGACTTTTGCGTACATATGCAGGAGGGGTTGGAAGATGACGAATTTGATGACCGCCTTGTTTTTGGCGATGAGGCGACCCTCCACTTAAGTGGCAAAGTTAACAAGCATAACACACGCATATGGGGAACTGGGAACCCTCATGTAACCCTTGATATATCTCTAAGGTGAACGTTTTCTGTGCCATGTCAAAGAAACCTGTGTATGGACCATTCTTCTTTGAAGGAGAAACAGTCAACGGTGAAGCGTACCTTGCCGTGCTGCAAAACTGGTTGATGGATCAGTTGCGTGAGGAAAAGTCTGCAGACTTCATTTTCCAACAGGATGGGGCACCACCTCACTGAAGCCTTAGAGTTAGAGAGTATCTGAACACCACTCTGCCTGACATGTGGATCGGATGTACCAGAAGAAATTATCACATGCTCTTGCAATGGCCCCCTAGATCCCAAGACCTTACGCCATGTGACTTTCTCCTTTGGGGGTATGTGAAAGGCTTGGTGTATGTACCTTCAGTTCCCAAGGAGGTGGATGATCTGAAGACTTGAATACCTGAAGCCTTGACAATCATCGGCCACGATATGCTAGTTCGTGTTTGGCAAGAAATGGACTATCGTTTGGATGTTTGTTGTGTAACCCGAGGCACGCATATTGAACGCTTGTAAAAAAGTTTAATAAAACCTTAATTTCTTGGACTTTGATGTTCATTTTTTGGGTACAGAAACTTGAGAATATTAGCTTTCAGGAGATATAAATTTTGTTTTCATATCCTCAGTAGTTATTGAGATATAAAGCATCGAAATAAGAAAAAGTGAGCAGATGGAGAGAACACTTTAAGAAATTGTTGAACGTGGAGGATGGAAGTAATGCGAGTATAAGTGGCTGGGGAATGGCTGGGAGAAGGAGGGAGGTGAGAAGACAGGAAGAAATCAGTAGGATAGAAGTTGTGGAAGCAATGAAGAAAGTTAAATCAGGGAAAGCCCCAGGAATTGATGGAGTGTGTGGTGAAATGCTGAAGCATGGGGGAGAGATAGTAGTAGAATGGATGTGGAAGATGTGCAGATTGGCCTGGGAGGAAGGTAGAGTCCCGGAGGATTGGAAGTCAGGTATAATTATTCCCTTGTACAAAGGAAAAGGGGAAAAAGAAGTGTGTGATAATCATAGGGGCATTTGTCTTCTTAGAATAATAGGAAAAGTGTATGGTAGGATACTTATTGACAGAGTTAGAGAAAGAACAGAGAAATTAGTTGGAGAAGAACAGGGAGGCTTTAGGAAGGGAAGAGGTTGTGTAGATCAGATATTCATTCTCAGATCTTTAGTGGAAAAGTTTCTAGAGAAGGGAAAGAAGTTGTATGCGGCTTTCATGGATTTGGAGAAAGCATATGACAGGGTGGATAGACTAGGATTATGGAAAGTGTTAAGAATATATGGAGTAGATGGGAAGTTGTTGAATGCTGTGAAGAGTATGTACGATGGTGCGAAGGCTGCAGTGCGTGTGGATGGTGAACTAAGTGAATTTTTCTCTTTGAAAGTTGGGTTGAAACAGAGATGTGTCATGTCTCCATGGTTGTTCAATCTGAACATGGATGGGGTAATAAAAGAGGTACAAGGTAGGGTAGTGGATGTTGGAGTGGCCCTGGTGAGAGAGGATAGTGTTTGGAAACTCCCTGTACTGTTGTTTGCAGATGATACTGTGTTGTTGAATGAAGACGAAGGGGAGCTGCAAGGCTTGGTGGATGAGTCTGAGAGAGTGTGTAAGAAACGGAATCTAAAGGTGAATGTAGGGAAGAGTAAAGTGATGGTCTTTGAGAGAGGTGAAGTCAGTGAATGTACAGCGAGGTTGGATGGTGAGGAATTGGAAAATGTGAGTACGTTTAAGTACTTGGGTAGTGTGATGAGTAAGGATGGAGGTTTGGAGGGTGAAGTGCTTGAAAGGGTACAGCAGGGAAGAAAGGTTGCTGGTTCTTTGAAAGCAGTGATAAGAAACAGGGAAGTGAGCATGGAAGTGAAAAAGTTACTACATGACAGTATTGTGATACCAACTCTAACGTACGGAAGTGAAGCTTGGACGTTGTTGGAAGGACACAAGTCAAGAGTGAGAGCCGTGGAAATGAGTTATTTAAGAGGAGCCTGTGGAGTCACATGGAGAGACAGGCTGACGAATGAGGATATAAAGGAGCGTTGTGGTGTTGATGTGGATGTGATAGGAAGCGTTATGAGGAACACACTGAGGTGGTTTGGCCATGTGGAGAGGATGGAGGGTGAAAGACTGACGAAGAGAGTGTATGTGAGTGAGGTGGAGGGGGAAAGAGGGAGGGGGAGGCCGAGGATGAGATGGAGAGATGGGGTGGAGAAGTATATGAGAGAGGGGGTGTGAGTTGGGTGCAGGGGAATGAAATGGCGGGGGACAGGGCGACTTGGAGGCGATTTGTTTTTGGCCACCCCAAACGGGATTGAGGCGTCTGGCAATGGATAGATAGATAGATAGAAATAAGATATCTACTTCTGAAACACACTGTGTGTATATATAGATAGATAGATAGAGAGACAGAGAGAGAGAGAGAGAGATATGTGTGTATATATATATATATATATATATATATGGGTTATAACTTTTTTACAACCTTACGTTCCTGTACCTCAAGTCGATGAACTTTTGCTTAAAAACAAAGAAGAAAGGCCTTATTGCTCTCAGTTAAAAAAAAAAAAAAAAAAGTCACCTGAAATAAAAAATTAGATTTTTGCAAGTGTATGTTTACATGTATCATAATAATAATAAAAAAAAAAGAGATCCAAATGCATTAATACTTAAAATCACTGTTTATTACCTAAAATAAATCTCACTTGCAGTTTGGCTTGGTTTCTGCAGGCAGCATAAAGCTCCTGCATCACTTTGATTGCACGTTCTGCACACTTGGTATCTTGAGTAAGGATGGCTTCTGCTTCCAGTGATTCTGCAATGAGTTTAGTGCTTTTTTGTAAAGTTTCAATATTTCTGACAAGTTCTTGAAGTCATTTTCATTGTACATTTGATTAGTAAACCAGTACTCTGCCCATTAGTACGACATGAATGTGCATATCTTCTCCAAAGTCTTCCTTGTTATAGGTATAAGGATGAATGCAAGAATAGCGAGAATTGCTCTTGAATTCCACCTCGCATTACTGATATGAGGAATTATGTGAAAGTTAAAGGAAAATGCCTTTTTTCTTCAAGGAATCTAAACACTCGTGTTAAATGGTACAAACACTCCATGTCATCTCTGCAACCTGATTTATCGAGGATCTCTTCTGTTTCATTAACAAACTGTGATTTTAGCTTTTCATAATTCTTTATTAGTTGAGACACAAATGGATATTCGATGTCCGGAGAATTGGTGTTAGCGCCAAGTTCTTCGTTCATCACCAAACGAAGAATCCTGTCCAGAATGTGATGCTGACAACCGATAAATTGTGGTTTGTCGTAATCTGACAACAACTCCACCCTGTTTCTCAGTGTTAACACCAGTTGTATCAACAATGATCATTTTTATTGCATGCCAAAAGTTGTGTTCATCAATAACTTATTGCAATTCCTTCAGCAATAGTTTCAGCATTGCTATTTTCCAAACGCAATGCATCCAATTTTATTTCGGTTCTTTCATTTTAAGGTGGAACTACCTGGTACTCATTTTCATCAATCCGCATTCCATCGAAATGTAAAGACCATGTTTCCAACTGTAACTTTTCAATCATTTCCTCCTTCAGTGTAGCAGCCTTTTTGAATATTGACTTGTAAATTGCTGCTTGACTTGGAGCTGGAATGTCAGTACCATCATGTGACAATTGTTTGCAATTTTAGCAGCTTTATTCGTCGATATGCCAACGGATGTCACCATGTTAGTTGAAACTTTACTTCTGTTGAGTTTTCTGGTTGGTGGATGATTAACCTCATCTTCATTCTTATATTCGCTGTCATCAGATTCAGTGCAATTACCAATAGATGAATGATCGTAAGATATTGATGGTAATATAGGTTTATCTGGCACTTTTCGTCTTTTTGAAGGGTGAATGGTTTCCTTACAACTTGACCTGTTGAGTACCCCACTTCTCCTTTGCTTTGCAGTTGTAGGTGGTAGAGTTGCTTACCTTCAGTGGATAACCATTGACCATTTAACTATGTGATATCAAAAAGCTTATTTAGGGCACCATATTTTCCCTTCTTGACATTCGTCGTAAGACTTTAGCACATTGTCAACCTTTGCTTGTATGCTTGATCTGACACATGTGGAAAGTTCAATTTATTCTCCTCTAATTTTGTAACTTCTTTGGAAATTTCGACTATTCGTTCTTTCCTTAATTTGATTTTTGCTCCAAGAAACTGGTAACGTCCAACAACTTGCATTTGGTTTGGCATTCTGCATTTTTCTTCTAATGAAGATTCTTCTAAAGACACAATTCCTATTCTCCTATGTGACTGCTGGAACCACACCAAATTATTGGTCCAGACATCCTTGTTCTTCTGTACGGTAGTATCACTTTTTTTGCGCGACATCAAACTAATCTGAAAAACAAAAATATTTGATATATAACAGTAACACACCAAGCAATTATTTTGTTGACTGTTCACCAGCAAACTGCGAAGATAACTGTTAGATGCTGAAAACTGTGTCCCATTTTATATTTAGATTATTCTAGAATGTTCTAAACAATGTTAAACTATACTAGAACGTTACAAACTGTTCTAGAAATTTCTAAACAGTTCTAACATCTTCTGTGCAAGTTTATAAAGTTACAAAAATATAAAGATTAAGAAAATGATAAAACTAGAATGGTAACGTTAATACATGGTAATCCATTTTATGATTTAGGGGTGACCTTTTTTAAAAACTGAGAGGAATAAGGGCTTCTTTCTTTGTTTTTAAACAAAAGTTCATCAGTTCATGATACAGACTGCCTTTTATTTGAAAAAAAAAAAGTTATAACCCTAATCTGTATATACAGTATATATGTAATTATATATATATATATATATATATATATATATATATATATATATATATATATATATATATATATATATATATATATATATATATACATATGAAAGAAAGAATGAGCTCTCTCTCTCTCTCTCTCTCTCCCTATATGTGTGTGTGTGTGTGTGTGTGTGTGTGTCTCTATCTATATATATATATATATATATATATATATATATATATATATATATATATATATATATATATATATATATATAAGGACCCTGTGTGGTACAGTGGCAGAGTGTGCGTTTTCGTGCATGGGAGAACCAAGGTTCGCGTCCAGCCAGGGTAATAAACTTTGAGTGTTCACCCGGCCACGGACTGCTTTGGCGGACAGAAGGGGTGCTGTGGTTGAGGCAGTGTCGCATACTATGAAGTATGCTTGCATCCAGTCGGCTTGTGGGGCCGGTTACACATGATTCATAGACTACACACACATCCAGTGCCACTCCACCATTACAATCACACTTACAAGCAGTTCTCACCTTACATACAATCTCTACCTGACAGCCTAAGCCACTTGGTAGAGATACATAGGCTGTATCGTCCCCACTTCGGTCGGGATAGGCCGGTCCTGCAGTGGATACTCAAACGCCTGATGATTATATATATATATATATATATATATATATATATATATATATATATATATATATATATATATATATATATATATATATATAGGGTGGTCCATATTACTAAGAGGCAAAATTAATTCTGGAATATTTTTTTTGCTGGCAGTGCATACTGTGAGTTTAAATGTAAACTACTGAGACACCAAATTTTAGTCAAATCGGATTATGTTTATTGGTGATGCCTCTTATCCAAAGTTTGACCCTAATAAGCAAAATCATTGTTCTGATAATCGTTTTTGTTACTGGAAAAAAGTGTTTCCTTTACTTCACTGGAGGCTGCATTCAAGTAATACCCATGTTTGTTTGTTTTTTTCATGGATTTGCCTTTTGAGTTATTATTGAGCACTTATTTACAACGTTAGTCATGAAAAGCAGGAGCAAAACCAAGATTTAGCTTGTTGGCCAACCAAGTGAAGGACTACTTGGAGGTAAGTTACCTCCTTGTGGAGAAGTGTTAGCACGACTTTTCTACCTGATGCGAACAGAGACACGAACACTGAGGGATTCAGCATGTGTTCTGTCTGAGGAACTTTGGGGATTCTGGGAGAGAGCTCACATTCGTGAGATGAGCCACGGAATGGTATCCCCAAAATTTTCTCTATAAAGAATTGAGAAAGTTGGGGAAGAGTAAGAACAGGAATACAGAAGGAGAGGAGAACAGAAAGTACTTCCAAGAACAGATGAAAGATCTCCTTGACAATACATACACGAATGCCTTCAACCTCATCAAAAATCATGAGGATAAGGAGTTTTTTGTGGCACAAAGGGAGAAAGGTAGGCGAAGCTCTTACTTGGGTATTGATGTCAAACTCCACCAGAAAGAGCGAATACAGAGAGAGACAACAGATTGAACAGGAGGGGAGAGAGCGTGAGGAATGTCATCGAGCGGTAAGAAAGAAAATAGTGGAGCTGGAGGAAATTCCAACTAGTGATGAAGACGAAACAGATGACGATTAGACAGATATAGCAGGTCCTTCCTTTCAGCTGCAGCTCCTCTTCTGAAACGCTAACGAGAACGAAAAGCAGTTGTCACTTCTCCAGTTGCTGTTGCTTAGATCGGACCAAGACTTCAGACGGTTCTGCAGTCCATGTGCTTTCTGCAACCCTTTCTGTGTGTGGACAAGATCCAACAACGTATATTATCAACAGACAAAGTATTCGCCGAGATCGAATCAAGAGTCAGAGGGAGTCTGCAAAATGGCTGAAGAAATCATTCCATCTAACTGTGCCACTTGTAGAGCACTAGGATGGAAAACTTATTCCCAACGTAACAGGCGCAAATGTCACTGAACGCCTTCCAATTCTCGTCTCAGTTAATGGAATTTCAAAGCTTTTAAATGTACCCAGACTGGAATCAGGGACGGGGAAGGCCATGGCCATTGTCATCACTGAATCCTTAAATGACTGGGGTATATCCCAATGTGTGGTAGGAATGGATTTCGACACCACTGCCACCCCCACCAATACCGGATTGTGGGTAGGGGCGTGCACCCTCATTCAACAACAGTTGCACAAGGATCTCCTCCACCTGGCTTGTCAGCATCACATTTTTGAGATCGTTGCCTTGGGCCGTCGTCTGATCCCGACATTCACAGATTCAAGCAGTTCAAAGCCAAGTGGAATACCATTGACACAACATGCTTTAATACCTTGAAGGACAAAGAGGAATTACCGGTGATAGTGATGAGCTCATAAGATTTTGTATGAAACAACTGCATGAAAGCCAACCAGAACTGTTAGAACTGTCCATTGTTGACTTGGGTGGTTAACCGCCCCATGGAACACGGTTTCAGCGCCCTGGTACTTACCACCATGCCTGATGGATGGCTAAAGTTATATTCAACATCAAAGACTATTTTTTCCATCATCAGATATCATCACACTGAAGCAAGGCCAAGGACTGAAGCTGATTGTTGTGTTCATCATGAAGCAATACCTGAAATCATGGTTCATGGCAACAAAAGTAGCTCTAGCTCCAGTAAATGATCTGAGGGTTCTCCAAGAATTTTCACTTCATCACGATAAGGACATCTCACAAGTCTGCTTGAAAGCATTTGGTCATCAATTGCGGTATCTGTCAGAGCAATTACTTGGATTGGCCTTTTTTGATCCAACTGTTTACCCTGTTGAGAAGCGGGATTTACTACTTTGGTATTGCTGAAGTATTCCCGACGATTCTCGAATTTTTCCCCGTTATGTGTGAGAGTTGCCAGTTAGTCTGCCCTTTGTAAGTGGAGGTATTTTGTAAGTTGTTCATTGGTTTTTGTGCTCATTTTCTCATGTTTTTTTTAAGTGATTGTTTGTTAAATTATGTAATTTTATCTCAGTTTGTAAGCTAAATAATTTAGAGTGTTAAGTAGTCTAAGAAAACTCTGGATATTTCGGATGTCTCTGTGTTGGCAACTGTTGCTTTCCCGAAAACCTAGCAGATGCTTCTAGTACTTATATATATATATATATATATATATATATATATATATATATATATATATATATATATATATATATATATATATATATATATATATATATATATATATATATATATATATATATATATATATATATATATATATATATATATATATATATATATATATATATATATATATATGGATGGGGAAGAGACAAGAGCAGTTTCAGTCAGTTTTCAGTTCAGTTTGAGAGCAGATTGTATAGCTCCAGTACTTGTGAAAACAGTGAAGTAAAGTTGACAAGCATTACGTGTAATTGCAGTTAGAGAAGATTTATATCTCTGGTACTTGTGAAAACAGTAAAGTGTAGTTAGCAAGCATTAAATGTAATTATCTGGAAAATAAAGACAGTGAGCTTAAGAAGCCAGTGTTCATTTTCCACGCCTGAGCCACTCTGTGTTGTTGTACACTGAAAGGCTGACTAAAGGTAGAACAACTCACTAGGCAACGTCCTTCATATACTGAACTACTGCTGTTGGATCCTTTGGCAGTGTGAGACGGGGACGTAACAGTGGTGCCAGGAGTGTGGATCATTAGGAAAGTGCTGCAGTGAGTCTAACCTTCGACATGAAAGCAAGTGGTGTACAGACACGAGACCAAGCAAAGCAAGAAAGGGGATCACTGGCTGCAGTTTTGAAGCTATTGCAAGCACAAAGTGTACAACTACAAGCACAGAATGAAGAACAGAAAGAACTCAAAGAAAATTAGAAGTACAGAATGAAGGACAGAAAGAACTGAAGAACAATTTTAGGCACAAAATAAAGGTCAGAAAGGACACTTAGGACAATTACAAGCACAAAATGAAGAAATCAAAGAACAGTTGCAAGCACAGAGTGAACAGCTAGAGGCACAGTAAGGAACAGAAAGAAAGATATGAAAACCTTCAAGAGGCATTACTGGAGCAAAATAGGGGATTACAACTGAGGATGTAAGGACAGCTAGATGCTTTTATGGGGGTAATGAAGGAAGAGCAGCAACTGTTGAAGAAGGAAGTGTACACTGAGCTACAGCAGCAGAAGTATGAGGTAAGCAATAATGTAACGGAGTGCAAACAGCATGTAGACAACCAGTTGAAGATAATTAGTGAGGGAATTGTGATGGACTGCAGACACAGGTGGATAACCAGTTGAAGCATGCAGTCGACCATGTGAAGATAATCAGTGAGATAACTAAGACTGAAGAGAAATATTGCACTGCTGAGCCTCAGGCTAGTGTACAGGGAGCATAATGAAAATAATGGACAGTGTACGGTGAATCTTGATGGATCCCAAGCATCAAAAGGTAGAATTAGAGGATTGAAAAATCAGTACACAGAAGTTTTAAGTCCTGGTCTTAATAATGATGCCCCAGTTTTTAGGTCCAGTGAAGTGCAGGGCTATACTGGGGGTACGATTAAAATGAAGCCTCAGCAATGATAGAGTATCTTGAGAAGCTTACCTTGTGTAGTGTGAGTTACTTGCTAGTCAGAACGGTTGGGATGACAGACAGGGCAGTGCACCTTGATGCTAGCCTCAAGGGTGCCACGATGGAAATTCTGGGCCAGATGACAGTGAAGGTGAGGAACAATTATCAGTTCCTAGAAGGGCTGGTGTGCAGATATGGGACCATGTACTAGACTGAGATTTACAGAGCAAGATTGCAGACCTGCGTATGGGCTCGAGGCAAATCCCTGCATCAGCTTGCTCATGACCTGGAGAGTATGGCATACGAGGCGTACCCTGGAGCAACAAGGCGTACCCTGGAGCAGCACCCAATCTGTTGGCTATTCTTCTGAGGGACCAGTTCATCGATGCACTTGACAGTGCAGAGTTGAAAGTGCAAGTGAAACAGGAACAACCCAGACGAATGCAAGAAGCACTAGCCAAGACTGTAGAATTTGAGTCCTACGTCAGGTCCAGTACGTCCACTTTTCAGGCCGGTCATAGTGCAGGATTCACGGCAAGAAAAGCACAGGTACGTGAAGCAGAAGATTTTGAAGGAAGATGCTGGTACTGTGAAAAGCCAGGACATAGGAAAGAGGACTCATACAAGTGAAAGAGGGAACGTTACGGGAGAAGATCAAAGGAAGTTGCTGGTATTGTGAGAACCTAGGACATTGAAAGTGGACAGCTACACGTGAAAGAGAAAACAGGAGATCACAGGAGCTTGCTGATTCTGCGAGAAGCCAGCACACAAGAAGGTGGATTGTTACAAATGAAGAAGGAGCAAGAATGGAACAGTGCAAGGAAACCCACGATTGCAACAAACGGATGTTGGACATGTGGTGAAGTGGGACACTTCAGCTATGATTGTCCAAATTGAGAAATTGTCAAGAGGAAGGCACCAGAAGACGAGAGGGATGAGACTGAATTAGTAAAGGCTGGTGACTGGAAGTAACAACCAACTAGTTTTTCGCAAGAAGCCACACCACTGAAGGAATGCAAGAGAACCTTGATAAATAGTGTACGAGAACTGACAGCAAGCAGTATAGTAGGAATGAGAATCTTAGCAAGAAATGTCGCTGTCCTGTAGTGACAGGGCCAGAGTCATCTGAAGAAGACCTGAAGATGATGCAGATGGAGGATGCAAATTTACAACCAGCGGCTGCAGCAGAACACAGTGCGACCATCTTGTGAAGAAGTTTCCGGGATCAGCAATGCGACCAAGAGCTATTGGAATTAGTGGGACCTTCTTCATTTGAACAACGGACTATAGTAGCGTCAGTGGGAGACACCTGATGGCCTCAGCAAGTATTGGCGACTGGTGGTTCCGAAGAAAATGAGGTCTGGGATCTTGGATGAGTCTAATTACCAGATCACTATTGGGCACATGGGAGTGAAGAAAACTCTATGTCGGCTGCAACAAAGGTGCTATTGGACTGGCATGCATCAGGATGTTGAAGACTGGTGTCACCCATGTGATGTTAGTTGTGCCAAGGAGGGACCCAAGCAATGTGGTTGTGCCCCTCTCCAGTTGTACCAAGTGGGTGCATCAATGGAAAGAGTCACGGTGGACATTGTTAGACCTCTGCCACTCACTGAAAGGGGAAACCAGTAAATATGTGTCGCCATGGACTACTTTACAAAGTGGCCAGAGGCCTATGCCATCCCAAATCAAGAGGCTGCAACTGTTGCTCAGGTGTTGGTTGACCAGTTTTCTGTTGTTTGGGATGCCACAAGAGCTGCATTCAGACCAGGGTAGAAACTTCGAGTCTGATGTGTTCCTTGAGTGCTGCAAGTTTCTGGAGATCAACAAAACAAGGACAACCCCACTAAGGCAACAGTCAGATGGAATGGTGGAGAAATTCAACTGGACCCTGGGACAAGAACTAGCCAAGTACTGTATAGAGAGACAGACGGAATGGGACCAGAAACTACCGGTGTTGCTGATGGCATATCGGTCTGCATCTCATCGGTCTTCCGGCTACACACCTGCAAAACTGATCCTGGGCCATGAGTTACGTTTACCCATTGACCTGTTAATGGGAAAACCAGCTTGTGAAGTGCTGCCTACAGACACCTCCAGCTATGCGAAGCATCTTCAAGAAAGGCTGGCTCAGGTACAGTTGCCAAACTTTTCACCTGGGCCACCTAGCCGCGAGAGGTAGTTAACGGGTGCTGCCAACAGTGTAGCTGTTTGTTCGTGTGTACATGCTCGACCAAAGTTCGGGTTATCAACTCTCCTCGTCCGTAGTGAACCTCCGTCGGAGTCAGATGGCTGGGTATGGAGTTGGACGGGGAGAAAAATGTCTCAGGAGTAAGGCAGCTCTCCCATCAGCTCAGCCAGTTGCATGAAACTGGTTGCAAAGAAAATTGTTGTGCACCACAAGTCGCGCTGACGAAGGCCAAATGAATATGACTATATTAATTTCTTAATAAGGTAATATATATAATATGATATAAATATGTACTATTATATATAATACAATAATATGTATTATACTATACTTATTTGGACCTGGTCCGTGCAACCTGTGGCACGCAACAGTTCCATCCCACCGGTTCCCTGCAACTGGTCGAGCCGGTGGGAGAGCTGTTTAAGGGGGTAGCTTGGCATAGTGAAGGCCAGGGCTGGCGCCGGACGCGGGGCGAGGGGGGAGGGGGGTTTTACGTTATTCATACCGCCAGTGATAAAAATTGCCGAACTAGTTTTTGAGATCCATTAGCATTCTACTGAATATTTGCATTCTTAACTAAGCATTTTATTTTCTATGTTGTTTTTACATTGTTACCATAACATGTTAATGCGCTATATACTGGAATCGCTCCAAACCTTTCTTTCTTTCACTCTCTCTCTCCTTATATCAGTAATTCCATTTCATAGGGTTGTCACTTGATACCATTATCAGTATAGATTGAAGAGGTATGCATTTACCTAACATCTACGTCCAGCTACAAGTAAGTGTACTTGCCAATTCACATCATGAATGACACTGACCAGTGAACATCAGGATGATGTTCAGACACTGTTAGCGGTTGCTTATTTCTTCGTTGGTAGTACTTCAGGTAGATTTTTTTATGTGTTCTGTGGTGCACCGCGAAGAGGTAGAAGGTTAAAACACTGTCACCTCAACAGGCAAAGAATTTATGCATACTGTTGTCGAATGTGGCTATTATATCAGCTATGATAATGATTTACCGTATCATATTTCATATGACTATGATCATTACAGCACACCTTTATAGTCCTTTCATCTAACGAATGACTGAATTACACATTACAAGGATAACTGATAGTGAGCAGTGCCGCTTATGTGTGAGGTTACACATTTACCTCCGACATTTACTGTTAATATCTCTCCTGCTTACTTTAAATTAATATCCACCCAGTGAGTAATCCTGTAACGATTAATGACCTAACTTATCTAATCATGTCTCGGATCAAGAATGGTATTTCAATAGGTTTAATCGAGACCGGCCCAAGACTGGCGAAATGCAAAACGAACAGTCAGACACCGGTATCTATTTTTCTACCGTAAGGGCCGTCACACGACGGATCTTCCCCCCAGTATTCTGTAGACAATCTTTAGCAATGGGTTTATCATGTAACAGTAAAAATGAATACTTCATAAATATGTGATATGTGTAAAGATGCGGTCTTTTAGATTATTTTACTTATTGTTTTCAATACTCGCATTATCCAATACTTTCAAGAAGTTCCTTTGACGATCTGTCGGCTAAAAATTGTCGACTGAATATTGGGATAAACTCTGACTGAGGTTCGCTATGGAAGACGAGAGTTGATGATCCGAACTTTCGTTGAGCATGTACACACGAACAAACAGATACACTGGTTCCAGCACCCGTTACCCACCTCTCGTGGCTAGGTGGCCCAGTTGGAAAGTTTGGCGACTGTACATCATCAAGTGCGAAGAGCCCTGAAATTTTCAGGAGGGGTGATGAAGTGCAAGTATGATGCCAGGACAAGTGAGGTGGGCTTCAAGGATGGTGACAAAGTTTGGTTATACAATCCTCAGCAGAAGAAGGGACAGTCACCGAGGCTGCAAAGCCCATGGGATAGGCCTTACACTGTGCTGGACCGACTATCAGACATAACATACTAGATTCGGGAAGTAAGAAATCTAGCCCAAAGGTGGTACACGTAAATCATCTGTGGCAGTACCATGGGCCAGAACAGTACAGCTGGGACATCTCCAAGGAATCGTGCTCACCCCCAGCCGAGGATGTTGACGAGGACCAAGGAGCTGAAGTACATGAGGATGGTGGCAGTTTCCCAAGAGAAGAAGTGCATCAGGGAGAGGACCAAGGCATTCCAGGAGTGGACTGTGTGGAGGAGCAGGGACGTCGTCAGAAGCGGCATAGGAGAAGACCTCAAAAAAGTTGAAGAATTATTTTGTGTATAATTAAATGTTTAGTTTGGATTAAGGATTATGTTTGTATATATTGTGTACTTTTGTCGGGATGACGAAGGACTAGGGAAGGAGTAGTGTTGAGATGTGGTATTTAAAAGTTAGGTATTGCTGGAGTATTCCCGACGATTCTCAAGTTTTTCCCTGTTAAGTGTCAGAGTTGCCAGTTAACCTGCTCTTTGTGAGTGGAGGTATTTTGTAAGTTGTACGTTAATTTTTGTGCTCATGTTCTCATGTTTTATGTGATTGTTAAATTATGTAATTTTTATCAGTTTCTATGCTAAATAATTTAGAGTGTTCAGTGGTGTAAGAAAACTCTGGATATTTTGGATGTCTCCGAGTTGGCAATTGTTGCTATCCCGAGAACCTAGTAAATGATTCTATGGTCGTACCATTCTAAAGTGGCGGTTTGGGTGGGGCACGAACCTCTGTACAGTGTTGCCACGTTTTCCATACTCGCGATGCCTCTCTCTCTCTCTCTCTCTCTCTCTCTCTCTCTCTCTCTCTCTCTCTCCTTGGGGGATGTGCATCACCCTAGGGAATTTTGTTTCTTTTATGTCTTATAAACTTGTGCTTTCATTTCTTTATTTTGTTTTTATTATATTTAATTATGTTTAAAAATATTATTGTTTTACATATGGCGCCAGATGACCTCGTTGTTGTGGCGCCATGATTTGTTTTCATTCAATCACTCTCTCCCTCCTTCCTTCCCTCCCTTCCTTCATCTCTCACTCAGCTGCACACAACACTGCCCCTGGTCTGCCTTCCCCCCCCCCTCTCTCTCTCTCTCTCTCTCTCTCTCTCTCTCTCTCTCTCTCTCTCTCTCGTCTGTGGTATTTTAGGATACATTTTGGTTTTTTTCTTTACGTTATAATGTACATATTGTAAATTTGACTTTATTTCCACACCACCCAGGAGGTTAAAGTCTTGGCGCTTTCTTTTTAAGACGTGTCCCCAAACAGGCCTATTCCTCTATCCCTCACAGATGACCAGGTGGGACTGGGTGTGTGTGAGTGTTGCCGCTCACGAGGGTTTAATGTATATATTTTTTTTTACTAAGAAACTGGGATATTTTTGCTTATATTCCTGCACATTATCTTATAATCATAATTGTGACATTATTACCAACCCCAGAAATACGGTAACAGCCAATAAAAGTGACTACTTTTTTTATAAGCAACACTGTAAAATAATTATGCCACGTTTCTGTATTGCCGTATAAATATTTTACGCATAATCAGTTTACTGTTCTTTCATATATTATAATACACACGTTACCATTATATTCTTATGTGTTTATCTTATTGTGATGCCTATTACGTATATCAGAGCCGTTCACATAGCGGGTATGGAACACGTGGCAACACTGTACAGAGGTTCGTGCCAACACTGTACAGAGGTTCGTGCCCCACCCAAACCGCCACTTAAGATTGGTACCACCATAGTAAAGCAAACTCGCCCCGAACGGGTGGGTTTCGTTTCAACCGTGGCACGTTCGGCACGAAACCGCGTAAGTTTTAACTACTCCTTATTTTGCTTCCTAGACCCCCTAAATGTGGTGTTTTGCTGTTATCTGCCATTGGTAATCAATATGAAGCACTTTAAGTCATTAGAAGGATTATTTAATGTTATAACTTACTAATACAGTACTGCACAGCAAAACTTCAACACACAAATACGTAAACACAAGGCAACATTCCGACGACGATCGGTTTCGGGACAATTCGCCGTCAGGTCAACTCGCCGTCACAACAATAACAAGTTAATTCGCTGTCATTAATGAAGACAGCTATGGGTGACACTAGAATAATATTCAAAGGCAACTACAGCGAGGAAGTAACAAGTTAATTATTGACTAAAGGTGCGAATTGTCCTGACGGGGCATCGTCCATGTTTTGACGGGGAATTGTCTCACGGTGAATTGACTTGACGGCGAATTGTCTCGGAACCCGCCGATCGTGGGTAATCATATAATCAGGTTAACTGATTACAAGGCTTTATTTAATGCTATAACTTTATTTAAGTGCTTTAACTTACAAATACATACAAGAACAGTAAATATTTAACTTTCAAATACAGTACTGTGGAAAAGCAGTACAACAAATCTTTAACAAACAAATAAAAAAGACAATATTCCGACGCCTATCAGGTAAACTGGTTATAAGACTTTATTTCATGCTTTAACGTTATTTGACAGTACTTTAACTTGCACATAAACTTACCAGAACAGTAATGTAAAAATTTACAAATACAGTACTGCGGAAAAGCAGTACAGCAAATCACGTGATCACGTGATCAGAACAAACCGTGCATGTTGCGCTGATGTTCGAGGTTTGGCCTTTCAAATTTATAGTTTTCGTAATGGTTCTTTAATCTTACATTGTCTTCTACGTATCCCGGCACTTACCGCATATAATTGCGAGCGCGTTCGGCGAGAACGTGTTCGGGGCGAGCTTACTGTACTTATATACTGAATGGGGATGAGACTAGAGCAGTTTCAGTCAGTCTGAGTGTAGGCTATTTCAGTGTCAATGCAGATTATATAGCTCCAGTACCGTACATGTGAAAACAGTGAAGCTGGCAAGCATTAAGTGTAATTGCACTTACCGGTAGTGAAGATTGCATATCTCTGGTACCTGTGAAAACAGTGAAGTGTTGTTGGCAAGCATTAAGTGTAATTATTTGCAAAATGAAGCCAGTGAACTTAAGAAGCCAGTGTTTATTTACCAATCCTGAGCTGTTCTATGTTGTTATACACTGAAAGGCTGACCAAAAGAAAAGCAACTTACTGAGCAATGTCCTATATATACAGAACTACTGCTGTTGGAACCTGCTGCATTGTGGGGTGGGGACGTAACAATAAAGAAAAAGCGAAAAATGGTAATTGCTCTTATCGAAGAAGGAAGCAAAGACCAACTAAAGAGAGCAACAGTTGAACTTCAGATGATTGCACTGATTCAGAAAACATTTCAAGTTTTGTGACCAGTAACACCAAGAAGACGTTCACGGTGCTTGGCCTTCGTCATTGACTCCTAAAATTCGATCTATCCAGATGGGAAAGTGGTGAGGATTACAAGGAGGTTGAGCACATCATCCAGGGGCTACAGGTAACAAATGAGTCTGCTGAAAGAGAGGTGAAAGAAGAGTATCACTGGGCCAAGAGTTTAATCCAGTGTTGACCAAGAACAATCAACGGCAGTTTCTTCTGCAGGTCGCTGAGCAATACAGACAAGTGTATCCAGAAGCGAAGAAGGCAAACGCTGGTAGCAATTACAAGCCATAAAACTAGGCAACAATGAGTGGGAATTGAGTTCCCATGATACAGCCCCCAGTGAAGGGCTAATACTCTGCAAAGAGGGGGGACCTAGGTAACCCAATGGAATATTAACATTACGCCATAATAGTTTAACATTACGCCATAATGGTTTAAATCTGAACATGAAGATTTGCATTTCCCCTTTCTAATCAATAGGAACGAAGTCCTGCAGCATCTGAATCAAATTTTTCAAGTTTAAAATGAAGTACGATATTTATATATATATATATATATATATATATATATATATATATATATATATATATATATATATATATATATATATATACATTGTAATCTTACGGTGGTTCTTAATTTTCAACCTGAAAATTTTTCATTCAGCTGCTCCGAGACTTCGTTCCTATTGATTAAAAAATGGTGTATGCAAATCTTCATGCTTGTTAGATAATCTTTACTGGTGCCGCATCATGTTCAGAGGTATACTATTATGTGGCAATGTTAATATGCCATTGGGTACCTAGGTCCCCCTCCCTGCAGAGTATAAGCCACTCACGGGGGGGCTGTATCAAGGGAACTCAACTCCCACTCATTGTTGCCTAGTTTTATGGCTTGTAATTGCTGCCAGCTGTAGCCTTCTTTGCATCTGGATACACTTATTTCTGTTGCTCAACGATCTGGAGAAGAAACTGCCGTTGATCTTCGTACTTGGTCAACTCTTGAATCAGTGCTACCCCTCTTTCCCCCCTCTTTCAGCAGTCATTGATTCTGTCACCTGTAGCCCTTGGACGATGCACTCAGCTTTGTTGTAATCCCCACAATTTTCCTATGTGGATGGATCGAATTCAAAGAATGATTGAAGAAGACTAAGCATTGCGAAGGTCTTCTTGGTGTTACTGGCCACAAAACTTGAAATTGTTTTCTAAATCAGTGATGTCGCCTCAAGTTCAACTGTTCCTCTCTTCAGTTGGTCTTTGTTTCCTTCCTCAGTAAGAACCATCACCATTTTTTTCTTCTCTTTAGGGTCAACAGTTGGATAAAAAAAATAGCCAATCCAACTAATTGATCTGACTAATAACGGAAGTGACGACCAAGGCTGTGGCTCAATCGGTAGAGAGGTGGCCTACAGTCCTACCGGACCCGGGTTCAAATCCCCGCTGGGGCAGGGAACAGTTTAAGGATTTGAATTTCATTAAATCAGGCTTTACTGATCTACCAAAAGCCCCGCCGACATGTCGTAAAAATACCCCCGCTAATACCAATACACCAGTCCTGTATGAGACAGCCCTAGCATGTACTCAATATGGACGGTGGGTGTTAGCGCCGAAGTGGTGACATGTAGAGGTGTATGGTATGTAGGAGGACTACTGGGCCTTGATAGCAGGCTGTGGAGCCTACGCCCAGAGTCGGACACATTAAAAAAAAAAAAAAAAACTGCTTTCACGCAGTCTTGTGATATGTCCACATGATCATTTGATGATAAACTGAAAATTTCTGAAGAAGCCTGCCTCAAATCGTTTATTGGAGCTAGAGCTGCTTTTGTTGTCATGAACCATGATTTCAGGTTTTGCTTCATGATAAACACAACACTGCTTTAATCCTCGGCCTTCCGTCAGTGTGATGATTGTCTCATTATGGAAAAGATAGACTTTGATGCTGTATATAACTTTAGCCATCCATCTGGGATGGTGGTAAGCACCAGAGTGCTGAAACCGTGCTCCACGGGGCGTTACACCACCCAAAAAACAGTGGACAGTTCTCGCAGTTCTCGATAATTATCACGAGGTTGGCTTTCTTTTTTTTATGCAAGGAAGTGGGAAGCAAAGGCCAGGAGCCGGCAAACCGTTCCTTCCAAGAAAAAAACAATACATAAGAAAGCCATTTCGAGATGCCTGGACACACTGTGGTTGAAAGACTGGAGATCACTGGAAGTACGAAATACAGAAAGAGGGAGACAGTCCCAGAGTTGACTGGTTGCATAAATGAAGGACTGGGAGTAACGGTTAACTCTTGCATTAGAGAGTTGGACAGAAAAGTGATGAAAGTTTGTTGCTAGACAGGTGCTACAAGCCAGTCGTTGAGGTGCAGGGATGCAAGCAGACAGTTCAGAGGAGCAGCGACCATTGAAGGAGTGACAGAAAAGAGATAAAGGTGCAACAGTGCGACAAAGAGACAGAGGATGAAGGGAGCCAGTAAGAGGAGGAGAGTTAAAGAGATGAAAAACTTTTGACTCCACCCTATTGAGAAGAGCTGTATGTGGGGAGCCTCCCCACACATGAGAGTTGTACTCTACACAGAGGCAAATAAAACTCGTGTATAAAGTCAACAACTGTGCTGGGGTAAAGAAGGTACGGAGTCGGCTTAGCACACCTAATCTCTTGGAAATAGATTTTACAAGACATGTAATATGATCTTTCCAAGATAAGTCCCGAGTGAATGAAACCCCAAGCATGTTCAAGGATGATGCACAATTGAGCTAGATAGTATTAAACATTAGTGGGTACTCCTGTGGAAGATTATGTCAGGTTGATTGGTATAAAAACTGAGTCTTTGATGCATTTAAAAACAAAATTATTTTTACCCCAGTCAGAGATACGATCCAAGTCAGACTTAAGGTGTGCCATATCCTCATCCCTTGTTTGTTGAAGTAACTGCTGAGATGGACGTTGCGGGAACTGAATGGAAAGGTGAAGAGTGGAATCATCAGCATACGAGTGGATAGGGTTAGATGTACAAGTTAGAAGGTCATTGATGAATAATAGGAAGAGAGTTGGTGACAGGACAGAGCCCTGAAGAACATCACTGTTGACAGATCTAGGAGAAGAACTATGACCGTCTACAACAGCGGCTATAGAATGACCAGAAAGGAAACTATAAATGAAGGCACAGATAGAAGGATAGTAACAGTAAGAGAGCAGTATGGAAATTAAAGATTTATGCCAGACTTGATCGAAAACCTTTGAGATGTCAAGTGCCATGGCAAAGCTTTTGCCAAAGTCCCGAAAGGAGGATGACCAGGAGTCTGAAAGGTAGGTGAAAAGATCGCCAACGGAGCATCCCTGACGGAACCCATACTGACGTTCAGAAAGAAGGTTGCGATAGGCAAGATGCTTTAAAAATTTTCTGTTAACAATTGACTCGAAAACTTTCGAGACACAGGATGTTAAAGTAAGTGGACGATAGTTAGAGGGTTGGGAATGGTCACCCTTCTTTGGGACTGGCTGAATGAGAGCAAACTTCCAGCAAGAAGGAAAGGTACAAGTTGCCAGACAAAGGCAAAAGAGTTTACCTAGGCAGGGTGTAAACACAGAAGCACAGTTCTTGAGTACAATAGGAGGGACTCCATCAGGCCCATATACCTTTTTAGTACGAGGCCTGTGATGGCAGAAACTACTGCATATCAGCTGAACAAATTTGTCAGCCATGAGGAAGTTAGAGAGGGGGAAGCGATGGAGGAACAGTACCAGAATCGTCTAAGGTGGGGTTGAAGGACAAAGTCTGAGCAAAGAGATCTGCTTTATCAGTAGAAGAAATAGCTACAGAGCCATCAGAGTAGAAAAGAGGAGGGAAGGATGATGAGATAATGTTGTTATAAAGGTTTTTGGCAAAGTGCCAGAAGGAGCGGGACGAACTTGAGTTGAAGAGTTGAGAGTATTTAGTACGGATTAAATTATTTTTAGCGGAGTGAACAGACTTAGCACAATTCCAGGCAGAAACATAAAAAAAATGTGATTCAGGGGTGGGTTGGCTCTGGTACCTTTTTTAGGCCCTCTCCTTGTTGTGGACAGCATTAGAACAAGCATGATTAAACCAAGGCTTTGTTGCATTAGTCAAAGGATATGAGAAGGTTATGTATGCTTCCTTGCACAAGAGAATAACCTCCGTAATGCGCAAGACACACTCAGGTGGCTCCTGGACATGGAAGCAATAACCATTCCAGGGAAAATCAAAGAAGTACCACCTGATGGCCTCCCAATTTGCAGCTCCAAAGTGCCACAATCGACGTTTCTTTGGAGGGTCCGTAGGCTATACTGGAGTGATAAAACAGGTTGATGTAATAAGGTTGTGATCGGAGGAGCCCAGTGGTGAGGAAAGATTAACAGTGTAAGCAGAAGGATTAGTTGTAAGGAAGAGGTCAAGTATGTTGGAGCTCTCTCCAAGGCGGTCAGGGATACGGGTAGGGTGCTGTACAAGCTGCTTTAGGTCATTAAGGATAGATAGGATGTAGGTTTGTTCACCAGGTGAATCAGTGAAAGGAGAGGAGAGCCAAAGGCGGTGGTGAACATTGAAATTTCCTAGAATGGAGATTTCAGAGAAAGGAGAAATGGATAGAATGTGTTCCGTCGTAGAAGTAAGATAGTCGAAGAATTTTTCGTAGTCAATATAATTAGGAGATAAGTAAACAGCACAGATATATTTAGTCAGAGAATCACAGGAAAGCCGAGGACAGAGATTAGAGAAATCAGAAGAATCAAGGTCAGGAACATGAGAGGAAGATAAGTCGTTGCCTACTGTACACAACAGCCACCTTTGGCTTTGAAATGAGTATAGGGAAAGTAGGAGGATACAGAAAAGAGTTTGCTATTAGTTGCCTCAGACAGCTGAGACTCAGTTAGGAAGAGAAGGTGAGGTTTAGAGGGGACGAGATGGTGCTCAACAGAGCGAAAGTTAGAGGAAAGCCTGCGAATGTTGCAGAAATGAAGAAGAAGTGAGTCAGACAGTGGTTCCAGGCAACTCGTTGAGTCGTCACTAGGAGAGGGGTGGATGGTGGGGGCATTTATGGTTCCCCCGTCCCAGGGACTCCAAAGCTTGGTTATAGTTGCCATTTTTCCTTTCTAATTTTGAAAAGGAAGTGTCATGTTTACTGTGCATGTAGTTTGGTGTTGACAATTAGAGAAACTTGTACTGGAGAGCATGCTGGCCTACTCTCTGCGTTACTGAAACACTGAAAAATTTCAGCAAATGGGGATGATCAGGAACTAGTCCCGAGGGCTGATGAAAAGGAGCTCCAGCACTCCCAGTCATCAGCTTTCCATCCACCTTGGGAGTACTGCCCTGCTCGACTGGTGCTATAGTCTGCTCCAACGAAATGTCGTGAGCTCATCACATTGCACACTGTCAATCACTGGCATTTCCTCATTGCCATTCAAGGTATGAAAACGTGTTGTGTCAATGGTATTTCACTTAGCTTTGAACTGCTTGAATCTGAATGTCGGGACCAGAGGACGGTCCAAAGCAAAATGGTGAAGACCTTTTGAACAATAATCTATAAAATGTGATGGCGACAAGCCAGGCGGAGATCTTTGTGCAACTGTTGTTGAACAAAGGTGCACGCCCCTGCCCACAATCCAGTACTTCTTGCAGTGGTGTCGAATGCCTTTCCTACTACACGTTCTGATTTACCTCAGTCATTCAAGGTTTAAATGACTCCAAACTGGATACATTCAAAAGCTTTGAAACTCCATCACCTGAGACGAGAATTGGAAGGTGTTCAGTGACATTTGCTCCTGTTACATCGGGAATTAGTTTTTCATCCCAGTGCACTACATGTGGTACAGTTGGATTGAATGATTTCTTCAGACTTTCTGCAGATTCCCTCCGACTCTTGATTCGATCTCGGTGGATACTTTGCCTGTTGATAGTAAACATTGTTGGTTCTTGTCCACAGCCAGAAATGGTCGCAGAAAGCAGATGGACTGCAGCACAGTCTGATGTCTTGGTCCGATCTAAAGCAGCAGCTACTGAAGATGTGAAAACTGTTTTTCATGCCCGATGGCGTTTCAGAGAAGGAGCTGAGGCAGAGAGAGAAAAAAAAAGGATCTGCTATGTTTCTATAATCATCACCTGTATCGTCTTCATCACTAGTTGGGCTTTCCTCCAGCTCCACTATTTCCTCTCTTACTGCTCGATGTCACTCCTCACGCTCTCTCCTCTCCTTTTCAGTCTGTTGTCTCGATCCCTGTCTTCATTCTTTCCAGTGGAGATTGACATCAATACCCAACACAGAGCCTTGCCTCCCTTTCTCCTTCTGAGCCACAAGAAACTCTATCCTCACGATTTTTGATGAGGTCGAAGGCTTTCTTGTGTACAGTGTCAAAGTGGTGTTTCATCAGTTCTTCGTGTTCTTTCTCTTCTCTTCTCCTTCTGTATTCCTGTTCTTACTCTTCTCCAACTTTCTCAATTCTTTATAGAGAAAATTTTGGGGATACCATTCCGTGGCTCATCTCACGAATGTGAGCTCTCTCCCAGAATCCCCCAAGTTCCTCAGACAGAACACATGCTGAATCCCTCAGTGTTCGTGTCTCTGTTCGCATCAGGTAGAAAAGTCGTGCTAACACTTCTCCACAAGGAGGTAACTTACCTCCAAGTAGTCCTTCACTTGTTGGCCAACTCGCCAATTCGTGGTTTTGCTCCTATTTTTCATCACTAACGTTGACAATTTCACTTCAGTTACGGTAAATCAGTGCTCAAAAACACAAAAGGCGAATCCTTGAAGAAAGAAACAAATATGGGTATTACTAGAATGTAGCCTCCAATAAAGTAAAGCCAACACTGTTTCCAAATAACAAAAAAGGTTACCACAACAATGATTTTGCTTATTAGGTTCAAACTTTTGGTAACATGCGACACCAATAAATATAATCCGATTCAGGTAAAATTTCGTGTCTCAGTAGTTTACACCTAAAGTCACAGTATACCCTGCTAGCAAATAAAATATTTCAGTATTAATTTTGCCCCTTAGTAATATGGAACATCATGTGTTCATATATATATATATATATATATATATATATATAGAGAGAGAGAGAGAGAGAGAGAGAGAGAGAGAGATCTATATATATCTATATATTTATATCCATCTATATATATATATATATATATATATATATATATATATATATATATATATATATATATATATATTGTAGGTAGGTGGGGGCGCCCACCATCCACTCACTCAATGTAGTATTGCTCTCAGGTGTTTCCCCTGTCCTCTCCTTCATCCTTGTTTCCTTCGATCTTCTGTCTTCTTCCTTCATTCTTTTCTCTTCCTTCTGCCTACGGGTGACTTTACACTCCCTCTTCTGTCTTTCTTTCCTTCATTCTTTCCTCTCCCTTCTGCCTGTGGGTGACTCTACACTGAGTGACAAGCCAAATGGTTTCCTGTACACCAGGAAACCATTTACTACGCTGGGTGGTAACCATATAACCAAATTTTGGCGCCTGGTGGTATAGTGGGTAATTATTGTGCTCCAGTCGGATTGAACCAGTGAAGGTTTATATCCAAGGGGTGATTGGGGTTTACTGCTCATGTAATGCCACTCAGGGATGAGTGAGGCTGGTCACTCTCATCTTTAAATGTCAGGACCAACTGCTTAGCCCCGGGATTCTACGCTCCTCATGGGGCAACGTAGGATTGGATTGGATGTATATATATATATATATATATATATATATATATATATATATATATATATATATACAGTATATATATATATATATATATATATATATATATATATATATATATATATATATACGTGCACCCTACGTGTCAACAAGTGGGTTGGTGGAGGGTTAGTGCCCCTCCCCGTAAAACAAGTAACTCAAAGTCAAATGGCCACCCCTTACGGGATTAAGGCGTCTGGCAGTAGATAGAATATATATATATATATATATATATATATATATATATATATATATATATATATATATATATATATATATATATATTCAGAGAGTAGACTGTAGCATCAGTAGAGTAGGGCAGTACTCCCAAGGTGGATGAATAGCTGATGACAGGGAGTGCTGGAGCTCCCGTTTCATCAGCCCTCGGGACTAGTTCCCGACCATCCCCCTTTGTTGAACTTTTTCAGTGACTCAGTAACACAGAGAGTAGGCTAGCATGCTCTCCAGTACAAGTTTCTCTAAATATCGGCACCAAACAACATGCACAGGACACACTACACTTCCCTTTCGAAATTAAAATGAATAATGGCGCAATCAAATCTGACCTCGGAGTCCTGGGGGGGGGGGGACCATAAATTCCCTCACCATTCGCCCCTCTCCCGGTGATGACTCAGAGAAATGCCTGGTATCACTGTCTGACTCACTTCTTCATTTCTGCAACATTCGCGGCCTTTCCTCTAACTTTCTCTCTGTCAAACATCACCTCTCCTCCTCTAAACCTCACCTACTCTTCCTGTCTGAGACTCAGCTGTCTGAGGCAACTGACAACAAACTCTTTTCTGTTTCCTCCTACTTTCTCTATAGTTATTTCAAAGCCAAAGGTGGATGTTGTGTATAAGTATGCAACGATTTATCTTTCTCTCGCGCTCCTGAGCTTAATTCTTCTGAATGCTCTACCCTCTGGCTTCGGCTTTCCTGTCATTCTCTGACTAAATATATCTGCGCTGTTTACTTATCCCCTAATTCTACTGACTATGAAACATTCTTCGACTATGTTACTTCTACAATGGAACACATTCTATCCATTTCTCCTTTCTCTGAAATCTCCATTCTAGGAAATTTCAATGTTGACCACCACCTTTGGCTCTCTTCTCCTTTCACTGATCCACCTGGTGAACAAGCCTTAATGACCTAGAGCAGCTTGTACAGCACCCTACCCGTTTCCCCGACCACCTTGGAGAGAGATCCAACATACTTGACCTCTTTCTTACAACCAATCCTTCTGCTTACACTGTTAATCTTTCCTTTCCATTGAGCTCCTCCGATCACAACCTAATTACCTTGACCTGTCCTATTGCTCTGGTACGGCCTGTGGACCCTCCAAAGAAACGTCGACTGTGGCACTTTGTAGCTGCGGACTGGGAGGCCCTCAGACAGTACTTCTTTCATTTTCCCTGGAAAATTATTACTTCCATGGCCGGGAGCCATCTGAATGTGCATTCCACATTATGGAGGTTATTCTCCCGGGCATGGAACCATACATTCCTTTCTCATATCCTTTGACTAATGCAAGAAAGTCTTGGTTTAATCACGCTTGTTCTAATGCTGTCCGGAACAAAGATAGGGCCTAAAAAAGGTACCAGAACCAACCCTCCCCCGAATCACATCTTGCTTATGTTCCCGCCTGGAATCATGCTAAGTCTGTTCTTCGCTCTGCTAAAAATAATTTCATCCATACTAAATGCACTCAACTCTCCAACACGAATTCTCCCCGCTCCTTCTGGCACCTTGCCAAAAACCTTTCTAACAACTTTACCTCATCATCCTTCCAACCTCTTTTCTATTCTGATGGCTATGTAGCTATTTCTTCTATTGATAATGCAGATCTCTTCGCTCAGACTTTCTCCTTCAGTTACACCTTAGACGATTCCAGTGCTACTCCTCCATCACTTCCCCCCTCTGACTTCCTCATGGCTGACATTAAAATTTCTTCAGCTGATGTATTTTATGCTATCACTGGCAGATGGGCCTGATGGAGTCCCTCCTCTTGTCCTCAAGAACTGTGCTTCAGTGCTTACATCCTGCTTAGGTAAACTCTTTCGCCTTTGTCTGGCAACTTGTACCTTTCTTTCTTGCTGGGAGTTTGCTCTCATTCAGCCAGTCCCAAAGAAGTGTGACCATTCCCAACCTTCTAACTATCGTCCAATTACTTTAACATCCTATGTCTCAAAAGTTTTCGAGTCAGTTCTTTAGGGATAAATTTTAAAGTATCTCTCCTACCACAACCTTCTTTCTGATCGTCAGCATGGTTTCCGTCAGGGACGGAGCATTGGCGATCTTCTCACCAACCTTTCAGACTCCTGGTCATCTCCTTTCGGGACTTTGGCGAATGCTTTGCCATCGCACTTTACATCTCAAAGGCTTTCGATCGAGTCTGGCATAAATCTTTAAATTCCAACTTCCCTCTTACGGTTTCTATCCTTCTATCTGTTCCTTCATCTATAGATTCCTTTCTGGTCGTTCTATAGCCTCTGTTGTAGACGGCCATCGCTCTTCTCCAAGCTCTATCAACAGTGGTGTTCCTCAGGGCTCATTCCTATCACCGACTCTCTTCCTATTATTCATCAATGACCTTCTAAACTGTACATCTAACCCTATCCACTCTTATGCTGATGATTCCACCCTTCACCTTTCCATTCGGTTCCTGCAACGTCCATCTTAGCAGTTACTTCAAGAAACAAGGGATGAGGCTATGGCAAACCTAATGTCTGACTTGGCTCGTATCTCTGACTGGGGTAAGGATAATCTTGTTTTAAATGCATCAAAAACTCAGTTTTTACACCTATCAGCACCACATAATCTTCCACAGGAGTACCCGCTAATGTTTAATAATATCTAGCTTCACCCTGCATCATCCTTGAACATGCTTGGGGTTTCATTCACTTGGGACTTAACTTGGAAAGATCATATTGCATCTCCTGTAAAATCTGTTTCCAAGAGATTAGGTGTGCTAAGCCGACTCCGTACCTTCTTTACCCTTTGCACAGTTGTTGACTTTATACACGGGTTTTATTCGCCCCTGTGTAGAGTACAACTCTCATGTGTGGGAAAGCTCCCCACATACAGCTCTTCTCAATAGGGTGAAGTCAAAGGCTTTTCATCTCATCAACTCTCCTTCTCTTACTGGCTCTCTTCAACCTGTTTCTCTTCACTGCACTGTTGCATCTTTATCTCTTTTCTATCGCTACTTCAAAGGTCGCTGCTCCTCTGAACTGTCTGCATGCATCTCTGCACCTCAATGACTGGCGCATAGCATCCATCTAGCAACAAACTCTCATCACTTTTCTGTGCAACTCCCTAATGCGAGAGTTAACCGTTATTCTCAGTCCTTCATTTATGCAACGGGTCAACTCTGGAACTGTCTCCCTCTGTCTGTATTTCCTACTTCCTATGATTTCCAGTCTTTCAAACGCAGTGTGTCCAGGCATCTCGAAATGAATGGATCTTGCATTTGGCTCTCTTTTGTATTGTTTTTGTTTTTTTCTTGGATGGAACGCTTTGTGGGCCCCTAGCCTTTGGTTCCTTCTCTCGCATTATATATATATATATATATATATATATATATATTTGGAGCCTCTGTGGTACAGTGGTAGAGTGTGGGTTTATATATATATATATATATATATATATATATATATATATATATATATATATATATATATTGGGAGCCTCTGTGGTACAGTGGTAGAGTGTCCGTTTTGCACGCTGGTGAGCGCGGGTTCGCCTCCCGCTAGAGTTGTAAAAACTTTGGGAAGCGTTCACCAAGTCACTTGCTACTTTGGCGGACACAAGGGGTACTGTGGTTCAACCAGTGTCGCATACTAGTATGCTTGCACCCAATCGGCCTAAGGCAGGCCGATTACATTTAGTTCACAGACTATACACACATCCAAAGCCACTACAACACTACAATCACACTTACAAGCACTTCTCACCCTACATACAGTCTCTACCAGACAGCCTAAGCCACTGGGTAGAGATACATTGGCTGTATCGTCCCTTCTTCGGTAGGGATAGGCCGGTCCTGCGGTGGACCTCAACGGCTGATGATGATGATGATGTATATATATACGAGTATATATGAGTTAGAGTGGTCACTCTGAACTTAAATGTCAGGACCAATTTGCCTAGCCCTGGGGTTCTATGCTCCTTATGGGGAAACACAGGATTAGATGATATATATATATATATATATATATATATATATATATATATATATATATATATATATATATATATTATACTCCAGACTGCCCCAATGGCCAGGTGGCTAGCTACGCCACTGCACACAGTAGATGTAGTTAGTAGTACTGGTTATGTATATGAAGGCTAGATCTTTTCTTTCTCTGAGTGATGTTAATATGTTTTTGCTAAGAAATCGATTTTTATTTTTTGTTACCATTGTCACGCACGTTGTCGTGCCTTTTCAGAAGGCACTGCCTAGTAACCCTTATTAGGTTCGTACTAGCATGGCCCGGTAGCCTGAATGACCGCTCCTTTTGTGGAAGAAGACTCTCGGGCTCCAATTTTACCCATTGAACCTGTTTCTCCATGAGCGCGAGATATATTACTAATGGATCTGTTCTTACAGAGGACCCATTTTCCTACGACCCATCCACACACCAGCTCTTCGCAGCCACCCTGCTCACCCATCCACCCACTAACCCTATACAACAAATCAATTTCCTTCCCACTCACCCTGCCCACTCACTCACCAACATCCACCCGCCCATCCTACACACCCATTCACCCACCCACGCTGCCCCAACCACACCACCCACCCACGCTGCCTCAGCCTCACCCACCCACCCACGCTGCCTCAGCTACACCCACCCACCCATACTGCCAAAAACACCCCCCCCACCCATGCTGCCCCAACCACACCCACCCTCCCACCCACCCATCCACTCAACCCTGCACCCCACCCGCCCTGGCCACCCCACCAATCCGTCTACATGTCCAATCTGTTGTAGGTAGTAATGATAATTTCTAGAAGTATAAACCTCTACGGTAATTGGCTACCATGTTACCACCATGATGACTTGATTATTCATAATTAGTTCTGATCTTCGCCACTATAGCATCCGTATCATGTACATGAAAACTCGTCGTAAATATTTACACCTGTTGGAGCCGTTTGGAAAGTTCTATATGCATCCCCTTTGATCTCCATAGGGGACAGCGGACAGGCAGATGGATAAACGTACTGTATAAATATGTAAATAAATAAATTCGTGAACAGGATTATTTATTTATTTATTTTTATAAACATATAAATAATTGTATAATATTTATAATATAACACACACACACACACACACACACACACACACACACACACACACACACACACAGTGGACATTGTGGAGGTCAGATGTGCAAGGGCTGTGCTCTGCTACTCGTCATACCTAAGCATATCTATAATAAGTCAAGCTCGGTACTAGGCTAAAATAAAACACGATTTAATATTGTTGAGCAAGTACTGGCAAAAGAGGACGTCCAAAGAAAGTATATATAAAAAAATCAGAGCTCCAAGGAATTTGCTCATGGCAGATAGGCACGCCAGGGGTTTCGTCCTACCATGGACGGGTAGCAGGGAGATGCCAGATTGTAAGTAGAAATTATCTTTCTGTGAGATGGCGTACTTTCCAGAAGTGACACTAGGTAAGTGAAAGGATAAAAGTAGAAAAAAGAATGATGACTACACAGAACTGGTTGAAATTAAATTATTTAATAAATCAATTGAAATAAACCAAAAAAACTTTCCAAATGGAAATAGAGGCACTCAGAAAGGAACTACACCTACAAAAGAAATAAAATGAATAATTAGTAATGGAAATAAACAGAAAAGACACAACAGTAGATGAGTTGTCAGCTGAGGTGAACAAGCTGATGTACCCCCTCCACAATATGTCTACCCCCGATGTATATATGTCCCCCCCAATGCATACATGCCCCCACTAAACTTGCTGACCTAGCACGCTTTCCCAGGACCTGAAGCCTGGGAAGACGGCGCGACTGTTCAGTTCATAGCAGGCAGCCAAGGCGGGCAGACTATTTTACTGTGAGCTTGTAATAAACTCCTTACCTAGCTGTTTGTACACGGAGTTTCTATCACCAAAGTATTGCAAGTTACATTTGGTAGCAGCGGTGTTTCGAACCATCAGATTCTGACCGCAACCTCCGATTTTTAGTGACACCACAAGATACACGACGTCTCGCATCTCCCAGCCTCGCCCCTCCTCAGTGCCTCTAGTGGTGTAATACCTGGCTGTGCTTTTCGAGTGTACAATTTCTCTCACCAGTGCTCACCTCTCAAACAACCCCACCCACACGCCTTGTTCCTGACCGCAAGTGTCACCTTCGCCGACCTATGCACCTGTTGCACCTGTTCCCAGCACCTGTTCCCAGCACCTATTCCGAACTCATCATAACTCTTGCCCCCACGTGCCACTTATCACTGTCTGCCCACTGCCTGCCCACCACCATTCTCTGCATTTGCAACTCCACAGCTCCACACCTACCTTGAACCAACATCTGCCCTCACAACCCGCCACAGGCCCCGTACCCGCCACATCTGGTCCCATTATGTGAGCCTCCTAAGACCGCCACTCCCTGCCGGTGACTCATCGCGGCGTCTCTTCTCCTCTCCGCCCAGCTGTCTCTCCACCGCCGCCCAGCCTCGCCCCACCCAGCCCCGCCCCGCCCCAGCCCAGCTACGCCCAGCCACCCCTGCACGTCATACATCTCGACACTCCCATCTCTGCTGTGTAACTATAGTATATCTTTCCTTTCTATAGAGATTATCTTCGATTTTCTCTACTGATTGGATATTGTAAATATTCCATCTCATTTCCCTTACCCCATTTTCATCTTCACCTACGTTATTTATAATCCATCTCATCCTTCGCCTTTTATTTAAGCCATCCATCCCCGCACCTTCATTCATTTTCACACCTACTCGTGTATTCCATTCTCTCATTGATATATTATACATTTCCACCTACGTATCCATCTTCATCCTTTCATTTTCCATTGCCGCATTAAATGTTATACTTTCCACGTCAACCGCTTAACACCAGCACTCTCGACCCGGAAACATCACATGACCATACCCCGTCTGCCGACTCTAACACAATCACTCATTTACGAAGTGGCAAAGAGTACCACCGCCCTGTACCTGAGACTCCCGTTTCACTTCTCGCAGAATCACTTACTACCCATCCTACACTCGTAAATCCAGATACCTCCTCCTCTACTCCTGCCTCTACACTCCCTTCTTCTTCCTCTACTCCTTCCCATGTCGTTCCCTCTCCTGCCTCCCTCCATACCCTGTCTTGCTTGCCCTTACCTGCCACTACCTTCTCTCTCTCCCACACCTCTTCTGCCGCCACTTCTGCACTTCCAGCCATGGCCAACCCTCCACAGTCTATCTATCTCGGCGATCCCAATCGTCCCAAATTTACCGGCCAGGACCCAACTTGGTCTGTCTATGATTTCCTCAGAGAAGTCGAAACAGAAATCCACAATAGACAAATCACCGATGAATCGCTCAAAGTAGCCTTCCTCATGGGTCGCTTGCACCACGGCAAATCGGACATCGGATCCGCGATCCGTGCAGGACATTTCGATAACATTCATACCTTTGCTGCTTTTCATACGGAACTCATCAGCCTTTGTTGCCAGCATTCAAATACCGCGTCTCTCATGGGATTCATTAATCTCCTAACCAACTAGATGAGGACTTGACAGTCCCAGCGCAACATGCCAAGCTCCGCGAAGCTGCCACCACCATGAAAGCAACTAGTAGCGAGATGCTCCAATTACTGGTAGGCACGAAATGGTTAGAAGACAAGAATGGCATTCCAATGCTTTCACTCACCAACTTTGCTGACTTAACTGGTTACCTGAGATTCCTTCACTGGCTTACTCCTACACAGCGAGAGCTAGCCTTGGAAATCGGTTTCAGTCCAGGAGATAAAATTTTTCAGGTCACTAAAGCCATTCATGAAAGAACAGGTTCGAACTACACGCGTCAGGGCACCAACCCAACTCTTGGCCTCCTCAGTCTGTCACACCACCACTACCCCAGACCAATCTTGCTCCCGTCCCACCACACGCGGCAGACCTGCCACACATCGTTCTCCTACCGCAGGTCGTGATCAATCTAGCGTCCGACGAAACAGACAATCTTCAATTCTTTGCTGGCACTGTGGTCATCCTGGACATCGAGCATCCAGTTGCGATCGTACATACAGACGTCCTCACTCCCAAACCAGACAGCGTACGCCTTCCCGCTCACGTCGTCCACACTGCAAATACCACAAATCAAGCACGACTCACACCACTGAGGAATGTCGTTACCTCAACCGCCAACAGTCGGGGGAAGCGCCGCGCCCGTATCGGACCAATATCACGTAGAACCAGAAACCCAACTCGCCATCCACCATGTAGGTCCCATAACATCCTCGGGTTTAGTCATTCTCGGAAGCAGTCATGACATACCAACGTCATTCTTCTTGGACACAGGATCTATAGTAAATCTCATCTCCGACACTTTCTTACAAATTATTCATCGACATCACAACCACGTCAGTTTCCTAGAACCACCAGACATTTGCCTATGTGGTGTCGACAGCTCAGAGTTTAAGGTTAAGGGAAGAGTCACCCTTGAAGTCAAACTACATGGAGATTTGCCCCTATCCCCATTGAATTTCATGTCACTAATGACTTGCAGTATCCCGCAGATGCCCTTATTGGTTTCTCCACCATGGCACAACACTCCATTGCATTATTACCTGCTTGTGGTAGTATAGACATTTCTGGATTACCGGTTTACACCATGGAATGTCCCCGTCCCGTTCTTATGATCAAATCAGTCCTTCAGATACCTCTGTCCCTATCACTACCAAAAAGTCCAACCCAGCCCAAACCACCACTATCATCATCTGAGAATACAGAGATCATTCCCTTACTGACTGCGAGCAAGGACATAAATTCCTCAATGTTTACTGATACATCATCTCAGCCTTCGGACATGGCTCTTACCTCCTCTCCCGACAACACTGTCGCTGACTCAGACATGTGTCAATTACCTACCTCACACAGTGTGAATGATCTTCTCCAACACGCAAAGACGAAACGTGCAGTAACGAATACGTGCACAATTTTGTTACCGCATGAGTTCACGAAAGTCTCTGTTTGTGTTGCCGGTGCGAAAGAAGGAGTGGCTGTACTAACGCTACCTGAGACGTGTTGTGTGAATGGCTTGACTTATGAGTCAGCGTGGTGTACAGTCTTAGAGGACAGTTTATGCTATCTGTACTTGCTCAATGTCACAAATGCTCCACTAAAACTTAAAAGTGGTGTAAAGATTGGAGACTTCCTAGTATACCCAGAGGCCATAAAGGTGTTCCAGGATTCCTCAATTCCTACTATTCAGACTGATAGTATGCCAATCGGTGTATGTACTATTAACTCTACGGGATCTGCGCCGACGTATTCACCCGATATGCTCTCACATCTCACTTGCACAGATTTCCCAGAAAATACGCCTCAACTCCTCGACCTTCTGACCTCGTACAGAAACATGGTTGCCTTACCCGGTGAACCGATGGGTAGGACAGACCTTGTCAAACATACGATTGAACTACTATCAGGAACTCAGCCGATTTACATACCAGCGTATCGATGTCCTCACAGCCAGAGAAAGCAGACAGATCAAATGGTACAGAACATGTTAGACCAAGACATTATTGAACCCTCCGTCAGTCCATGGAATAGCCCACTTTTCTTAGTACCAAAGAAGGACGGCAACTTTAGACCAGTAGTCGACTATCGTAAGGTCAATTCTGTCACTGTTCCAGACCGCTTCCCGTTACTCGTCCTCACTGATTTGCTAGAATCCCTTGGTGAAAATAACGTAGTCTTTTCATCTTTATACCTCCTCAACGGGTACTGGCAGGTCGAAATGGAAGAGTCCTCTCGCCCAGTTACAGCCTTTAGCACCCCTTCCGGACATTTTCAGTTTAAGAGACTCCCTTTTGGTCTGAGAAATGCTCCTTCCGTGTTCATGCGACTTATCCATTCAGTCTTCAGCGGTATGATGGGACACTCTCTTTTTGTTTACCTAGATGATATCATTGTTGTGAGTAAATCCATCCCTGATCATTTTACCAAACTCCAGCAAGTCTTCGAACGCCTCCAGCTCGCAGGCCTGAAAATCAGTCTCAGTAAATGTGACTTCCTGCGAAAGAAAATCAAATTCCTAGGCCATGTCGTAGATGCACAAGGCATTCATACTAGTGAGGATAAACCTAAGGCCATTATTAACTTCCCAGAACCTACCACTACCGAAGCTGTACAAAGTTTCCTGGGCCTCAGTGGCTATTATCGTCGATCATACAGGATTATGCAAAGATCGCCGCTCCTCTGACCCACTTACTCAAGCAGAATGTGCCCTTTGTTTGGACTAACGACCAGTCACAGGCCTTCCAAAAGCTGAAGACAGCTCTTGTAAATGCCCCTGTTCTAGCGTTCCCTGATTATACCACACCCTTCCTTCTCTGCACAGACGCCTCAGGCACTGGACTTGGTGTCGTTTTGATGCAACTCGATGAAGCATCAAGGAAGCGCGTAATAGCGTATGCTAGTCGCACCCTTACAACCTCTGAACGTAAGTACAGTGTCACAGATCTCGAAGCGCTAGCGGTAGTCTGGTCCTTGAAACATTTCAGAGATATAGTCTATGGTTATCCAGTGCATATCCAAACAGACCACCTTCCACTATGTGATTTGTTCAAGAATCGCAACCTAACAGGTAGGCTAGCTAGATGGTCTGTCATCATCCAGGACTTTAATCCCACTTTTCAATATGTACCAGGCAAGTTGAATGTAGTCACAGACGCACTCTCACATCACGTAGCAGCAGCTATAACATCACTGCAGCCCGAAGTAACTGAAAACACTACACTAACGTCAGAAGTTGTTCGAAACTTTCAGCGCCAAGACCCCATGTGGTCCAAAGTCATTTATTTCCTAGAATCTGGCAATGCTTCGACCTTACCTACTCTGCCAGTATCACTAGATGAGTTCATGCTAGATGATGATCTCTTGTACAGGAAAACACTGCTAACAGGCAAAGATATGCCCAATCGCGAAGTACGCCAACTTGTTGTCCCCACTGCCCTGATACCAAAGGTTCTTCATATTGTTCATAATACTCCTCAAGCTTCCCATCCAGGTAAAGACCAATGCTTGCGCCAAGCACGTCTCAAATACTATTGGCCAACCATGTGCCGCAATATCAATGCCCACTGTGACTCTTGCCTCTCCTGCCACCGCCACAAAGGATCAACCGGCTTACCAGCACCTCTCTTACAATACCCAATCCCGTCACGACCATGGGAAAGTGTCTCAATCGATCTCTTAAAACTACCTCTCACAGAATCTGGCGTTGAGTACTTGTTCGTAGCGGTCGACCACTTCTCCCGCTACTGTGTCCTCGTACCCCTCTCCGACAAGACCGCAAAGAGCGTTGCACGTGCCTTTGTAGATCACGTAATTTTCCCGTTCAGTACCCCTCATACCATTCTTACTGACAACGATACAGAGTTCAACAATAGCCTTCTCGATGAGATATGTCGCCGCTTTCATATCAGTAAGTGCAATGTCGTGCCTAACCATCCGTCTTCCAATGGCCTTGTAGAACGCCACAACCGAAAAATCTTAGAGTGCCTTAGACATCTAGGCTCCCATAGTTCGTCCTGGGATGACTGGATTCCCCAAGTGGCATCCTCAATCAATAGCTCAATCAATGCATCCATTGCTGAATCTCCCTTCTTCGTCCTCTTTGGCTTTGACAAGGACCTCCCATACTCTCTCTTATCCTCAAAGCCAGAACCCATCTACAACATGGATGATTATGTTAAACTAAAATTGGCCAACTTCCAGACAATCCACCAGTATGTCCAATCCACTTTGGCTTCCTCTCAGGAGGACATGCTGCAGCGCCAACATAAATCCGCCTCTCCTATCACCATCAATGTAGGCGATCTTGTCTTTGCTCATTCCCATATGCGTTCCTCTAAGTTGGATGACAAATTTACAGGGCCCCACCGCGTCCTCACTCAACAAGGCAACAAATTTCACCTCCAGGACCTGTCCACTAAGGACACCAGATGGGTCCACGTCGATGACTTAAAGCAAGCACCCCGTGGCCTTGTGTTGGAAGAGTCACTTACACAACTTCCTGCCCCCTCTTCCCCTCCTCCCATCTCTCAGTCTACCTTGTCTCCACCTATCCCTCAGTCTCCTTCCTCTCCACCTCCACCTGCTCATTCATCAACCAATCAATATCGGTCCAAACTGCGCTCTGCCCATCAACCTCTTCACGACCTCCCCCATTAACTCTACCATGATTTTCTAGGTACGATGTTAGCGATCTCCCTGCTGGCAGTGCTGACCCTCCTGGGGTCTGGGTCAGATCAGGACGATGGTGGAGTACGTCCCGGGGCCTTGGTCGGCTCGGGAGGCGAGGTAATGCTTATCGAAGACGTAGCCTCCTTGCGCTACGATCTTGCGCCCCTGGCCGACGTAGCCATTGCCCTACCTGCCTACGCGCACCAGCTCCGCGGAATCAGGAACCATCTCACGGCCATCATGGGGACACACAACCCGAATGAGTATCTCTATAACCTTTTCCTCCCACTCTCCTGGCAATTGCAATACATAAGTAACAGATTCACTGAGCTCAATGACACATTTTCCATTCTGACACCCGTTGGTCGTTCTCGTGTGAAACGAGGTCTCTTCGACTTCGGCGGTGAGATTCTGAGTGGCTTGTTTGGCGTTGCTACAGCCCGTGACATTTCTGGCTTCAAATCTGATCTCACTCATTTAGCTTCAGCCCTAGAATCACAACGCCGAGTCATTAAAATCCAACACACTATGTTACAGAAGCTCACGACCCAACTCAATGAAGTCACGTCCACTCTAAACAATTTCACCGATATCTTTCAACGCCACCTTTCAGATCTCAACGTTATCTCTCAGTTCTTCTACCTCAAACTCAACATGGATAATCTCCAACTGGCCATTGACTCTCTCCTGTCTCAAGTCTCTACCCTGGTTCGTATCCTGGTCGATGCTATCAATGGACGTGTCACTGCCGACTTAGTACCTGTCTCAGCTCTCTGTTCTGTCCTGGAATGGGCTCACTCCACCTTTGGTCTCTCCCCAGTCCTCCCCTACTCCTCCCTTGAATATTATTATCCTGTTCTCGAAGCCACTCTTCTCACCACATACGTCATCGTCCATATTCCTCTCCATTCTGCCATAACCTTTAACCTTTTCCACATCATTCCCTTCCCTTTCCGCCTCAACAACTCCTTGTTACAAGTATCTGTTCCTTCAGAATATTTTCTCCTCTCCCATGATCATCTTTCTGTTGCCTTCCTTTCTTCCACAGACCTCCAGCAATGTTCCTCCCCTACTCCGACCTCTCGTCTCTGTGCTGCCCACCTTTTCGCTATCTTCCCTAGCAGTGCTACACCCTGAGAGTCTGCTTTAGTTCGCAACCATTCAATCTACTCGGCCTGTTCTTTTGTCCCAGCTCCTGACCTCCCGGTCCATCATGCTCACCTCAACCATGTCCAGTACTTCTTCTTTCTTGTTCCCATCTCTGTCACAATCATGTGTCCTGGTTCTTCTGTTCGATCCGTCCCCGCTAGTGGTCTCTACAAAGTACCTGACTATTGTACCGTCAAATCAGAGTCCATCATCACTTACGCCACTCGCTATCACCAAGCTGTCTGTAAACACTCCTATGACATCTTTCAACCAATCGACATGCCTTCAACCCTACCATCTGCCAACATTACCATCACCTCCCCTAACTTGCGCATGCTAACCTTCCTCAATGACAGTGATTTCATTATGGATCAATTTTCTCTGGCCTTCAGCTGTTCATAGGTTCATCCAACAGTTGTGTTTCCCCGTGGTTATCGCTTTCATTGGTTTTCTACTCATCATATGTGCAGTGCATTGTTGTGTCAGAAAAATGGAACGTCGACTCCAGGAAATCAGAGTCGCTACAGGCATAGTACGCCCTACACACGACGTAGAAACTCCCCGTACTTAGTGCCCTCACATTCAGTGACTACCAATGCCATCTGACAATTAACCAAACTGTGAACAGAACTCTGCATACTAGAAAATGATGGTATTTCTTTAATGCATTACTGAGTGACAGTGTATCCTACAGAAAATACAAAAAAAAAAAAAAAAAAAAATTAAACGAAGAACAACAATAGCTCTCTCATATCTACTCCTTGTTTATCATGTATCAAACTATTATTGTGTAATTCCCATTATGTCTCTGTATACCTTCGACCCTTACTGGACTCGTGCCTATTAATCCTTGTATATCTTATATATGTATATATCCTTCTAATTCCCTCCCCTCACCATGGCCATGTCTCCCCTACTGCCCCTGTATCATACTTATCCCTTGTACAAACCTCCCCGGTCCTGCCTTACTACTATAATCAAACACCATTTAACTCCTGGTGTCAGGAGACACCATCTCAGCTACCCGGGGGAGTAGTGTACACAAAGCAGTGATAATGAAGAGAGGGAAACTCATGGAAATGAAATGATGAGAAATTGCACTGAGGAAGTACAAAGTACGTACTGTATACAGAGGTCGTATAAGTGAAACAAATGCTAGAAACAAGGTCGATGCAAAAAGCATAAGAAAAGTAAAGGAATTCATAAGAAACAGCCCAAAGCTGATAAAGGAATCAACAGAGATCAACAGACCTATGATAATCAGTGGTAAAGATGAAGAAGAAATAAGAATCAGAATCTCTAGAGGCCAAAAAGGGATGGTAAATATAATGAACATATTGAAAGAAGTATCAAAGGAAATCTGTGAGAAAGACGTAGAGAAACTTGAACGGCTAGAGAAATATGAGAGAAATAAGTCAAGGCTTCTCAAAGTAACCTTCCAAAGTCTGAACACTACAGATGAAATATTAAAAATGCTAACAAACTCAAGGAATCAAAGATGTATGGATAAAAAGATACCTAGCTCAGGAGAAACGGGGATTACTAACGGAAAAAAAGGGAAGAAGCAAGAATGAAAAAATGATAAGAGATCAGATAAAGTTTTTTTTTTTTTTTTTTTTTTTTTTTTACAAAGCACTAGGGTTACAAGTAAGAAAATGGTATATAAACAACGGGAACTAAAAAAAAAAAAAAATTGGAGGGTAGTAGACTTAACCAATGTCATATATGGTAAAAACATGACTAAGTTGATGTACTCAGATGTAAATGGAATGGTATCCAAGTTATTAGAAATAAAAAACTATATAAATGAAAAGGAACTTCATATTATTTGCATAACAGAAACAAAATTAACCCCAAGGATATCCAAGGATTCCTCAAATTTTGAGGAATACAGTACAGTATATGGAGAAGAGACTGAAATATGAAAAAAATAGGAGGAGGAATTATGATATTAACAAAGTAAAAACTCCATGTCCAAGAGATAGAACTAGATATACCCTCACACGTAGAATTAATTGCAGCAGAAATTAACGCATCTGAAGGGAAAATAGTTGTGGTAAATTATATATGCCACCCAAGACAAACACATGGGACAGAGGTAAGTATGAATCGTGGCAGAAAGTACTGTACAATACAGAAATGAGGAACTCTACTACATAGAATGGAAGATAAATCTGAAAGAATTATATTAACTGGAGATTTCAATACAAATTTAAACTGGAATACTCTAGCTGTAAGAAGCTATGAAAGCTGTTAGGATCAAAAGCTCCTGGATCTCTTACAGGAGTTTTTCCCAATACAATATGTAAAGGAAAACACCAGAAAAAGAGGTCCAGAGGAGCCATCAATATTAGATCTCATATTTACTAGGCAAGAAAATGAAGCTGACAACATATCGTATCACTCTTCCTTCGGCAAAAGCGACCATACTGTATTAGATTTTAGTTTCAGGATATCATATGATATAGTTAGCGAAAACAAAAATTATAAAAAGAGGCTAAACTACAAAAAGGGCAATGATCATGACCTAAAGAAGTACTTTGTAGAAATGGATTTGGAAAAGGAGCTTAGAAGACAAGATATAAATGTTATATGTATAAAATTCTGTGAATTTTATGAAACAGGAGCCCAAAGTTATACACAACAGCGCAAAGAAACAGAAGTATGGATAAAGAAATGGTTTAATACAGAATGTAAAAAAGCAATAGAGAAAAGAGATTTGCTGTGGATTACATACAGATGAAATAATAGCGTGAGGGTATATAACAACTATAAACAGGCAAGAATGATTATATAAGGATACGGAGAGAAGGCCTAAGGCAGTTTGAGGAAGACATTATAGATTAAAGTACTGATCAACCAACGCTGTTTTACAGCTACATACAAAACAAAAGTAAAAGATAAAATACAGTCCATCATGGATGAGGGGAAAATCTACATCAATGACGAAGATATGTCAAGCACTAAACAAAAAATTCCAGTCAGTGTTTACAAAAGAAAGTAGATTTGAGAGAGATGAAAAGGATCAAGCATGCCCACACATATTAACAAATATACATATATCAGAACAAGAGGTCCAGAACAGTTGAGTAAATTAGACAAAGGATAAGCAAATGGTCCTGGCAAGATTTCAAGATGAGTATTATATGAATGTGCAAGAGTTAGGCTGACCAGTACATTTAATATCCAGGGAATCCTTAACCTGTACCATGCTGGCAAAAAAAAAAAAAAAAAAAAAAAAATGCCCTTCTATGCCGGCAGATTTTGGATTTTCTTCTTCCTGGCAAAAGGAGCTTAATACATCAATATAAGGTCCCTGGCACTAATTAAAATAACCACTAAAGCCAGAAAGTTTGTTGAACAGAGTTGGGTTGGTGCCACTCTACCTCTGAAATCTTCGAGATTCCTGAGAGAGCAGAGCCGCTGTGAGTTTGTGAACCGATTTAGGATTTTTTTTTTTTTTGCTAAATGGGCTCAATACATCAATATAAGATCCCTAGCACTGTTAAAAGTAATCATCAAAGCCAGAAAGTTGGTTGAATCGAGTCAGTTGGTGCCACACGACCTCTGAAATCTTCAAGGTTACTGAGAGAGCAGAGCGGCTGTGAGCTTGTGAACCGATTTTGGATTTTTTTGTGTGGCTAAATGGGCTTAATGCATCAATATAAGATTCCTGGTACTAATAAAAGTAATCACCAAAGCCAGGAAGTTGGTTGAACCGAGTCAGGTTGGTGCCAATCGACATCTGAAATCTTCGAGGTTACTAAGAGAGCAGAGCGGCTGTGAGCCTGTGAAGACTGTAACCCGCCTCCCGCATTCCTAAATCAATGTTGTAAGCATAGCGGAGAAATGTCTGAAGTTAGTGAGATATGTTATTACCTTCCATTTTACTTTGGTTGCTTACAATGAGTTCTCAGTGATGCAGGACGTAGATCTATATCACTGGCGTTTTAGAGGGGGACGTAGATCTACGTTACTAGCGTAGTGCAGGTTAAGACAAGGTAAACTATCTGATATTTGGAAGAAAGCAAACTTTGTTTCCCACTTCAAGAAAGGAAATGGGCAAAATCCACTTTACCGACTAGTGTCACCGATCAGCGTTGTAATATGATAACAGAAAAGTTGATAGGAAAATTTTGGTAAATCATCTGAAAAAACTCATTATGTTCACAGAAAGACAGTTTGGTTTTGGAAAGGGAAAATCATGTGTTACTAATCTATGAAGCTTCTATGATAGAATTGCAGAAACAGTACAGCAAAGAGAAGGATGAGTGGACAGCATCTATTTGGATTTCAAGAAGGCCTTTGACAGAGAACCACACCAAACACTTTTATGGAAACTGTACCATCAAGGAGGAATCCAAGGTAATCTTTACTGTGGGAGGCAAGATTTTCTTAGAAAAAGGGAAATGAGAACAGTACTAAGGGGAAATTACTCACCATGGAGAGAAGTGGCTAGTGGAGTCCAACAGGGCTCAGTGCTGGACCAGTTTTGTTATTAGTTTATATAGACAGCAACATTGGAAATGGAAGCCATTTTAATATGTTTGCAGAAGATGGCAAAATGCAAAGGAAAATTACAGACTCCTGCAAAGAGCTACAAGAAAAATTATATAAGCTTCATGAATGGAGCAGCAGATGGCAAATGGAATTCAGTGTGGACAAATGCCATGTAATCAAGTTTGGTAAAGGCGAAAAAAAACCAGACTGGGATTATAAGCTAAGAAGGTCAATTCTACACATAGGCTATCAGAAATGGAGAAGGATTTAGGAGTGATTATCAGTAACAAACTAGCACCGGCTGACCACATCGATGAAAAAGTAAGGAACATGTACATAATGCTTACTGATATGAGATTAGCATTCAAATGTATAAATGAAGAAATGCTAAGAAAAATAATCACATCATTCATTACACAAACTCAGGAGTATACATCTGTATTCTGAAATCCACATTTACAAAAACACATACAGTAGATAAGATTGAAAAGGTACAAAAGGCCGCTACAAGATGGGCACTAAGCTTAAGGGATCTAAGCTATGAAAAAAGGCTAGAAAAATTAAGTCTACCAACTTTACAAGAGAGAAGAATAAGAGAAGACATGATTATGCAACAGAAATGCATCACAGGAAAGGAGATAATAGACATAAATGAGTGTACAACTAATGGGAAAGCAACATCAAGAAGGCACTGAAAGAAAAAAATGTACAAAAAGAGAGGTGATAAAGATGTAAGGAAATTCAGTTTCCCAAACAGAGCAACTGATCAGTAGAATGCACTACCGAATGAAACAGCGTGTGCCAAAACGATTCTTAAATTCAAAGATAATATATATAAGAAAAATGGTTCAAAACAGGACAGTATGGGCTTGACTCATTCCTATGAAGATATAATTAGGTAAGAACACACACACCTATATATATATATATATATATATATATATATATATACAGTAATCCCTCTACTATCCGATGCAATAGAGCCAAATGCATGTCCAGAAAGTGGGCCCCAGCCTCCTGGACTTGTACTTATGGACCCTAACCTACCCTGACTCAGAAAAACACCTACACAACTCCCTACTGGACATGCATAGCACCTATTTAAGACCCAATTCACACCAAGAAGGGACATAAAAGACTGAAATAAATGCAAAAGAACCAGAGAATGAGGTTTTAGAGGGGAGTTTATACAATATTAAACATTCTGTGTACTTACAAGTCCCTGGCTCCTGAACTGGTACTTATGGACCCTAACCTAGCCTAACTCAGAAAAACACCTCCCTACTGCACATGCATATCACCGAAGACCCTATTCACACCAAGAAGAGACATAAAAGAATGAAATGAGGTTTTAGAGGTAAGTATGGAATACAGTACAATATGAAACATTCTGGGTACTTACAAACAAGTCCCTGGCCATCTCGATGAATAACCTGCCTCCTCTCAGACTCTGACAGTAAAAGGGAGTACCTGAAGCACCTGCAGTACACTGTACATGAAGTCTTGCACTGAACTTAGTCATTTGCACTCAGAATTCCATTCTCTAAACACTGCACACTCTAGTCTTACTTACACTCCATTGCACCTTAGTGAAATAAGTGTTGCACTCAGCACTTAAGTCTTTGCACTCATAAATCCATTTTTTTAACACTACACGCTCTAGTCTAATTTTGCACTCCATTGAACGTCAATAAAATCAGTGTTGCACTCTGCACTTAAGTCTTTGCACTCAGAATTCTAATTTCTTAACACTATGCGCTGTTTTTTCAGTGCACAACACTGTATATTCCAGTGTGGTCTAGTGGCGAGTTCTTGCTGTTTATTCACTGTCAGAGTCTGAGAGTAGTTGATGCAGGTGGCCTAGGGGTGCATCGCTGGGATATGGTGATGGACTACCCACTGCAGACGACTCTGAAGAGAGGCACAAACTCACGTCAAGTGGTGACTCCACCGTGGCTGATGTGCTGGGCTGTGGCTCGGAGGATGAGGGCCTGTCTTGGGGGTGCAATGGTGTGGAGTCAGGGCTGGGCACAGCAGGGGTCATGGGTCTGAAAAAGCTGTCAATGGTTGATTGACGCAAGGAACAACGATTTTGGAGATTAACCCGCCGCATGCCAGTGCCGTTTTAAAATGTTCTGACATAATGCCGCAGCCAGTGCCAGTGCTGTTTTAAAATGGTTTAAAATAAAAAACTTCACTGTGACCACATTTTTCAAGATTCGCGGATAAAAATTGGCAGGCATGTAAGGTAACTGTTCCTCTACCATCCCCCAGGCTGTCAAGGCCATACACTCACTCGCTCCCCCACTCACGCTCGCTTTGCCTCATTCTTCCTGTGTGCCTTACCCAGTGCTGTACATAGTGAGGGCATTTTGTAAATATTTTCATGTAAGTGTAAGTTGTAAATATTTTCTTGTAAGAGTTAGGACTGTATAATGAAGTCAAGTTGTAAATACCTTCTTGTAAGTGCCAGGACTGTGTGTAATGAAGTCAGGTTGTACCTATCTTCAAGTAAGTGTGAGAAAGACATGCTAATTGTGATAGATGCTGAAGTAATACATAATCAGAAAAATGTACTGAACATTGCTATTCCTTTCCAGCATAAATACCTGAGTATACCTTACAGAGAAAACGGCTTTCTCTCAGGTACAGTCATGGAAAATTCCTCATTACCCACTGTTCGGAGCATTGGTGGTCGACATTTAGCCATGAAGTAGCAGCTAGACCCACATGTCTGGCAACTGTGAGTGGGAGGGCAGGTGGCCAGGGGTGGGAGGGTTTGGAGGGTTGCTCGTGTCACAGTATCAGTAAACGTTTACTATCAAGAGTATGCTTCTATTCCTTCGCTTTGTAATGTTCGATAGGAATGATTGTTACAGAGACTGATCTTATAATTAGGACTTCCCTTGTCAATCTGTCCAAAGGAAAATGAAAAATTCATTCTTTCCACATCAAAATCTATCATTTTAGCCAAAAAAAAAAAAGGTTGAAAAATGGCCGACACTGGGGTGACCCATAGGACTAAAAATAGCCGGCACACGGTGGGTTAATGATGCACTGCCTGAAAGCACGCACTTCCTCCACAAGTCCCAAGGGCTCCCTCTCCCTGTCACAGTCCGGGTGTTCCAGGTAGTCGAGAACGAACTCTACGTGTTCCCGGAGTGCGCTAAGCTTGGGGATGGCTGGAATAGTGTTATGCTGAGAGGAGTCCGCATCATCATCACCGTCCTTGTCGGAATCTTCAAGCTGGGTACTAACACCTGCAACTGAAGATGCGATCTCGATATCAGACATGGTATATTACCCAGGATCGCCCTTGTCATCATCCAACCACTCATGTACTTCGTCCACATCAACATCGTCGCCATGCGCACGTGGACATGTATGGAAGTCATCCATGTCAAAACCTAGGAAATCGTGCTCCACATCCGTTCTGAGAAGCGGACGAGACAAACCATTTTCTAGAGTCTTGACAGGGACTTCCTTCCATGCACTGGCCCAGTTGTAGATTGCAGACTTGATGTTGTAGATGCGAAGGTTTTCCAAAGTCCGCTGGCCTTGCGTGTCCCGTCCCTCCCTGCACTCGTCCTCGTCCTCAAGAACAACCCTCACCTCATCCAGGAACTTCCTTCAGTACAGCCTCTTCATTGCCAGGATCACTCCTTGGTCCATTGGTAGGATGAGAGCAGTCGTATTAGGTGGCATAAACATGCACCTAATGCGCCCATTCTCAGCCACCAAGTCCTAGTCGCACGGGTGGGCAGGTGCATTATCTAGAAGGAGGGCCTTTACCTGGTCACGTGGGATTCCAGTTTCTCTGTCTGGTAATGGATGACCTCCTTGACGAAATGGCGGTGGAACCAGTCTTTGAAGATCTGGGCAGTGAACCATGCCTTCAAATAATGGTACCAAACGACAGGAAGGACATCCATCACCCCACGAACACATCGAGGCTGCTTTGCACAGCCAACAATAATGGGCTTAAGCTGGTACATGCCGTTAGCATTGGCACAACACAAAGCAGATATCCATTGCTTGGAGAGCTTGCAGCCAGGTACACGTGTCTCCGTCTCCTCGGCTACATTGTTCGTTGGCAAAGAGTGATAGAATAAACCAGTTTCATCAGCGATGTAGACTTGACCGAGAGTGAGGCCCTCCCAGTCGATCAAGCCCTTCACCTTGTGCCGAAACTTCTCTACTCCATCCTCGTTGGTGTCCAAAGCTTCACCATGAGACTTATGGTTGGTAAGGCCATGTCGTAACTTGAATGCAAAGAGCCAACCCTCGGATGCCTTGAAGTCTGGGGCGTCGTGAAGCCTTGTGAACTTCTCAGCAGCAGCCTTCAGCTTTGTGCCACACACCAGAACACCAGCAGCACGTTGCTGTCGATACCAAATCAACGTGGAGCAGTCAACTTCAGCATGCTGGGGGGTAAACATCATCTTCCTCTCTGTATTGCATTTGTTCTTTGACAAGAAGTCAGCTGCGTACTGCATGAGTGTGTTGCGGGTTGAATTCACGGAGGATGCATGAGGTTGACCATCCTGCGTCCATCTTGTCCAATATCTCCCTCTTCTTCTCCAGAGTCAAAACCACTCTCTTCCTCTTCTCAGGGGGCAGGGCCATCATCACACACACACAGAAGAGGCAGGAGAGCAGCAGCAAAGCCTGCAGCAGGTAGGGCACCACCACAAAAGCGAGCACGTGGGCAGCCATGATGACGAGCTTGCACTCACAACAAGAGACAGGCGGTACGTGGGGAGGATGCAGAGGCGCTGTAGCGGATGGTGGCGGAACTACGGAACAAAACACCGCTGGTCCATGTCGCGTGCACCGAGATCAAATTACGGGGGGGAAAAAAGTCAGATTTTTTTTCGAATTTTTTGCGATCTTTGGGCAATTTTGGGAATATTGAATCCCAGGACCAAAATATCCTGTAACTGGGGTGTCCGAAAAGTGGGCGTCTGGATAGTACAGGGATTACTGTATATCTATCTATCTATCTATATATATATATATATATATATATATATACATCCGTCCATCCATCATCCAATCCTACATTGCCCCATGAGGAGCGTAGGAGCCCGGGACTATGCAGTTGGTCCCGACATTTAAGATGAGAGTGACCAGCCTCACTCATCCCTGAGTGGCATTACATGAGCAATCAACCCCAACCACCCCTTGGAGATAAACCTTCACCGGCTCAATCCGATTGGAGTGCAATAATTACCCACTAAATCACCAGGCGCCAAAATTTGGTTATATGGTTACCACCCAGCTAGTAAATGGTTTCCTGGTGTTCAGGAAATCATTTGGCTTGTCACTCAGTTTAGAGTCACCCACAGGCAGAAGGAAGAGGAAAGAATGAAGGAAAGAAAGACAGAAGAGGGAGTGTAAAGTCACCCGTAGGCAGAAAGACATGAAAAAGAATGAAGGAAAGACAGAAGAGGATGGAAGGAAAGAAGGATGGAGGAGAGGAAAGGGCAGACACCCAACAGCAGCACTACATCGAGTGAGTGGATGGTGAGCGTCCCCACCCGCCACTATATATAGATAGATAGATAGATAGATATGATATTTGGAAGCATTTGCGAAAGAGCATGCCCATGGTATCACTTTATATAAATATACTGTATATATATATATATATATATATATATGAAATTCGAAAGCATTTGCGAAAGAGCATGCCCACTGGTATCAATAAGGCTATTGAAATACAGCTTAGAGAGCAGCTTGCCATGAAAACTACTTATTACTACTATTATGTCGGTGTTACGATGACCATAAACTTGCTGTCCTCAACTGAAACAGTCTTTGAGTGGGATAGTAAATAGAGGGGAACAGCGAGATCAGTTATAACTGGTTTCTTGAAGCAGATAACTTTGTCTGTTGTGTGGACAGATGGAATGATTCGCCAGTCCTGAGGCGGAGGTGACAAGAAGAGAGGAAAGAGTGGTAGCTTGCAGCAGAAGCCACTGAAGAAAGGAGAACCTGCCCTCTTTACAGCTAACGCATGTCCTCAGCAGTGACCACCTGTTGTTCCTCAATTCCCCAGACCAAGTTGTAACCATCTCTCGACGGCCTCATGCGCTCCTATTTTGACTGTGCCAGCCAACCCTGCACATTGGTCATGAAGCAGGGGCACCTCGTCTCTTTCCCATGATGTGTCCTGCCAGTCCCTTGCCAGATATGTCCATCATCTGCTCCAGCTACATCCACCAAGTCTCCACGCTCCTCCCTCCATGACATGCACTTTCTCTATTGCCTCATCTCCCACACCATTTCCAGCTTTGTTGCTTGTCTGTCCAACTGAATCCTCTCTTACTTCGGTCCTTCATGCTCAGTCTTACCAATGTCCGTTTTCACTCAGAGTCCGACCTTTATCTCCCTTTTCGTTCTAGCCTCATTCTCCCACTAATTCCACTTCTCATCTTTCCACTTTCTTTTTTTCCCCGGCCTTTCATCTCCATTCATGCCTGCATCTTCCCTCCTTCCACATTAAATTTCTCGCTTTCTCCTAATAACTCCTTGACAGCATTCTCTTATTCTCCTGGCTCTGAAATGCTTTTTTTTTCTGCTTCGCCTTCACGTCGTGATAGGAAGGGACGTGGATAAATGGGGTGGGGGGCAACTTTAGTCTGTGCTTGTACTGTACCTCTGGCATCTGTTGCGTCGTCAGGGCCAGTCAAGCCGTGGGTCTTGCTCAATCAAGAGATACTTGGTGGAGTTCGAACTCTTGCGTCCCAAATGTGCTACGATTCAGTGGTATGGTGGCATGCAAGAATCCATCCCTAAAACTCCACTGCAAATTTTTTGGCTCTATTTCACAAGAAATGTGCTGGAATTCTGAACAGTGGACACCAGTGGGTACGCCGAACACTGCGTATTTGGCAATGCTAAGGTCAGTGCAAAGTGATGACGAATGTTGACATAGCCCATTTCCTGGGGCTGATATTCATTTAGACTTTAGTCATGCTACTGAGTGGTCGGATGTCTTGTTCAGCAGACGATCTGTTCCACGTTTCAATCTTCAACAAAAAACAGTTCATCTGCTTCGGGAATGTTTCACATACTCAGCAAAGGGACTGGGCTACAAAATTCCCCAGACAGGCTGTTTCACATATTCAGCAAAGGGACTGGGCTACAAAATTCCCCAGACAGGTTTATCAGAGCCAGGAAACTAACAAAGTATTTCAGTGCAGGTATCAGACTTGTGCACCCACCAAAACGGGAGCTCTCACTGAATGAAGAGGCCATGCTTTATCTTGGTAGCCGAAAATTTAATGTGTTCCAGTAAACCAAGCCCGTCAGTAATGGCATGATAGTTATTGTATACATTGGCGGTGACAAAAACATAAAGTAATATGTTTCATCGTGTATGTTGAATTGTGTGACAGCACTGTAGACACGAAAATGACGACACTGCTGCACTGGTACGAATAAATATTGTTTCACAACAGGTACAGGCTAAACGTGAATAGTTACTATAGTCTGATGGTTGAATGGTCATTTTCAGGTGAACCTCGTTCCGAGACATATACAAAGTTTTATTGCATTATCTGATTTTGGGAAGTAATCATCAAAATAAAAAAGTGCACCCAGCTGGCACACTTGAGCATTTCAAAATGGAGGCCGAAATCCAATATGGCCGCCTGCATGAATGATGATGCTAATAAATCATGTTTAGCTATTTTTTTCAGTTTTTAATTTTCTTCATACAATAATAATATTAACATTTCCTATCAGAACATGCACTAAACAAAACTACACATTGTAACATTTTATTTTAATGATTTTTGAGGTTTTATTATCATTTTCAGGTGTCGATAGAAGAAATTTTGAATGTTAATAAATTGCTGTCATCGAAATCAATAAAACAAAGTAGAATAGCAAAACTATGAATTAATGTCCTTGTGAAGTCAGTATTTCTGATGATGCAGTTTGTTCGTGCTGAACGAGAAGGTGATTGGTCACTCCATTTGCTTGTCATCAAAGAGATGCTTCCTTATTTCTTTGCTAGTGGTCATGCCAACAAGGTATGTCTTGTATTACTTTCATTCTATGAGTAAACTGCCTGATGAAGTGCTTTAAGACTTCATGGACGGAGATCATGTATTGTGACATCAACCAGGCATCTGGAATGGCATTTGGTCTGATCAGTACATTGAGACAACTCTCATGCGTTATGGCCATAGTCCAGGAGGAATTATTGGAATAACTCATCAACCAGCAACATTGAAAAGCTGGGCACTTGGACTACATATCTGCGCTCAACTGAAAAAAGATGTTTTATCCATGCTTGATGGAAACGCACAATCCACAGTCATGACCCATAAGGAAGAAGGTCCTTCAACGACACAAAGTGATGAAATAGTCAAAGCAAAAATTCGGGAGAAGCTTCAAAGCTGCATAGATCCTCTGAAAGGAGAGTGCCATCCACCTGGACTTATTAATATGGCTACAGGTAGGATATGTGCAGAGCTTGTCAATTTTGACACGGCTGTTGAATTGGGAGCAGCTATGATGAAAACATTTGAGGAAGGATGGCCACAGAGTTTTCACAAGCCACTCGCAAGACCAGTTGTGCTCATATCAACTTCAAGGGAAAAAAATTAAAGTGGACAATATATCTGTGTATGATACCACATTGATCTATTCAAGAGTGCTTTGTCTTCAAACCTCTAGGAACATCAACACGAGAGATATTCTGTCTTATGAGTTGGCTGCATTTCCACCCTCAATATTCCAGGAAAAGACAGGTGATATGAGGCTGCCATCTTCTAAAGCCACCCTGAAAGCCAAAATCCAAGTGGAAGTATCTGATCGCATAACGGTCCCAGCTGATGCTATAATACTTGATGGGTGTGCAATTCTCTGGGTTGTCAAATGGCCAAGCAAAGGTGTCATAGAAGATTATATACTAAAGTTTGTGCAGTACATATGTCACTGTCTTTTAGCAGCAAACACACATCTGGTTTTTGAATGGTATCACAATGGAAGCATAAAAGCAACACGAGCAGCTAGAGCTGGGAAAGAAGCAAGTAGATGCCACAGACTGTCACTGGCAACACCTCTGCCACCACAGAAGGTCTCCTTATCTGTTACACACAATAAATCCCGGGTGATTAATCTCATTTGTGAGTAACTGTAAGAGCACACTGTTCTACTGCCACACAGTGACAGATAAGGAACCAATGCCAGTAGAGCTTTGTAATGGAATCAGAAGAAGCAGGCCTGACTTGCGCACTACACATGAGGAAGCTGATGTTACTGTGGTGCAGCAAGCTGTCCATTTGGCAAGGTCAGGAAGACACATCATTAGAACTGTTGCTGATGACACAGACATATTTGTCCCGCTATGCCACTTCCATAAGCAAGAAAATCTTGCCTGCAATATGGTAATGGTTGGAACAAGCCCTTCACGATCAAGTGCAGATATCAAGGCAACTGTTGAGCAAAATCAAGATGTTATCAACAGTCTGTTACCTGCCCATGTTCTTACAGGATGTGACAGTGTTTCATATTTATGGGGTACTGGTAAAGGAGCAATGTTAAAGGCAATAAAGAGTGGGAAGACACTTACTAGATTAGGGTGGCAACAAGAAGAGCTGACTGATGTTACTGCTGAAGCCACAAAATTCATTGCAGCATGTTATGTGTTTCGAAATGAAAACAACTTTACATCTTTAAGACATACTGTGTTGCAATAAAAAATGGGCAACCTTCGGCTCACCACAGCACCAGAGCTAAAAGTTTTGCCACCAACAACAGAAGCATTTGAAGAACATGTTTGCAGACCCCATTTACAGGCAGCAATTTGGAGGAGCTCCCTTGATCCAGAGCCACCAGAAATGAACCCTCTTCATTATGGGTAGACCAAGGATCCTGATTCAAACAGGTTGGTTCCAATTGGCTTGCCACCTGATGTTTCTCCTGCATCACTTGATATCCTAAAACTAATCAAGTGTGGGTGTCAATCCCACACCCCATGTTCAACTCCCGTTGCATTTGTGCTGCAGCACAACTTTTTTGCTCACTGTTTTGTTTTTGCCATGGAACTGTCTGCCACAATCCACAAAGTTAATCAAGAGTGTCAGTTGAAGAAGAGGAAAGTATGGAGGAAAGTATAGACATGGAAATGACACACTTAATATATTAATTGTAAATGTGTTTTGTTTATCAATGTTTTTACATTTATAAGCAACATATATTTTTTTTATGTAAAGCATTTTGATAAATTTTGAAGGGCGTAATTGGTCTAACATTCTGATTTAAGAGACACAAACATTTTAGTTGTGAAAAAGATTATGGTTTAAATATGTTTGCTGGAATAGACATGTTAAATATTTAAAAATGTTTACTGACAGAAAGACCTAATTCTCCATCCTTTCCCTGTAAGGTTTGTTAAGAAAATGAAATATTGTGATAATAACTGGTGATAGTCTAACAGGGTATAGCTAATCACATTGGGTGCCTTTTTTAAGCAATTATTAACTGAATAATTTTTTTTTCACAATTTACACATATAATATACTTTGTTATGCCTAGAATTTCTTGAAATAATTTTGTAATTAAATAATGTAATAGCTGTAAAACTAGTGACAATAGTAATCAAATATTGTAATTTTTCATTTTTTCGGGCAGCCATTTTGGATTTCGGCCCATATAACAAAATGCTCAAGTGTGCCAACTGGGTGCACTTTTTTATTTTCATTAGTAGGGTCCAATGTATCAAAAAATGCAATAAAACTTTGTATATGTCTCGGAACGAGGTTCAGTGAGATTCTTCCAGACCACTACAACTCGGCAGCATGTGTGAGAATCTGTACAGCTGTTGGGTGCATTCCTGTGTAACCTGGCCTTTCCGGGGTGCCCTTGGGTAATTGCACGAGACAGCAACGCAGAGGTTCATGTCTTTACCCAGTATGAGGCACAGATAATCAATGATGGTCTTGTAATGGAGGGATAAACAAATTATAAATATATTAAATATATCCATCCTCCCCTCTCCCGATAATTTCCAAGCAAGATGCCTGGAACCACAGTCTGATTCTCTTCATTTCTGCAACTTTCGCTACTTTTCTCTAATTTTCTCTCTGTTGAGCACCTCCTCTCCTCCTCTAAAGCTCATCTTCTCCTCCTCACTGAAACTCAACTGTCTGAGACAACGAATAGCAAACCCTTCTTTGTATCTTCCTACTTCTCTATACTCATTCTAAAGCCAAAGGTGGCTGTTCTGTATATGTACACAACAACATACCTAGCTCTCGTGTTCCTGAACATGAATCTTCTGAATTCTCTACTCTTTGGCTCAGGCTATAATGTCATTCTCTGACTATAAATATCTGTGATGTTTACTTTTCCCCTAATTCTACTGACTATGAAAAATTCTTTGACTATCTTACTGTAAGATGGAACACATCCTATCAATTTCTCCTTTCTCTGAGATCTCCATTCTAGGCGATTTCAATGTTCTTCTCTCCTTTCACGGATCCACCTGATGAATAAGCATACGTCTTTTCTATCCTGAATGACCTAGAGCAGCTTGTACAGCACCCTACCAATATCCCTGACTGGCTTGAGGAAAGTTCCAACATACAGTATTTGACGTTTTACTTACAACTAATCATTCGGGTTATGCTGTTAACTAATCATTCGGTTTATGCTCTTGTTTCTCTCCATTGGGCTCCTCCGATCACAACTTTATCACCTTAACCTGTCTAATCGCTGCAATAAGGCCTTTGGACCCTTCCAAGAAGTAGTAGATGTGGCACTTTGGAGCTGTTGATTTGGAAGCCCTCAGGCAGTACTTCTTTGACTTTCCGAAGAATGATTATTGCTGTCATGGCCGACAGCCATCTCAGTGTGCCTTGTGCATTACAGAGGTTATTCTCTTGGGCATGGAAGCATACATTGCATTCTCTTATCCAGCGACTACTGTAAAAAAAAAAATTGTTTAATCATACTTGTTCTAATGCTGTCCACAACAAGAAGAGATCCTACAGATGGTACTAGAGCCAACCCACCCCTGCATCTCACCGCTTTTATGTTTCTGCCCAGAATCGTGCTAAGTGTGTCCTTCACTCTGCTAAAAATGATTTCATGCGAACTAAATACTCTGAACTCTCCTACTCAAATTCTTCTCATCCCTTCTGGCACTTTGCCACCTTTTTAGCAAGTCTACTATATCATCCTTCCCTCCTCTTTTCCACTATGATGGCTATGTTGCTGTTTCTTCTACTGATAAAGTAGAACTCTTCTCACAGATGTTCTCTTCCATTTCCACCTCAGACGATTCCGGTACTGTTCCTCCATCACTTCCACCCTCAGATTTCCTTATGGCTGACATTAAAATATCTTCAGTGGTTGTATTTTCTGCCATCACTTGCCTCAATACTAACAAGGCATATGGGCCTGATGGGGTCCCTCCTGTTGTCCTCAAGAACTGTGCTTCTGTGCTTACACCCTGTCTCGGTAAACTCTTCCTTCTTTGTAAACTTGCACCTTTCCTTCTTGCTGGAAGTTTGCTTTCATTCAGCCCGTCCTAAAGAAGGGTGACTATTCCAAGCCCTTTAACTATCGTCCGCTTGCATTAACATCCTGTATTTCACGAGATTTTTAAATTTATTCTTAACAAAAAGAAAATTAAAGCACCTTTCCTATCACAACCTTCTTTCCGCTCGTCAGCATGCGTTCCACCAGAGATGCTTCACCAGCAATCTTCTCACCTTTTTAGACTCCTGGTCATCCTACTTTCGAAAAATTGGCGAAAACTTTCTCATTGCACTTGCAGTCTCAAAGGCTTTCTAACGAGTCTGGCATAAATCTTTAATTTCCAAACTGCCCTCTTACAGCTTCTATCCTTCTCTCTGTGCCTTTATCTTTAGCTTCCTCTCTGGTCATTCTATAGCTATTGTTGTAAAAAGCCACAGTTCTTCTCTTAGAGATATCAGTTGTGGGGTTTCTCAGGGTTCTTTCCAATCACCAATTGTCTTCCTTCTATTCATCAATAACCTTCTAAGCTGTATATCTATCCCTACCTATTCATATGCTGATGACTCCATCCTTCACCTTTCCACTCGTTGCCCGCAGTATTCATCTCAGTTGTTACTTCAACAAACAAGGGATGACTTGGCTCATATCTCTGTTTGAGATAAATGTAATTATGTTGTTTGTAATGCTTCACAAACTTAATTCATTAAGTTTCTACCCATGATAATCTTCCACAAGATTATCATCTAATTTCTAACAATGTCCAACTCAGTACTGCACCATTTTGGAACATAACTGGGGTTTTATTCTCTCGGGATTTATCTTGGAATGACCATATTACTTCTGCTTCCTAGAGATTATATGTATGAAGCCAACTCCATCCCTTCTTTACCACTGCACAATTGTTGAATTTGAACATGGATGTTATTCGCCCCTGTGTAGAGTGCAACTCACATGTCTGTGGAGTCTCTCCACATTCAGCTCTTCTCAACAAAGTGGAGTCAAAAACTTTTCGTCTCATTAGCTCTGCTTCTCTTTCTGGCTCCTTTCAATCTCTGTCTCTTTGCCCCACTGTTGCATCTTTATCTCCTTTCTATCTCTACTTCAGGGGTTACTGCTCCTCTACAATAAACTGTCCACTTGCATCTCTCCACCACAACGGTGAGCAAGTAGCACCTGTCTAGCAACATTCCTTTCTCATATCTACCATACACTCCTTTTTCATACGCTTGTTCAAATGTTGTCCACAACAAGGAGACCGCCCATAAAAGGTACCAGAACCAACCCATCCCTGAATCACATCTTTTTTATGTTTCTGCCTGGAATCATGCTAAGTCTGTTCTTCACTCTGCTAAAAAAAAAAAAAAAAAAATTCATTCGTACTAAATGCTGTCAACTCTCCAAATCGAATTCTTCCCGCTCCTTCTGACACCTTGCCAAAAACCTTTCCAGCAACTTTACTTCAACATCCTTCCCTCCTTTTTTGTATTCTGATGGCTCTGTAGCTATTTCTTCTACTGATATAGCAGATCTCTTGGCTCAGATTTTCTCCTCCAGTTCCACCTTAAACGATTCCGGTGCAGTTCCTCCATCACTTCCCCCCCCCCTCTGACTTCCTCATGGCTGACATTAAAATGTCTTCAGCTGATGTTTTTTCTGCCATCATTGGCCTCAATACTAACAAGGCATATGGGCCTGATGGAGTCCCTCCTGTTGTCCACAAGAACTGTGCTTCTGTGCTTACACACTGCCTAGGCAAACTCTTTCGCCTTTGTTCATCAACTTGTAACTTTCCTTCTTGCTGGGAGTTTGCTCTCATTTAGCCAGTCCCAAAGAAGGGTGACCATTCCCAACCCTCTAACTATTGTCCAATTGCTTTAACATCCTGTGTCTCAAAAGTTTTCGAGTCAGTTCTTAACAGAAAAATTTTAAAGCATCTCTCCTATCGAACCTTCTTTCTGACCGTCAGTATGGGTTCCGTCAGGGGCGCTCCACTGACGATCTTCTCACCTACCTTTTAGACTCCTACTCATCCTCCATTTGGGACTTTGGCGAAAACTGTGCCATTGCACTTGACATCTCAAAGGCTTTCGATCGAGTCTGGCATAAATCTTTAATTTCCAAACTGCCCTCTTACTGTTTCTGCCCTTCTATCTGTGCCTTCATCTATAGCTTACTTTCTGGTCGTTCTATACCTGCTGTTGTAGGCGGCCATCATTCTTCTCCTTGATCTATCAACAGTGGGGATCCTCAGGGCTCTATTCTATCACCAACTCTCTTCCTTTTATTCATCATTGACATTCTAAGCTGTACATCTAATTCTATCCACTTATATGCTGATGATTCCACCCTTCACCTTTCCATTCGGTTCCCGCAACGTCCATCTCATCAGTTACTTCAACAAAGAAGGGATGAGGCTATGGCACACCTAATGTCTGACCTGGCTTGTATCTCTGACTGGGGTCAAAATAATCTTGTTGTTTTAATGCATCAAAGACTCAGGTTTTTTTTTTTTTTTTTTTTTTATGTGTCCGACTCTGGGCAAAGGCTTCAGAGCCTATATCTCGGGGGCAGTAGCCTATCCCAAGGCCCAGTAGTCCTCCTACACCTCCACATGTCACCACTTCGGTGCTGACACCCACCGTCCATATTGAATACATGCTAGGGCTGTCTCATACAGGACTGGTGTATTGGTATTAGCGGGGGTATTTTTACAACATGTCGGCAGGTCATCTGGTAGATCAGGAAAGTCTGCTTTTTTTAATGAAATTCAAATTCTTAAACTATTCCCTGCCCCAGCCGGGATTCGAACGTGGGTCATCAGTACTGCAGGCCCTCTCTACCGATTCAGCCACCGGCTAATGCGACAAAATCTTTCTTAGGAGTAACCACTAATGTTTAATAATATCCAGCTCAATCCTACATCATCCCTGAACGTACCTGGGGTTTCATTCACTCAGGACTTACCATGGAAAGATTATATTACATCTCTTGTAAAATCTGCTTTTAAGAGATTGGGTGTGCTAAGCTGACTCCGTGCCTTCTTTACCCATGCACAGTTGTTGACTTTATACACGGATTTTATTTGCCCCTGTGTAGAGTACAGCTCTCATGTGTGGGGAGGCTCCCCACATACCGCTTTTCTCAATAGGGTGGAGTCAAAGGCTTTTCGTCTCATTAACTCTCCTCCTCTCACTGGCTCCCTTCAGCCTCCGTCTCTTCGCTGCACTGTTGCATTTTATCCCTTTTCCATCGCTACTTCAATGGCCACTGTTCCTCTGAACTGTCTGCTTGCATCCCTCCACCTCTACGACGGGTGCGTAGCACCCATCTAGCAACAAACTCTCATCCCTTTTCTGTCCAACTCTCTAAAGCAAAAGTTCAACCATTACTCCCAGTCCTTCATTTATGCAACTGGTCAGCTCTGGAATTGTCTCCCTCCGTCTGTATTTCCTACTTCCTATGATCTTCAGTCTTTTAAACGCAGTGTGTCCAGGCATCTTGATCTGAACGGATCGTGAATTTGGCTCTCTTTTGTATTGTTTTTTTTTTTCTTGGAAGGAACAGTTTGTGGGCTCCTGGCCTTTGGTTCTTTCTTCCTTGCATAAAAAAAAAAATCATCCCTTTTCTGTCAAACTGTCTAATGCGAGATTTAACCATTATTTCCTGTCATTCATGTATACAACAGGTCAGCTGCAGAACTATCTCTCCGTCTGTATTTTCTTCTGCCTATGACCTCCAATCTTTCAAATGCAACGTGTCCAGGCATCTCCAAGTGAGCAGATATTGAATTTGGCTCTCTGCTACTTTTTTTTTTTTTTTAAGGCACAATCTTACGGACATCTAGTCTTCTGTTCCTTATTCAATGCATTAAAGAAAAAATCAACTTCCATAATGAGGCCGCCTTTCCAATGGCGAAATGGCAGAGGGTCAGGTTGAGAAATTGCTCGCTCACATACAAGGCGCCAATTATGCAAAAGTCGATGGTGAACCATGATTATTATTATAATCACATGAACTGTGACGATCATCTGAACCACTATTAAAGATATATAAAATCCCAAGGCATATGCTGAAGTGAACCAAAAATTTTGCTCATGACTGCATCCACATGTCTGTCAACAATGTGTTGGCGTTATAACAACAATGTACTCCTACACTTCCTAACTGGTCGAGGTTGTTCCAGCTTGGGGTCTTTGTTACAGTTACAGGAACCCATCTGTGTTTCTACCCATCACAGTTTTTTTCCCTTGGCAGCCTGTCCAAACTTAGGACATCCAGAGCATGCATGCAGAGCGGTCTGAGTTGGAACCCAACAAGGATGATTTCCCCACTTCTTTCTCGACCGGTGTATCAGAGAGAGAGAGAGAGAGAGAGAGAGAGAGAGAGAGAGAGAGAGAGAGAGTGTGTGTGTGTGTGTGTGTGTGTGTGTGTGTGTGTGTGTGTGTGTGTGTGTGTGTGTGTGTGTGTGTGTGTGCTAATGATGGAATGTCTGCATCTAGCAGAATGTACAGTCATGAACACTAATAAAGGGACAAAGTAGTGTGCCACTAGAGGGCAGATTAATCTCACATGTCTGCACTCCCCACAGCTCCTCCTTCCTACTCCTACCAAACCACTGCTTTGTTAGGCGGATGGATTGGAGATCTGAAACTTCGCTCACTCTCAGCTGCACTTGTTCCTTTCATTTATCCTACTGTTGGTTGTAATATTAAATGCATTGATCCAACTTCAGTTCCTTGAGAAGCAATTGTATTGATGTTTTAGTAGATTTCAATAGAATGAACCCACTGTATAGTTTTTAGTTTCCAAGTATTTATTCCGTGTTTTCTTAATGATATACTAAAATCCATGTAAGAGCGACAAGTTACTGTATAGGATTAACCCCCAAACGTTCGGCTATTTTTGAGCATGGCACACTCTCACTAAGGGCACTTCTTGCATAATAGTTCTTTTTCAAACCTTAATATCTGGAAAAGTACAATAGTTAGAAAAATAATTTAAAAACCATATTGCTCACCAACTCTTCTTGCAAATGAAACTATCCCCAGGTTTCCAGGTTTTCCCCTTGATGAGTAAGGACGAACAGAAGATGAGTGTGTTTCGGTGTACTGATGGGGAGTCTCCGAGTGTGGGCTGCCAGCCGCGGCTTGGGCAAGCCTGGCTAGCACTGGCAGCACTGACCAGAGTAGTGATTGTAACACTGGATGTCCTTCTTTCGCAAACACTTAAACTTTTCCACTCTTCATTCCACTTTTCCTTCAAACCATCATGAGGATGAATCATCACCCCATCCATGTGGCTCACCCATGGTTTTCCAGTCATAACAAGGTGGCACCATGCCCTGTAGGTGTGTGGGAAAATTTATATGCTATGCTTTTCTTCCCTGTTTTCAGGCATTAGTTATAATACTCTACAGTTTATGTTCAACAACACTTATACTGTACTTCAGATCACAATTACGGTTTATTGCACTTGAAAAAATCATTGCTTACCATTTTGCATGCAGGACGGTTTAGTATGAGGTATACACTTGTACGCATTTTTTTTTTTCGTACTCTTCTCAGGCATCGCGGAAATATTACTTATGTTCTGCACAACTTATAATATTTGTACTTCAGCTCACAAATTAACTTCATATCACATCTTTGCAAATATTTCAAGAGGATGTATTAAAAGACTGTAGTTGTTCACAGTAAAGTCATTTTCTTAGATGCACTTATGGTTTTCTTTCATACATCTGGTAGGCTCACTCAAGATATTCTCAAGCATTGCATCACATATTACTATAAACAATTCATTATCATAAACCAAAAAAAAAAAAAAAAAGAAATGTGCACATCTGTTCACTTTCCTGATAAACTAAACGATTAAAAATACACATGTGCACACCTGTTCACTTCCTCAGAAACCAAAAAAAAAACACTTGTGCACACCTGTTCACTCTAATCATAAACCAAAAAATAAAAACACTTGTGCACACCTGATCACTATTCTCATAAACTAGATAAAAAAAACACTTGTGAACACCAGTTCACTGTTCTCATAAACCAAAAAATAGAAACACTTGTGCACTCCTGTTCACTTTTCTCATCAACCAAAAAAACGCTTGTGCACACCTGTTCACAATGTACGGTTTCCCCATACACCTACTCAGTAATCACATTCTCAGCATTACTCACAGAAACAATTTGGGCACAGTGGGACCTTGCATTCCGCACATTGGTAGGGGGTTTCCTTCTGTGTGGGGTGGCAGCATTTTGTCTTGCTGTAGACATAGCAGCACCTGTAGGGGGACAACCTGCAAATGTAAGGCCTTCGTTGACAAGACGGTGACATTGGAAATAATGAGCACAGCTCAACCTGTCTGCTGTCACCGTCTGGCACATCCCCCGCCTCCCAACTGTCAACTGTGCAGTTTCACGCTCTGCAAGCAGTTCGTGTGCCAGCTCTTCCTAGAATTCTCGTAGAGAAAGAGTCCTTCGTTAAACCCACTTAAAAAGTATTGTTATGAAGGGGGATTTGCCAGTTAGGTAGTCTCGTATCGAGACGTTTCTGGTACTGTTAGTTCCGGTACGAGTCATCAGAGTTGCCAGTTTGTCTGCTGTTTGTGAGCTTTGTTATTTTGTATGTTATGCATTAAGTTTTATGCTATTTTTCTCAGTAATGTTTATTTAAATGATTGCTTGTTAAACTGTGTAATTTAAGTTTGTATGGTAAATGACTGAGAGTGTTATGTAATGTGAGACAACTCTGCATGTTTTGATGTGTCTGAGTTGGCAACTGTTGCCCGTCGAGAGTATACTCGTAAAATTTAGACGTTTCTCGAACAAAGCAAGCTATTATAAGACAGGGTAGAGATTATTACAAGTTTAGTCAGGTTTCTGGTCAGTTTGTGTGAAGTGCAGTCGATTTTGGTATAGTGCAGTGTCAGTGTGGTGTCAGTGAAGGTTGTATATTTTTGGTACATGTGAAAACAGTGGCAAACAGTGGCGGGTTATTGAAGTTTGTATATCAGTGGAACTTGAAAAAACAGTGAAGTGTCAAGAATTAAGTGTAATAACTGTGAAGTGTTGCTAAGCATTAAGTGTAACAGCAGTTAGTAAAGTGTGTATAGCTTCAGTGCTTGTGAGAACAGTGAAACTGGAAGGCATTAAGTGTAATCATTTGGAAAATAAAGACAGTGAACTTTAAGGAGCCAGTGTTTATATTCGCCTCAGCTGATGTTGTGTACTGAATACCTAAAGGCTGACCATAGGAAGAACAACTCACTGAGCAACGTCCTTCCTGTACTGAGCTAATGCTGTTGGAGCCTGTGGCAGTGTGGGGTGGGGATGTAACACTGGTGTCAGGAGTGGGATTATTCAGGGCTGCAGTGAGTCTAATCTTCGACATGGAGCAAGAAGGTGTCCAGAGAAGAGGCCAAGCTAGGCAGGAAGAGGTATCGCTGGGTGGAATTATGAAACTATTACAGCTCATATACAGACACAGAACGAAAGACAGAAAAAACTCCAAGCACAGTTACAAGCACAGAGTGAAGGACAGGAAAAACTCCAAGCACAATTACAGGCACAGAAGAAAGAACTCAAGGAACAATTACAGGCACAGAATGAAGAACAGAAGGAACGATATGAACAGCTTCAGGAGGCATTACAGGAGCAACAGAGGGAATTACAGTTGAGGATGTAAGGACAGCTAGATGCTTCCATGGGGGAAATGAAGGAAGAACAGCAACAGCTTAAGGAGGAAATAGATGCCAAGCTAGAGCAGCAGAAGTATGAGGTAAGCAAAAATGTGATAGAGTGTAAACAGCCTGTAGATAACCAGTTGAAGACAATTAGTGAGGAAATAGTGACGGAGTGCAAACAGCATGTGGACAACCAGCTGAAGATTAATGAGGTAATAGTGATGGAGTGCAGATAGCATGTAGGTAACCAGTTGAAGCATGTAGTCCATCATGAGAAGATAATTATTGAGAATATGGAGGCTGTAGAGAATACTGGACTGCTAAGCCTCAGGTTAGTGTACAGAGACTTTATGAAAGGAATGGACAGTGTATGGTGAATCCTGGCAGATCCCAGGCATCTGAAGATGGCATTGCAGTGTTGAATAATCAGAATGTTGGAGGTTCAAGTCCTGGACATAATTATGATGCCTCAGTTTTTAGGCCCCAAACCAGTGAAGTGCATGGCTATAATGGGGATCCAATTAAGAAGAAACCTCAAGAATTTGATGGTAGAGTATCTTGGGAACCTTACTGTGCACAGTTTGAGTTACTTGCAGATCAGAATGGTTGGGATGATAAGAAGAGGGCTGCAGAAGACCCACCACTGAAGAAATGCAGGAGAACCTTCATGAATAGTATTCGAGAAGACAGAAGAACAGACATCAAGGAGTGTGGTAAGAATGGGAATCATAGGAAGTAATGCTGCTGTACTGTGATGATGGGGCCGGCATCAGATGATGAGGACCTGGGGAGGATGCAGATGGAGGATGCAGGTTTGCAACCGGTGCTAGAGTGGCTGCAGCAGAGTACAGTGCGACCATCTTGGGAAGATGTTTCCAGGTTAAGCCTTGCGACCAAAAGCTACTGGAGTCAGTGGGACCTTCTTCGCTTGAACAATGGACTACTGGAGCGTCAGTGGGAGACAGCTGATGGCCTCAACAAGTATTGGCAACTGGTGGTTCCGAAGAAGATGAGGTCCGAGATCTTGGATGAGTCCCATAACCAGATCACTAGTGGGCACCTGGGAGTGAAGAAAACTTTAAGCCGCTTGCGACAGAGGTTCAACTGGATTAGCATGCATCAGGATGCTGAAGAGTGGTGTCGGGCCTGTGATGTGTGCTGTGCCAAGAAGGGACCCAAGAAACGTGATTGCGCCCCTCTCCGGCTTTACGAAGTGGGTGCGCCAATGGAAAGAGTTGCAGTGGACATTGCTGGACCTTTGCCACTCACTGAGAGAGGAAACCGGTATATATGTGTCGCCATGGACTACTTCACAAAGTGGCCAGAAGCCTATGCTATCCTCAATCAGAGGCTGCGACTGTTGCTCAGATATTGGTTGATCAGTTTTTCTGTCGTTTTGGGATGCACAAGAGCTACATTCAGACCAGGGTAGAAACTTCGAGTCTGCTGTGTTCCGTGAGTGCTGCAAGTTATTAGGGATCAAGAAGACCAGGACAACCCCACTAATTCCACAGTCAGATGGGATGGTGGAGAAATTCAACTGGACCCTGGGACAAGAACTGGCCAAGTACTGCGTAGATGGACAAACTGATTGTGACCAGAAACTACCTTCATTACTGATGGCATATCAGTCTGCATCCCATGAGTCTACTGGCTACACTCCTGCAAAACTGATGTTGGGCCACGAGTTACGCTTACCCGTTGACTTGTTAATGGGAAGACCACGTGATAAAGAGCTGCCTGCGGACACCTCCAGCTATGTGAAGCACCTTCAGGAAAGGCTGGCTGAGGTACATCATCAAGTGTGAGGAGCCATCAAGTTTTCAGGAGAGGTGATGAAGTACAAGTATGACGCCAAGGCAAGTGAAGTGAGCTTCAAGGATGGTGACCAAGTTTGGTTATACAATCTTCAGCGAAAGAAGGGACAGTCACCGAAGCTGCAGAGCCCATGGGACGGGCCTTACACTATGTTGGATTGCCTATCAGACGTAATGTATAGGATTTGGGGAGGCAGGAAGTCTCGCCCAAAGGTGGTACACGTGAACCGTCTGTGGCAGTACCATGGGCCAGGATAGTTCATCTGGGATGTCTCCAAGGAATTGTGCTCACCTGCGGCCTAGGATGTTGAGGAGGACCGAGAAGCTGAAATGCAGGAGGATGGTAACAGTTCCTCAAGAGAAGAAGGGCATCAAGAAGAGGACCAAGACCTTCCTGGAGGAGTAGATTTGTGGAGGAGCAAGGACATCGTCAGAAGCGGCGTAGAAGAATACCTGACAAGTTGAAGGATTATTTTGTGTATAGTTAGATGTTTCATTACGGTTTATGTTTATGTTTGTGTATATTGTGTAGCTTTGTCGGGACGACAAAGAACTAGGGAGGGGGTAGTGTTATGAAGGGGGATTTGCCAGTTAGGTAGTCTTGTCCCTTCGAGACATTTCTGGTACCGTAAGTTCCGGTACGAGTCATCAGAGTTGCCAGTTTGTCTGCTGTTTGTGAGCTTTGTTATTTCGTAAGATGTGCAATAATTATTATGCTCTTTTAGTCAATAACATTTTATTTAAGTGATTGCTTGTTAAATTGTGTTATTTAAGTTTGTATGGTAAATGATTTAAAGTGTTATGTAATGTGAGACAACTCTGCATGTTTTGATGTGTCTGAGTTGGCAGCTGTTGCCCATCGAGAGTATACTCGTAAAATGTAGACGTTTCTCGAACAATGCAAGCTTATATAAGATGGGGTAGAGATTATTACAAGTTTAGTTGGGTTTTAGGTCAGTTTGTGTGAAGTGCATTCGGTTTAGGTATAGGGCAGTGTCAGTGTGGTGTCAGTGAAGATCGCATATTTTTGGTACTTGTGAAAACAGTGGCAAACAGTGACAGGTTATTGAAGTTTGTATATTATTGGAACTTGATAAAACAGTGAAGTGTCAAGCATTAAGTGTAATAACTGTGACGTGTTGCTAATCATTAAGTGCAATAGCAGTTAGTAAAGTGTGTATAGCTCCAGTGCTTGTGAGAACAGTGAAGTTGGAAGGCATTAAGTGGAATCATTTGGAAAATAAAGACGGTGAACTTTAAGGAGCCACTGTTTATTTTCGCCTAACTGATGTTGTGTACCGCACACCTAAAAGCTGACTGTAGGAAGAACAACTCACTGGGCAACGTCATTCCTGCAGTGAGGTACTGCTGTTGGAGCCTGTGGCAGTGTGGCGCGGGGAAGTAACAGCATGTAACTATTCAGCACGGTGATATCAAGAAGATGTAAGAATGCCTTCGTGTACCACAGACAGGATATACTGAGGCAATCAACTGCCCTAATCGGTACTGGTATGTCCGACTTATGAACGAGCCACATGTTGATGTTGTAGTCATTGACATCATCAGGCATGAACATAGGTCCCATTGTCCTGTAGTCTGTCCTCCATTACCCCCTTATGAACTGTGGTCAACATGTTAACCTTAACCTGCCCCATCCCGACGTTTTCTGGGCAGTGGTACGCCCCAGTCCCGACATTTTTGGACCTTTTTTTTTTTTTGGCTCAAACATCCAATTTTGGTGAGAAACATCAAAAATTCATAGAAAAATCTCCCACCTGAGGTTTAAAATACTCGATCCAGGTAGGAGTACCTCCTTACCGTACAGGGTTTTCTATCAGGCTGGCTGCAAGGAAAACGAGTTCTATGGGAGGGTAACTATTCTACACCACTCATAAACGGTATTTATTTATTTATTTGGTACGAATTTATATGTAGTACGAGAGTATATTGGTTTTCAAACGGTAATATAGGCATTATAAGCATTGTTTCACTCACTAACTCATCACCATTCCTGACTTTTTTTTGCCACATTACCTGATCATCATTTCTGACTGTTTCTTCCTCTAATGTTTGTCCTCCACATTGTCATCGATTGGGGAATCACTCTGGCCCTGAATTTCATACTGTGTCATGACATGGCTTTACTGGCCAGGTCACTGATAACAAGTGAATTGCTGAGAAAAGGTCATGCAGGGGGGGGAGGAGGTCATGCTGGGTAGGCATTGTCCCTGCCTGGCATCTTGTAGAGGAAGGTGTCCCGTGTATACGTGCCAAAAATCACTCGCGAAAATCGAAAATTGTGCAAATTAGGGACCTTGCAATGTCCTTGCAATGTTGCCGCATTAATTTATGTCTCTGGGATATGAGTGCACATCATGTGAGGACGTGAATTCACGTCTCCAGGATGGGGCGGGTTAAGCTTGTCGTGCTACATAAGGGCTAACAAATTGCCAAATTTCTGAGTCAGGAGGCCACCTTTCTCTGTTTTTTTTCTGGGAAAGATGGAGAATGCTTTCTCTCTGCATGAACAGTTCCACAGGACCGCCTACCATGGTCAAGTAAATACTTGGTCAACGCAGGGGATGTGTAATAATTGTCAGTGAACAGGATGTGGTGCCTGATGAAATGAGCACCTTTACGACTGATGCCGAGAAACCTGAGGGATCGTCACTAGGTATATCAAGATCTGCAGCTGAATAAACTATTACGTCAAGCACATATCCAGTTTTGTAGTCACACAGGACGAAGAATTTCAGTCCAAAATGGTGATGCTTTGGAGGCACATACTGAATAAATGCTAACTGACTCCGGAACAACACAAGCAACTCGTCGATAACCACTTTCTGAAATGGCTGGAAAAGTCTGGCAAATGACTCGTTGAGTATGGCCAAGATGGGTCTTATTTTCCATAATGTGTCATTGGAAGCTGGCCCATAGTTCCTATTGAAGTGAAGGAACCATAAGATGACCAGGTACCTATCACAGACCATATACTTCCCAAAGCCAGGTTTGCACACAAGTTCATCTACCGACCAAAAATCATGGAGCACATGTTTTCTCATGTGGGCCATCATCATGGTCAAGGCCAGCCACACACACAACTCCCCCACCTCCACAAGTACCCAACCCTTCATTGTTGCACATTCAGCGGCCGAATTATACAGCCAGCACATAATGATTGCCTGGTCGTAATGGATTTCTGCCACCAGGTACTCCATAATGGCAGTGGTGAAGTAGCCGTAGAAGGACATCAGAGTCCTAGGGTCAGGCAACAGCTCGTCATTCTGCACACCTGCACTTTCAGCATCAAAGGGAGGCACAGAGGACTCGAATCCTTCCCCCTCCTCCCACACAAAGGCATCAACTTTCCCAACACTTGGAAGCCTTGGCAGTGATTTTTGACTAGCATGCCTTTTAAAACCACATGCATGCCCATGTCCACGTGCACACCCACGGGAACGGCCACGGGCAGGGGGGAAGGGAAAGGAGAGGCAGAGGTGCGGGGAGTGTGGGGGTGATGACTCACCTGATGCGGGGCTTCCCTGGGGAGATGCTGGCTGCTCCGTCACTCCATGTAGGCGCCGAGTGGAACTTTCCACACGTGAAGGTCCAGGTTTGGGGGATACTGCTCTCAAAATTCTGAGTTGTGGTGATGGGGGACGTTGGAAGGAGAGACTGTGGCAAACCAATACACCAGTCCTGTATGAGACAGCCCTAGTATGTATTCAATATGGACGGTGGGTGTTAGCGCCAAAGTGGTGACATGTAGAGGTGTATGGTGTGTAGGAGGACTACTGGGCCTAGGGAGCAGGCTGTGAAGCTTATGCCCAGAGTCGAGCACATAAAAAAAAAAAAAATCTTGCCACAAGAGTGGTGGTGAGATGCGACAGTGGCATTTGTGAAGATGACCGCACAATCTTCCTTGCTTTCTTGGTGACCAGGGTCGTCCACCTCTTCCACTGACGTGAAGTCGTCATTGCCATAGGTCCTGCCCTCCTCCTGTAGCAATTTGAGAGCCTTTTCAGGCGTCTCAGTGCAGGTTGGGGATGGAGGGCACAACACATCACTTTAAACATGGTAGCTTTCTTCGAAGGAAGTCTCACTACTCACGGTAAGGGAAGACACAGTTTCCTGAAGGGCATGACCTATGGCACTGTCACTAAGCCCTTTCCTCAGCGGTAAGGGCTAAGCCTTGGCTGGGGTCAATGATGCAATCAGCCCGGAGCATGAAGGGACGGAATCAGACAACGAGGCATAGGAAGACATCACTCCACACCATAACAGTGCCATGGACAAAGTGAACCATACATCCGTGGGGTATCTTAGGTACCTCCATACCCTATGGTAATGAGAGAAAATGAGAGCAGGTTCAAATGGCAGCGGAAAGACACTTGTGTGTGTACACATCACCTGGCAGCCCCGGAGCACTCCAACTAGCACCCCAACTCTGATGTGTATACACATTACCCGACAGACGGGGGTTAATAAACATTTAGTCTAAGTCCCTCTTCTGCCTTGTCATCTGGATAGCCACATATCCACCCACTCATTCATTCACCCAACCACTCATCTACCTACCCACACATCCTCCTACCTACTGTACAAAGCCCATCCAACACAATTCACTGACACCAAATTGGCCACTCACCTTTCCCAGCCACCTGGGTGACCCACCCAACCCATTGATCCCACCACCCTTCCAGCCTACAGACGAATGCCACCCACCAAGCTCACCTAACAATGACACCCAACATATCCACCCACTCACCTACCCTCCCTGAACCCATCCAGCCACCCAACTCAACAACTCAACCCACCCACAGCACCCCAGCCAAGCAATCAATTCAGCCACCCTGGCAACCCACTGTGCCCACTCATCCTGGAGACCCACTTTGCCCACATATTCCGATGACCCATGCTGCCCACCGACCACGGTGACCAACCGTCCCCACCCACGAATGCCACCCAACCTGTTCACCCAACAGTGCCATCCATCACATACACCAACCCAATTCTCACGCCGTACCCACCCATCTCTCCCTGAATACTCACCTACCCAGCCCACCTACCCCACTCAGGGAACCCTCCCATCCTATACAATCACTTCTTCCACCTACCCAGCTACCCACCCGTCCATTCACATACCCAACCACCCTTCGTACTCAACTCCATTCACCTACCCATCCCACCTACCCATTCGAACTCCACTCATCCACCAAACTTATCCCATCCAAACATAACTTACCGGCTCCTCCCTGACCACCCACTGATCCAGTCACTCATCAACCGAGCCCATCCCACTCATCCACTCACCAATCCATCTGCCATTACAACCCACCCCTAGCCACTCCACACATTCCACCCAACCAACTCACTCTGCCCTTACCAAGCATTCAGCCCGTTCACCCTGGTGATGTACTGAACCACCACACCCACCCAATCATCTGACTTCAAGACACACACACACACACACACACACACACACACACACACACACACACACAGAATGTAGAAAAGAGGATATTGGTTTGGGATCCAGTCTCTTGAAATCTATGGTGGATAAGAGCGTCAAAACTCACATAAAGTATTGTGTACATTGCATTATTTTATTTTTTTAAAGATTGACTCAGTTTGTTGATTGTTATAATAAAATATTTAGATTTAACATTACCGATATTATCACACGTCTCGGTAAAGGTGATCGTCGTATGGCCTTGATGTGTCAGCACAAGTACTGGTCAGGTTATGTTATGGACCTGCGGTGTGATCACTTGTCGCTGGTTGGATGTACTGTGGACAGGCAGGAAGGCCAATAACTGAGGCGTTAATATACTGTGGACAGGCTGCAGGGCCACTAGTTGAGGTTTCGATGTACTTTAGACAGCCTGGTTGTGGTACAGACGTATTATGAAAAGGCTGCAGAACCACTGGTTGTGTTTTTGTACAATGGACAGGCTGCAGAGCCAGTTGTTGAGGTGATGATGTACAATGGACAGGCTTCAGGGCCACTAGTTGTAGAAGGGTTAACAGGGGTAGAGTCAATGTTATCGTGGAGTGGGAGGTGAGGTTAGCATGTTACAGGTGAGGGTAGAGTGTGAGAAGGCAGATTAGGGTGTGACGTGGGGTAGAGTGAGAAGTGAGGTTATGGCGTGAGGTTCATTGAGTGATGAAGTTCAAGTGTCAGATAAAGTGAGGTGGACTAGGGCGTGGTAGAGTCGGGTTTTGGCTAAGATTTTATTAACCAGATTATGGAGGTGAATTTCGATAGAGAAGGCAGAACCCTCTCCACGTTTTCCTTACTAGTTTTTTCTTCATGTAGAATGGAAATATTATTCATAATTATTATTATTATTATTATTATTATTATTTTTATTATTATTATTATTATTTTTATTATTATTATTATTATTTTTATTATTATTATTATTATTTTTATTATTATTATTATTATTTTTATTATTATTATTATTATTATTATTATTATTATTATTATTATTGTACGGAGAGGGGTCAGGATATACAGTCTGTTATTTCTCTTGTTATTGCATTGTTGACAAAAAAGTTCACATCTTGGTCAGTTTGACTGGATTTTATTTGGGTACAGGCTAATTATATAATCTCATATCCACGCAATATCCATACATCCAGTATATGTTTATATATTAACATACCCATAAAATTCCTGTTTAGTTTCTGTCTCTTCCAATCAGCTTGTTATGGAGCAAGTCTTCATTTGTTGATTATTCCATGAAAGAAATCGATGATATTCATAAATATTACAAGAAGAAGACAGATTTTGAAAACTCTTAAACGGGCACCAACTTTTGTTACGACAGCTGTTATGCATGATCTCAAAGTGAATATGATTATGAAGAAATTTATCAGTTAAATATTAATGCAAGTGACAGTTTTCCTAATTTCTCGTATTTCTCACCGATAATATACTTGGTCATACTAAGAAAATACAACTAGTTTCTACAAAAGAGTCCTAGAAAAGCATAACACACACACACACACACACACACACACACACACACACACACACACACACACACACACACACACACACACACACACACACACACACACACACACACGTTTTTAGTATATATAAATGACATAGACAGCGACACTGGAAATGGAAGCTACCTAAATATGTTGGCTGATTATGCAAAAATACAAAGGGAAATTGCAAACACAGAGTCCTGCATACAGTAGAGTTACAAGAGGAATTAAATAAGCTTCATGAATGGAGCAATAGATGGCAAATGGAATTCAGTGTGGACAAATGTCATGTAGCCTAATATAATTTGGTAAAAGTGAAAAAACACCAGACTGGGGCTATAAGTTAGGAAGTTCAACCCTACACACATCAGAAAGGGAAAAGGATTTAGGAGTGATTATCAATATCAGACTATCACCGGCTGATCACATAAATGAAAAAGTAAAAAACATGTACACCCTGCTTGCTAGTATGAAGACAGCATTCATATATATAAAATAAAGACATGCTGAGAATGTTAATAACATCATTCATCAGACCAACTCTGGAGTATGCATCAGTTGTCTGGAATGCGCATCTCAAAATGCACATAGACAAGATTCGAAAGGGACAAAGGGCCGCTACAAGATGGGCACCAAGTTTAAGGGACCTAAGCTATGAACAGTCGAAAAATTAAATCTGCCAACATTACAGAAGAGAAGTAAAAGAGGAGACATGATTATGTTATATAAATGGATCACAGGAAAAGAAAAAATAGAAGTAAATGAGTAGGCTATAAAACCTATGTGGATGCAACAATAAGAGGACACCGCAGAAACTATATATATTTAAAAAAAAAAAAAAAGAGGTGATAAAAACCTAAAGAAATTCAGTTTCCCAAACAGAGCAGTTGATTAGTGGAATGCACTGCCGAATGAAACAGTGTGTGCCAGAACAATTCACGGTTCAAAACACGGGACAGTACGAGCTTGACTCATTCCTGTAAAGATACAGTTAGTTAAGAACAATTGGGTAAGAACACACACACACACACACACACACACACACACACACACACACACACACACACACACACACATACACACACACACACACACACACACACACACACACACTTAAGTAAAGCGGTCCCACTACAGGAGACGATGACTACTGTACTCACTAAGATGTTGGAATGGGGGGTAAGTATAGCAGTGTGTTTGAATGATTTTGGTGTGATGATGAGGATGCGCAGTCCTTACCACCATGTGACTTGGCCCTTCCCAGCGTGTGATGGTTGCACGAAGACTCACGACGACCATTCACTGAGCAGAGTTGCAGAAGTCTGACAGGAGCTCTGTCTGTCGAGCCACGTCTTGCCTGGGACTCCACTCATGTATTTTTCGTTCGGGGTTTACTCCCGTAGCCTTAACCCAACCAAGGGCAATCCACAAGGCAATGGTCCTGGAAACACTTAGTCTGACCCCTCACTGATAACCCAGCCAGCATGTGTAAACCTGTTCTCCTGCTGAGTCCGGGGAGAATCTCTGTCCGCTAGTATGGTCCACCAGATTTACGGGGCACGCAAGACCCTCACCACGACAAGGTGGTTCCCGTGGAGGGACACACACACACACACACACACACACACACACACACACACACACACACACATGCCGTGTACTGTATATGTGCACATGATCTGAAGGACAGCATTTGTTCATGGTCATGCATGTTAGTCTTTACAACGTCCTCACAACACGCGATGCTACTGTTAGAATATTCAGAGGAACTTGTTCGGCATTACGTTTCTCTTTCATTATTCAGTTATTTTCACATGTTATTATTTCTGAGCATAATCTGTGTATGTCCCCCTGTGAAGTACGGTAGTGCCATGTGAATAATCTTCAGGAAGATATTATAACAAATATATAATAACTGCTTAGGATAGTTAACTAGGCTCCCTTACTCGAACGTGGTGTAGTTTGCATATCAAGTTTTCCAGTTCCTGACCAGTTTGATACAAGGTCTATAGCATATTCGATTTCCTCTGAGAAGAGACGAGCCTAAATCTTTTGAAAGCTGGCGGCTGATTGGTTGTCCGAGTGTATTCATGTTTAACATTGCATTTAAATTATTTTCATTATGACGGTTATCATAATCGCTGTAACTAGATATTCGAAACTAATAAGACAGTAAACTTACTGATGATGCAAAATTGGAAAGCATAATACGAACTGATGTGACAGCAAAACACTCAAATAAATATGAATATTCATCTGCCTAGTCAAGTTGGACATCCCACGAGCGGCCTCCCCTCCCCTTTCAACCGTCATAACTGTATGTTAGGTTAGATTTTACAAACTATCACAGTAATGATATAAATCACCCTAATTCATCTGAACATGAGGAAAAAGCAGAGTACTCCTAGAGCTTTACCTGGACATGTTTTGATTTGCCTAGAAAATTCAAAATTCAAACGTGTCTAGACCATCTGGTAAACTTTGTAGAGCCCCCGTTTTAATTAATCTACACAAATAAGTATATATAATATTTTATTTGGGCAATCTTATCGTCAAATGGTTACTGTCACCCTCATAATTCAATACCCATCATTAATAATGAAAGCACTCAGACAACCAATCACCTGCCAGCTTTCAAAACTTAAAGGATCGTCTCTTCTCAGAGTAGATCGAATAAGCTATAGTTGATGTGCATGTACAGAAATTTACTGCTTCAAGAAACAAGTAGGTATTTTTTAATACCTTCACCAAAGAGGTTATGTTTTTGTTGGCATTAGTTTGTCTGTCTGTTTGTTAGCAGGATTACACAAAAAGTTATGAACGGACTGTGCTGATTTTTTTTTTTTTTTTTTTTTTTTGGGGGGGGGAGGATAGGGTTTGGGCCAAGGAACAATCCTTTAGATGTTGGTGGTGATTCAGTTCATAATCCGGATCCAGGAATTTTTTAAACGATTCTTTACCATTGTGGGACAGGGATTGTTCAGCGTTGACGGAGTTTGCAATCTCGGATTACACTTATCCTCTATGAATTGATCTAGGGCAAGGACTGAATTTGATCTAGGACTGAACACATAGAATCAAGACTGTTCACTTGCAGAAGGCCCCCGATCCATATGTTTAACTCTAGTTGTTTGATAGCTATAGACGGCTGCACTTAGCATACGTAAAACTCTGGACAGGAAAGGATAGATATAACCTTCATTAAATTGACTGGAGGCATCTTTCCTAATTTGAAGAAAACTACCTGAACCCATCATATAGGCCTGTCCACACACACACACACACACACACACACACACACACAAAATTTGAGACCACAAATAAAACACTCAAAAAGCACACAGAATAGCACATGCCAAAGGTACAGACAAATACACATATTGAAGAAAAACGGCAGTATCAAATCCCAAGTCACACGTAGAAATATATTTATCGCCCACCTTTACAAGGAGAAACGATAATGATTTTCCCCTCCTATGTGTGTCTATCGGTGAGTGTGTGTGTGTGTGTGTGTGTGTGTGTGTGTATTGTAAGGAAGTTGACTGTCCACCAGCCGAGCAGGACAGTACTCCCAAGGTGGATGGACAGCTGACGACAGGGAGACCTGGAACTCCCGTTTCATCAGCCCTCGGGACTAGCTGCCAACTATCCCCCTTTATTGTACTTTTTCAGTGTTTAAGTAACACAGAGAACAGGCCAGCATGCTCTCCAATATAAGTTACTCTAACTGTCAACACCAAAATACATGCACCTTACACACTGCACTTCCTATTCAAAATTGAAAAACAAAATGGCGTCATTGAACCAAGCCTCAGAGTCCCAAGAGGGGGGGGGGACATAAATGCCCTCACCATCCGCCCCTCTCCGGGTGACGATTCGACAAGTTGCCTTTTAGTCAAGAAAAATATCTCTTGCCAAGTAAAATCCTCTGAAGATCACACGAACAGAAATGTATTCAGAGGGAGGCAAACAGCACATCTGCTATACGTCACTGCAATGCAGTCGTTAACACAGGGAAGGGTGAAGGCAGGTGTAAGTTCCATATATCTGACTGTCATTTAGAGAACGTTAATGAAATGTGCAGCAGGTGTGGTTAGTCTGCAATCGTATTTTTTGACACTTGAGCCAATATTTGTGAATGGGATATCATGCCTTTGGCAAGGTAAGAGGTTTGTTATGCCTTCATACCAGAACTTTTACCATTCTATCGTCAGTAACTGTGTCGAAAATTCCTGTTCCGTAAGCATGTAGAGCATGAGTTGTTTTGATAAATTAATTTTATATTTTTCAGGTATTTACACTAAAAGTAACTTCCAACTCTAGGCTAAATCTAGGAAAGAATGATTTTAATGTTGGTCGCCAGCGACCAAGTTGATAATGTAAGTTCTGATTTCTCTAGCACAAAGTTAAGCACAATTTCTCTCTTCTATTTCCTTCAAGGCAAGGAATCCATATTTTAGAGTAATTTATTTAATCGAGTTCACCTTCACCGTCAAATCCAATATCGTATTTCGTCGCTAATTTCAAAACGGCAAAATACAGGTACTCAATCGTGAACATGAATAAGGGGACAGGGAGAATGTTAATAGTTTGCCAGTAGAGGGCAGAGTAATCGCACACGTCCATCCCTCAACTCCCCCTCCTTATCCCCACCAATCCACTGATTTGTTAGGCGGATGGACCTGATGCCTAAAACTTCGCCCACTTTCACGTCTTCCCGTATGTAATGTTACTTTCCTTTATCCTGTCATAAAGTGTGTTATTTCGTGCATAGATCCACCTTCAGTTCCACCAGAGTCATTATATTGAAGCGGTAACAAATTTCAGTAAAATGATCCCAATATATAGTCTAGTTTCCAAATCTTTATCCAGCGCCATCTAAACGATATACAAATATCTAGTTAACAGCGACAAGTCATACGATTACTAGCCATATGAGTCCCTGTCATCAAGGGAGCCACATATCCACTCACCCACTCATTCACATACCCATTCATCCACATACACACTCAGCCTATCCAACACAATCTATCGACCCCACTGGCCACTCACCTTGCCCAACCACCTGCCGACCCACCAAACCCCGGCCATCCATTCTGTTCACACACCAATCCCACTCACAAAGTTCACCTAACAATGCCACCCAACTCATCCACCTACTCAAGCCACCCAACCCACCAACCCAACCAGTCACCCAGAGCACCCCAGCCATGTAATCTTCTCAGCCACCCTGACGTCCCACCGTGCCCACAAACCCTGGCGATCAACTGTACCCACACATTACAGCGACCCATCTTGACCACCGACCCCGGCAACCCACCCTCCCGCAGTGTTGCTTGACGACGAACCACCTAACTACCTTACCTTCTGCTTTGTGCCCTCGATCTTACTCTCAGGCTCTCTCGGGCTCTCTGCTCTTACAGTTGCTTTCTCTGGGGTTATATACTGACTAGTGCTTAGGTGTGTATTTCTCCACATTAAGCTTACTTTAAGTTGCCGCTCCTAGTACGCACAAATTCTTTACATTATCCATAACTGGTACTTAGGCCAGTCCTTTTGTATCAAACGTATATCCGTTGTGCCAGCCAGGAGTTAAGCACCGGCAAGAACCTGTCTATTATTATTAGCATTATTGATTGTCAGGGGTGGAGTCACTTTCTCGAGAGGCTAACAGTAAACAGCTGTCGTGAGTAAGTAGTCTCTGCTGTGTACTGTTGAGAAAGTTTATACATTCTCGTCCTTAGAGAATTGGCCAAGTAAGCCGGAATAAAGTAAAACTTACTACTTGATTTTCACAAGTCAATTCGTTGTCTCTATTTTTAAGTAATATCAAGCAATTTTTAATTCATAAATTCACATTCCCCCGTGACATCTGGCGACCTCATTCCAGGATATTAACTCCTAGCTTAAAAGTTATTAATGAAATAATACTCAGTCACTCACACCTAGGTATTTGTTATCATTAAAGTGTATAGGCACTATCTTACTGGTGGTTACTGATTCATTTCTATTAATTTCACGTAATAGTTTTCCCAGTCAGTTGCATTCTTTTTTTCTTTTTTTCTTTACCAGTTTAGATTTATAACTGGTCACCACCAACTGTGCCTATATTCTTTACTTTTGATCATTAGCACTTCTCTGCATAAGAGCAGTCAGTACTAAGTCATTAGTCTACTCAGCCTTAGTTGAGTTAGCATCATGGCTACTACAGGAAGCCAAAGATATGTACAGGAAGCCAAAGATATGGGGCTTACCGATCCCCAACAAATAAAAGAATATGTGCTCTCTCGGTTTAGTTACGAGCAGCAACGTGAGAATGATGCCCGTGAAGAGCGTCGAATTCAACGTGAACACGAGCGAGAACAACGTGAACACGAGCAAAAACAACGCGAACATGAGCGAGAACAACGCGAGAGAACGTGAATACGAGCGAGAACAACGAGAACACGAAAGTGCCGAGCGCGAGGCACATGAGAAACATGAACTTGAGATGCTGAAGCTCAAGCAAGACTCCTTGGCTTCAGACACATCTGGTGCAGCTAACCCAAGCTCCACGAGCGCTCTCCCTGCACATGTTCTGGCAACCCCGCGCCTCAGACTTCCTTTGTACAAGGAAGGCGAGTGAATTGAGCCGTTCATAGCTTGTTTTGAAGACATGGCGCAGCTGTATCAGCTGGATGAGGCAGCTGAGCGGCTACAGTTTCTTAGTGTGTTTGAGGGCCCTGCCCTCGATATTCTCCACAGAATTCATGGAGACAATCTCACGTATGAGATGATGAAGGCTGCACTGAGCAAAGCATATGGTCTCACAGTTGACGACGCCAGGAGTCAGTTTATGAGGGCGCGTCTGCAAGAAAAGGAGACTGCTGTTCAGTTTCTTGATCGGCTTACTGCATACTCAGATGAGTGGATGGAGAAAGATGAAACCCTTCCCACACGAGAGGGGGGATAATTGACATTACCGTGCATGAAGCTAGAAAAGTCATGGCCTGCTGAACTTATGGTTCAGCTTAAGATCTGCCAGGTAAGGGATGCCAGCCAAATGGTGGAGAAGGCTGATGCATTCTTCACTGTGTACGGGTATCAAACTCGTAAGCAACACACCTGGAACAGGAAAGCTGACAAATCTGGGAAACCATCTCAGACTGAACCCCAGCATCAAGGCCGTTCTCAGAATAATGTCCAAGGTCCAAACAAACCACAGAAGAAGGACCAGGGGCAAAACCCCCAGAAACCTGAGTGGAAGAGGTACAACAAGTACCCTAACCAGCAGCAGTATCAGTCATGCAATCAACAATCGGGACAATCCTTTTCAGCACCAGCACCAGTGTATCGGAGGCAGGAAGCGAATGCAGCCTTTATTCATCGACAGCAGTACTGTGGTGTCGTCCCTAGCAGCAAAGGTACTTCACCACAGTTCACTAGTCCCACAGCGACAGTGAACCTTCCTCCACAGGTGGTCAACGCTCCATCTCCCCAGACTGTGAGTACGACCCCTCAGGTATCTAATTCTCAGGGCACCATGTTTGCTGCATTATTCATTCAGCAACTTCATCAGTGGCTGGCTGCTTCCTCCACAGCAGCGTTTCTTAACCTGGGGTGCTAGCACCCCCAGGGGGTGCTGAAATCAACTTTAGGGGGTGCTGGAAAATGCTCCATTATATTTTTTCTTACTGGATTTGCTTAGTATTGGCATTGTTGATTTTTTTTTTTTTTTTGAGACAGTATAAAATAAATTGTCAGGCAGTACTTCACTTTATTTTAACCCTGCAGTAGTGTAGCAACTACAGTCCTAGTAACCAAATGTAGAGGGGTGCTGGACTGAGACCTTATTACAAGGGGGGTGCTGAGGTCGGAAAAGGTTAAGAAACGCTGCTCCACAGGCCCTCCCACAGGCAACAGTGCCTTCCTTGTTCAGCCAGGGTTTGTGGGAGGTGTTCCTGTAAAGATCCTGAGAGACAATGGTTCCTCGGGTTGCTCTGTCAGGCAGAGTCTAGTTCGGCCTGAGGAGTACACAGGTCGACAGATCCAAGCTCAGCTTATTGATGGATCAGTGAGATTGTTCCCTGAGACACGTATCCAGGTGGCATCTCTGTTTTACACTGGTACGACACTTGCAGTCGTCATGCCAGAACCTTTGTTTGACCTCATCATTGGCAACAATCCAGGTGCCAAGTATAGTTGCACCATAGATGACGCTACTCAGACTTCGGCTGCAGTAACACGAGCCATGGCCGAGGCTCCAAACTGTGTCACCCCAGTGACCATTGCATCGCCACAAGATCTGATTTGTAGCCAAGATGTTGTCCAAGAACAACATTCTGACCCGACACTTGCTGCCGTGTGGAAGAAACAAAAGGGTAGAGTGATTAAGTATTCACGGGGAGGTCAAGCCAGGTTCCTCCGTAAACAAAGGCGGCTGTACCGTGAGTCACGAACACCCCAGGGCGAGATTCGACTGCAGTTTGTCGTTCCTGCTAAGTGCCGCCAAGCAGTGTTAGAATGGGGTCATTGTTCAGCCTCAGGAGGTCATATGGGCAAAAGGAAAACCAAGGGTCGTATCCGTGCTGACTTTTTCTGGCCAGGAATGGGACAGGAAATAGATAACTTCATGCGTTCCTGCAATGTGTGTCAACGTACCACCAGCCAGGGATGTGTCCTTCCTTAGCCGTTTGAATCTACACCCATAATCTCTGAATCAGTTGAGAGACAGGGCAGTGGTGATGTGGGTGCAGACCTCATGTCTCGCCCGTTGGCCCCACAGGACACATCATGTCTAGGGCCTGTACATACACATGTACCGTAGGTTAAGGGAGAAGTTCGAGAACCCTGTAGGGGCAATCTGAGGCTGCGTCTGAATTACCTTGTGGAGCAACTCGAGCTGTGGGCCTCTCTGAGGATTCCCGGAGAATGCACATTATCCACATGAGTGTTCACACCACGTCGGGTGTTAAAATGTGACCTACCCGAGATTGCATAGGGATTCTCAGCTTGCCGTTATTAATCGTAAGTGTAGTGTTAGGTTTAACTAGTAAACTCCCCGTTCTCAGAGATTTGAGCAATCCAAGGACTAGCACGTTTCCTGGTTAATAATGTAGGTTTAACCAGTAAACTGCCATTTCTCAGAGATTTGGGCAATCCAAGGACTAGCACGTTTCCTGGTTAATAATATAGGTTTAACCAGTAAACTACAGGGGTCCTCAGAGATTTGAGCAATCCAAGGACAACGTTTCCTGGTTAATAATGTATCCATTATCAAAATTATAGTGTACTTTTTGTAACATAAGTACTGACTACTAGGCAGAGACAGAAATTGTAATTTAATAAAAATGGTTTGTTGCACTGACACTTTTGATGCTCCATCTTGATTGCTTTCACAGGTGCATCTGGCGGGTGTAGCATTTTTGTCGTGCAGATCAGCTGATCGTCTCTGCTGCATGCTGCTGCCTCTTCTCTTTTGCTTCGTCGTCTCTATTTACTATTGATTTGTATTATATCTTTTTACACGTAGGTACAGTTACACTACAACTGTCACAATTACACCGTGTATTACATACATCATGCTACATAACAAATAGTTGTTAATGTAAATGTACTGAACTTTTCGCTCAGTTTGACCTGAGTACAGGATTTTTCACTGTCATCATGGAGCTTTTTCCTCGAGCTTGCTTCTATTGAGGTAAATACGATTTTTTTTTTGCTCGTTGGCGACTGTGATTTTCGCCTGTACCAGGATAGTACACACACCACAGTGTGAATCTTGTGTGACTGAGTTAGGATTCATATGTATGTATAACGTAAAATTTTTCGAAGAAAAATTTGATTTTGATGGGGCGTAATGTCATGAATTCGCACGAGTGCGTTCATACAAATTCGTGACATTGTACTTCAGCGAGAAAACCACAAACTCTGGTGGAATTCCCACTGGGCATCACTCAGTTCAACTATCCTCGTATTCACTTCGATCGGGATGGTTTTCAGAACATTTGTCACTGTTTCACAAGCGACCATTCTTATCCACGACATTAGTGCTTTCACTGAGTGATTTATTGTGAGGCTAAATTATTCGCCCTCTTTCTGTTGACCATTGAAGTTAGACCATGCCTACTTCCTGCGAACATGGCCATTCACTCGCCCCCTTTCCTAGTTTGAAGTCAATCAGCTTTGAGTCGCCTCGAGGATAGGACTGTTTGTGCCCAGCATAGAGCAACGCCTCCGTTGTACAGCGAGTTCCTGATTCTCCACCTAGATGGTGAATTGGCGAAGTGGTCTTACAGCAAATAGCAGTGTTTTGGTATTCATCACAGGCACCCAGACTTTCGTTTCAGCTCTCCTCCACTGACCGGTATTTCTGTTCGTTTTTCGAGGCTTAAGTTTGATTAGTTTTTGAACGAGTGAGTGAGTGTATTCTCTTTGTTATTTGAATTCATTCTGAGATTCATGTAACGTAAATTTATTTTATTGTAATCAACAAATTTACAGTTCTTTTCTTTGAGCTTAATGTAATTGGATTGTGTTTTATTTCTCCACATTAAGCTTACTTTAGTTGCCACTCCTAGTTTGCACAAATTCTTTACGTTATCCATAACTGGTACTTAGGCCAGTTCTTTTGTATCAAACTTAAATCCGTTGTGCCAGCCAGGAGTTAAGCACCGGCAAGAACCTGTCTATTATTATTAGCATTATTGATTGTCAGGGGTGGAGTCACTTTCTCGAGAGGCTAACAGTACTAACAAACAGCTGTCGTGAGTAAGTAGTCTCTGCTGTGTACTGTTGAGAAAGTTTGTAAATTCTCGTCCTTAGAGAATCGGCGAAGTAAGCCGGAATAAAGTAAAACTTGTTACTTGATTTTCACAAGTCAATTCCTTGTCTCTATTTTCAAGTAATATCAAGCAATTTTTAATTCATTAATTAACATCCCCCCGTGACAGAGTGCTTGGGTATGAGGATAATTCAGGTTCATTGGTGAATTGGCCAGCGTAGAATATACAGTTGGTCCTTGCTGGGAATAAGTAATACTCCAGCAGCATTAGCCAAAAAGGTGGAAGTACTTTATAACACGCTGAAATTTTCTGCAAAGGTCAAGATAAAAGCATTTTATAACACATCAAAAATTCCCACAAATCCTTTTTCATGGAACTTAAGAATCCAAGATGGCGACCAATATGGCCGCCGATATTTAAATTTGCCATATCCACACAAGGGACATAAACTACCAAATGAGGTGTCTAAACAAAGGTTTTAAAGCATAAGAAATGCACTGATTTCACCATTATAATGACTCATCGAACCAAGAAATAATGTATACACAATTAATGGTCAAATTAGGCATCCAAATTGGACTATTCTCCCATAAACCGAAATTATGTTACTCATATAAGGTTTTATAAAGAAAATGAACACATTACATAAAATGCAAGTTCTACTAACAATCTTGTGATTTACAAGCACGTTGCTGAGCAGTATCGTGTAAGCTGAAGTATTTATATGAGAACATAACTTTTGTCTTCAAGGTAAACGTCAGTTTCAGTTAGTACTGGTGCGGTATTGCGACAAGTAAGTCTACATGTGCTACACATAGAACTGCAGTAAAGAAGTAGTTTCTTGTATCCGCATGTCATGTTAATACATCCATCATCTTTACAACCACAAAACACCAATGCAACAGGAAGGTCTGTTTCTACCAGGGTAAGGATGCCGTCTTGTGCTTTCCAGCCCCAGTCGTTTGGTGGTAAGTATCTGCCTAGCCATTCCTGAACTGTGAGAAATGTACGATAGGAATTTTGCTGTGTTGCAGCAGTAGTTGGTGGCAGACTTACAAGATCAATAGATGAAGCAAAGGAGACTATGCTAACAGAACGCGAGTATTCAGCATGACGGAACTTGATATCTTCATATCATCAAGTGTACCATCAGCCCTTGTAAAGGCGTCTAGTAGATCATAGTACTTTTTCTAACGAACTAGATTGAATGCATTTCGTTTTCCTCATAAATGGCAGAGACAGTGCCACGTCCAGCAACTGCATGTGAGAACATAATATGTTTTCTGGTATTTCCAATGGCAAGTTATATATCATTTACGCCATACAGAATTGTTGGGCTAAGTGAACACAGGAAGTAAGTATCTGTAGGTATTACCTGGGCTGCTAGCATGACCTACAAGCCTGTTTCAGTTCCAGTAACAACTGTTGGAAGTTTCTCACTCTCAGCAATGTTTAGCGCTGTAGATGTGTTACGAGAATCGGCATCTACACACGTGCTTCACACGTACTCTCCTTGAGAGTATCTCTTCACATAGAAACTGAATTAGTCTCTTGTTGTTGTTGTTGTTTTCAAGGAAAGCTGCTTGAGTGGTGGTAGTTGGCTTGTTTGCATCAAAGATGTTATCAGGAGAAACAAGTCTTTGTACTCTACTCATTTCATCTGTGCTCTGATTAAGAAAAACCAAGAACGGGAGGTATCTTTGACAAGGAAAAATTACTTGGTGTATCCTTCGGTTTTTCTATGCCACATTATAGGAACTCGTAAGTACTCTCAAATTCATTCATTACCAGACTGTCGCCAGGAAATTTGAGCTAACTTTTAAGGTGGGTGGGAGTGGGGGGCTACACATTACGAACAATTATTGCCCCCCAAAATATTTGTGAATAATTATGATACCGAAACATATCTGGGGGGCTAAGTTCTCGAAAGCCCCTCCCCCCATGGCGACGCTCTTGAATATTACCGTACGTAACATGATTTACCTTATTGTTAAATAATTCTTGTTGCACATATGTGTATAAGATTGATTTATTCGTAATCCATTTACCTAAAAACCAATGTTTAAATATTTACTTGCCAATTTACAAACGCCACAAACTGAGATATCAGAAAATGAGATTCATGGTTGCCATATTGGACACCATCTTGAATTCCGAGAGTTCCTCAATGGGGATTTGCTGTGACTTTTTATATGTTGTTTGGGACACTTTGGACCTAATGACAATTTTTCAGCTTGTTACAAATTTCTTCCACCATTTGCCAGATTATAAGCTATTGCTCTTAGACTATAAAACATCACTGAGAGAGGAAGTAGGTCCATCATTGCAACATTTACATCTAACCGTACGGGGAACTTATCTCCATACTGAATACACAAGGCCCATTGGATGGGTAGTAGATCCATGGGAGAATAGATATGTTTCCCATGTGGGGACATATACAGGTGTTGGAGGAATGTGCATGTCCTCCCCCCATATCATCTAGATAGGTTCGTGGAAAAACAGATCTCTCACATAACGGAGAGTGAATCCAAGAGGAAAAAGTTAGTTCCCTCGTATGGGGAAGGAGGGTAACGAAGGATACAGAAGAACTCTCCTCATAACTGAATAATACTGTAGGTTCATTGGGTATAGGTAAGTCCCACTATGTACAGTAGGTACAATAAGACCATTAGGTATAACGGAAGCCTCTTCTATGAGAAACGCCGGTCTGTTATTGGAGTAGGTCCCTGTAGCAAAATTATTTTCTTGAAGAAACAGATCCATACTGTAGTTTGTTATCAGGTGCGTCAAAGAATTTTTGACAGAATTTAAAAACAGAGGGCAGTGAGGAAACAGCCATAACTGGAGGATTAAGTTCTCTTAACAAGGAAGACAGGTGCAAAAGATGAAAAGAGAGATGGGGTTTGGTGGAGAGCAAGGTCGCGAGATGAGAGGAAGTAGTTGAATACGGTGGAGGAGGAGGAGGTAGGAGGAGGGCCAGGAGGGAGGGGGATGTTAGGTATGATGAAGGGAAAGAGGGGGAAGGAGTAGGGGTAGGATGTGGGGATGATAAAAAGGGGAGGACACAAGAGGGAAGTGTGGGTAATACTATTTAGAGCAGTTTACGTGATATAACTGACTGATTTAGGTATGTTAGCTATGTTGTTGCTCTCCTAGGATTGCATTACAAATTAAAATGATTGATATCTTAATATTCGACAGAAAGGTGCCGGAATAAATATTCCTATCGGCTTAATTCAGTAGTTTCATTTTCACTCATTATCCACTCTACATTAAATCATCATAATAATACTCAAGAACCGAGGCCAACCAACCTCAAATAGGTATTTGAACAGTATAGATAACGAATAATGAGTTTGGTAGTTGTGAACTTGAAATTCATTTTCACCTAAGTTTAGAGCCAGGACAATGTATAATGCAGCTCACGTGTGATGTTCTGATAGCAGAGGGTAACCTCAACATTTGGTTTTGTTAATAATAGACGAGTCAGACACATTAATCATATTCAAACGAGGCTTCCGTAATACCCAAAGGGTTTATTTTACCCACATACTGGGTCTTACCCTTTCCTAATGAACTTGTATTCAATTATGAGAGGGCATCTTCTGTATCATCCGTTTCCCTGTTTCCCCTTATGAGGGAATTAACGCTTTCCTCTTCGATCTACTCTTCCTTATGTGAGATACATTTCCCCAAAGAACTATCTAGCGGTTACAGAGCGGGGAGGACATACATAGTCCTCCATCTATGTATATCCCTCCTGGGGAACATACCTATTCCCCCATGGACGTATTACCCATTAGAGGGGCCTTGCCTATTCTGTATGGCGATATGTTCTCAGTAGGGTTAGATGTAAATGTTGCAATGATGGCCTGACCTCCCCTCCCAGTGATGCCTTATTTCTTCACACCAAGGACCTACAGTATATTCTTCGTTGGCTTTATCACCAGTGCACTTGAATTATCCCCATACCCAAGCACTCATCACCAATATACACATCCAGCGCAGTACGTTCCAGCAGCAGCAGTGCCAGGAAGAACCAGGAAGATTCCACGCGTCCATGCACATACACACACACACACACACACACACACACACACACACACACACCACTTGTCGGCTTAGTGGTAACTCTCTCGCCTAGCATCTGCTAAGAAGGAGGTTCGCGCCTTGCTCAGGATGCAAAAAGTTTCACTGACGAAGCGGGTGGGTACTGTCCCCTTTTAGCAAGGGGATGGGTGTGTGCGTGTGAAGGTCAAGGCTTTCCCCTTAGATCTGGCTATATGAGCTCTCAGCTCTCTCCCGGGAGGGTAAAAAGCTGATGATCATGACCATCACGTGATCCTCACTGACCCTGTGAGTTACACACACACGCACAGAGAGAGAGAGAGAGAGAGAGTTCACAACGACTTCACTCTCCAATCATTCTCTGTGCTTGCTTTTCCCTGAGAAAGAATGGTCCCAAGGCTTACGAATTGCTGTTTGATGGTTTACTCTACGACTATAATCATTCAAGAGCATGATCAGCAAGTAGTAATTAAATTAGTATAGTTATGGTATTTAAAATTTTACCGAATTATTGGTTCATTAATACTATTGTTGTTTAGCTACATATCATGGAATCAAAATGGAAATACATCCACAACACAGCTACAGTAAACGGTGTATGTTGAAGATACGAGAGTAGGTAAATTGTGCAAGCTGCTATTAGAACAATACTTGACACTTCCCTCTTCACTCTCCCCAGATCCTCCCCCCTCTCCCTCCCTTCTTTCCCATCCCTCCGCCTCTCCTGCCAGCTTCATCTGCCTGTCTCAGCTCTTCCCACATAATGCCTTTACAAGCTATAAATACTCTCAAGTTTCCATTTCTTCCTTACCTAGGAAAGCAGCAGTGTTGTTTGCAATCAGCCACTAACATGTTGATTTTAACCCGCCCCGTCCCGGCGACGTACCGGTACGTTGTGCAATTGCAAGGTCCCTAATTTGCACAATCTTCAATTTTCGTGCGTGATTTTTCGTACGTATACACAGGACACCTTCCTCTGCTCCTCTACAAGATGCCAAGCAGGGACAATGCCTTACACCGCATAACCTCCCCCCTCCCCCCCCTTACGCCATTGTCTCGGCAATTCACCTGTTACCAGTGACCTGGCCAGTAAAGATATTCAGGGCCAGAGTGATTCCCCAATCGATGACAATGTGGAGGACAAAGTTTACGTAGCATTAGAAGAAGAAACACTCAGAAAAAATGATCAGGTAATGAGGCAAAAAAAGGTCAGGTATGGTGATTAGTTAGTGAGTGAAACAATGCTTATAATGCCTATATTACTGCTTGAAAACCAATATACTCTCATAGTACATATAAATTCGTACCAAGTAAATAAATAAATACCGTTTATGAGTTGTGTGAAATAGTTACCCTCCCATAGAACTCGTTTTCTTTGGTGCCAGCATGTTAGAAAATCCAGTCAGGTAAAGAGAAACTCCTACCTGGATTGAGTATTTTAAACCTCAGGTGAGCGATATCTCTATGAATTTTCGATGTTTCTCACCAAAAGCGGAGGTTTTAGCCAAAAAAAAAAAGTTTTTCGAAAATACCTCGGGACTGGGGGATGTCGGAGGAGCGGAAAACCTCGGGACGTGACGAGTTAACGCACTCCTGTATGTTTTATGAACTCTTTAAAAAAAATAGTGGATTTTTTTTTTAATGTGACCGACTTTGGGCATAGACCAAACAACCTCTTGCCTGGCGCCCAGCAGTCATACATGTGACTCACAGATCACCCTTTATTACTTAGGATTTAAATATTATTTGTGTGGACAATTTTTTTAAGTTAAATCATATAATAGCATATATTTTGATAATTACAAGCGAAAATGTTGTGTGGGAGATGGACACAGGTTAGAACTTGAATTCCTCATCTTCTATAACGTTTTGGGCTACACAGAACTCATCTTCAGAGAGACTTACTCCCTGAAGATGGGTTTTATGTAGCCCAAATCGTTAGAGGAAATTAAGAAACCAAGCTTTAACCTATATCTGTCTCCCACCCAACTTTGGAAAATTTTTATAACCTGCCTGTCGACTCACTGGAGTGCGAAACTGCCCCTGCATAGTATGTGAGATGGCATGTCAGCAGAAATTCAGAGGATCTCTGAGGCTAATCACTCCAAAATACAGTCCAGTATGGTTGCAGTCCAGCACACACTTGTTATAACCTGTACCACTGACCCCACACGCGATTTTCCCTCTCCGACACAATAACTTGCTGAACACAGCTCACCACCTCATATCATATGCCCGTGATATCCCTTTCCGTATAGACTCATGCACACACGAAAACGCGAACTAAATATTAATGTGCTCCACGTGCGTGCGTGTGTGTGTGTGTGTGTGTTTGGGTGGGTGTGTCTGTGAGTGCGCATGTGTCTGAATGTGGGCACTTGTGTCTGAGTGTGGGCGCTTGTGTCTGTGTGCGTGTGTCTATGCGTGCATGTGCCTATGAGTGCGTGTGTAAGTGTGTGTGTTCTTACCTAATACTTACCTATTTGTATCTTTACAGGAATGAGTCAAGCTCGTACTGTCCCGTATCTTAAACCATATTTATCGTACATATCTTAAAATTTGTGAATTGTTTTGGCACACACTATTTCATTCGGTAGTGCATTCCATTGATCAATTGCTCTGTTTGGGAAACTGAATTTCCTTACGTCTTTATCACCTCTCTTCTCATGCAGTTTTTTGCATGATGCTTCCCCATATGTTAAGTAATCATTTATGTTTATTTTCTCCTTCCCTGATATGCATTTATATAGCATTATCATGTCACCTCTTTTCCTTCTCTCCTGTAGTGTTGGTAGATTCAGTTTATTTAGTCTTTCTTCGTAGCTTAGATCCCTTAAGCTTGGTATCCATCTTGTAGCGGCCCTTTGAACTTTTTCAATCTTGTATATGTGTTTTTTGAAATGAGGACTCCAGACTACTGATGCATACTCCAGGGTTGGTCTGATGAATGATATTATCCTTCTTAGCATGTCTTCATTTATGTATGTGAATGCTATTCTCATATTTGCAAGCAGCGTATACATGTTCCGTACCTTCTCACTGATGTAGTCAGCCAGAGATAGTCTGTTATTGATAATCACACCTAAGTCCTTCTCTCTTTCTGATTTGTGTAGGGTTTTATTCCCTAACGTATAATCCCAATCAGTTTTTTTCCACTTTTACCAAACTTGATTACATGACACTTGTCCACATTGAATTCCATTTGCCATGTATTACTCCATTCATGAAGTTTATTTAATTCTTCTTGTAGCTCTTTACAAGAGTCTGTGTTAGTAATTCTCCTTTGTATTTTTGCATCATCTGCAAACATATTTAGATAGCTTTCATTTCCAGTGTTATTGTTTATATCATTTATATACACTAAAAACATGATTGGTGCCAGCACTGAACCCTGTGGTACTTCACTAGTCACTTCTTTTCATGATGTGTAGTTTCCCCTTAGTACTGTTCTCATTTCTCTTTTTATGAAAAAATCTTTCATCCAATAAAACAATTTGCCTCGAATTCCTCCTTGATGGTACAGTTTCCATAAAAGTCTTTGGTGTGGTACTGTGTCAAATGCTTTCTTGAAATCTAAATACTGTCCACCCATCCTTCTCTTTCCTGTATTGTGTCTGTTACTTTGTCATAGTAGCTCAACAGATTAGTAACACATGATATTCCTTTTCTGAAACCAAACTGTCTTTCTGTTATCATACTGTGTTCTTCTAGATGAATTACCCAAGCTTTTCTTATAAGCTTTTCTAATACCTTGCTTACAACACTGGTCAGTGATACTGGTCGGTAGTTGAGCGGATTTTGTCTATTCCCTTTCTTGAATAAGGGGACAATATTTGCTTTCTTCCAAATATCAGGTAGTTTACCTTGGCTCAAGGATTTCTTGAAAATTAAAAATAATGGTTTACTTAACTCCTTTGCACATTCTCGTAGTACCCAACATGAAATTTCATCAGGACTACTCTGTCTAATTTACTTAACTCTTCCTGTATTACTTTTTCTGATATTTGTATATCTGGTAGTATGTGTGGACATGCATGTTCCACATAGTCCCTCTCAAAATTTTTTTCTTCTGTAAAAACTAATTGGAAATTCTTATTTAGTGCTTCACAAATATCCTTCTCTTGTGTATAGGTGATTCCTTCGTCCGTAATGGATTGTATTATATCTTTTACTTTGGTTTTGCTTCTGATGTAGCTGTAAAATAGCTTTGGTTGATCACTACTTTTATTTATTATATCCTCCTCAAACTGTTTTTGGGCTTCCCTCCTTATTCTTGTATAATCGTTTCTTGCCTGTTTGTAATTATTATATGCCCTTTCACTATTGTGTTTTCTGTATCTATTCCACAACAAATCTCTTCTTTCTTTTGATTTTTTACATTCTGTATTGAACCATTTCTGTAATTTCTTATCTGCTTCTTTGTGCTGTGGGATGTACTTCTGGACTCCTATTTTTAAAAATTCACAGAATTTTTTATATATGTACAGCATTTAAATCTTGTCCTCTAAGCACATTTTCCCAATCAACTTCTAAGAAATACTTCTTTAGGTCTTGATAAATTCCCCTTTTATAGTTTAGGCTCTTTTTGTAACTTTCATTGCTGTTAACTATGTCATATGCTATCCTGAAGTTGTAATTTAGTACTGCATGATCGCTTTTGCCGAGTGGAGGGTGATATATTAAACTGTCAATATCATTTTCTTGCCTGGTAAATATGAGATCTAGCATTGAAGGTACATCGAGTCCTCTTTTTCTGGTGGTTTCCCTCACATGTTGCTTTAGGAAAAACTCTTGCACGAGATCCAGGAGCTTTTGGTCCCAACAGCTTTCTTGGCTAATTATATCTAGAGTATTCCAATTTATATTTGTATTAAAATCTCCAGTTAGTATAATTCTTTCCGATTTCTCTTCCATTTTATGTAGTAATGCCCTTAAACTCTGAATTGTACTCTCTGCCAGGTCCTCATATTCGTCTCTTTCCCATGTGTTTGATCTCGGTGGCATGTACAAATTGGCTACAGTTATTTTCCCTTCAGATGTGTTGATCTCTACTGCAATCAGTTCTACTTGTGAGGGTATATCTAGTTTTATTTCATTGACTTTTAGATTTTTCTTAATTAATATTATAATTCCTCCTCCTTTTTTTAAGTTTCTGTCTCTTCTCCATATATTGTATTCCTCTAAGTTTAGGATGTCATTGGATATCCTTGGTGTTAATTTTGTTTCAGTTAGGCATATATGTCGTTCATTTTCTCTGACATAATCATTCATCTCTAGTAATTTAGATACCATTCCATCCACATTTGAGTACATTAACTTTATCATCTTGTTTATATACTTGTCATGACGTGGTTCTACTACCTTCCTCCTTTTTATTCCCTCCTGTTTATGTACCACTTTTGTACCTGCAGTCCTATTACTTTGTAAAAAAAAAAAATGTGTTCTTCTCCTCTTCTGATCTTCCCTCATTATTTGTTTTTGCTTCCTCCCTCTTCTCTTGTGTTAGGCATCTTTTATCCATACATTTTTGGACTCCTCTTTTTCCATAAGATTCTTTGCATTTTTTAGTATCTCCTCCACGGTGTTTACACTCTGGAAAGTTACCTTTAGAGGTCTTGTCTTGCTTTTCTCGTATTTCCCTAACCTTTTGTGTTCCTCTATGTCTTTACTACAGATATCCTCTGATACTTCTTTCAATAAGCTCATTACATTTGCCATCTCCTTTTTCTCTCTTGTGATCTTGTTTTTTACTTCTTCCTCTTCTATACCAATGATTACTATAGATTTGTTGATATCTACTGAATCTCTGACTAACTTTGGATTGTTTTGGATTATTCTTTTCACTTCCTGTTTAATGTGTGCGTGTCTTTGTGCGTGTCTGTGTGCATGTGTGTGTGTGTGTGTGTGTGTGTGTGTGTGTGTGTGTGTGTGTGTGTGTGTGTGTGTGTGTGTGTGTGTGCGTGCGTATGTCTGTGTGTGCATGTCTGTTTGTATGCTTGTGTCTGTGTGTGCTTATGTTCGTGTATTCGTGTCTCTAAATGTTTGTGTCTTAGCCTACTGTTTCTGTCTTACTGTACCTTTGTTACTCTCTCTCTCTCTCTCTTTCTCTCTGTGGGGGGGGGGATCATTTGATTGGGTGGGTGGGATGAATGAGGTTAGACTGGTGGGTGTGGTGGTTGGATGCTTTGGCAGGGTGGGTGGGCAGGATGGTTGGTAAAGGTGGGGTAAGTTGGTTGGATGGGGTGTGTTCAGTGGCTTGGGGTGGGTTGTACTGGTAGATGGGTTGTTAAGTGGATGCATGGGGTGGGCTGGGTGGGTGAGTGGCTGGGTAGGTGGGTGGCCGGGGATGTTCGGTAAGTTAGGTTTGGATAGAATGAGTTTGGTGGATGAGTGGGGTTTGAATGGATGAATGGGATGGGAGGGTGAATGGAGTTGGGTAGGAAGGGCGGTTGGGCATGAGGATGGGTGGGTGGGTCAGTGGGAGGAGTGGGTGGATAGGACTGGTGGGTTTCCAGGGTGGGGCTGGTGGGCACGATGGGTGAGTATTCAAGGAGAGCTGAATAGGTACGGTGGACAGGGTGGGTGGGGTTGATAAGATGGATGACATTGTCGGGTAAGTAGGGTGCGTGGCATTCGTGGGTGGGGAGGGTGGATGGCCGAGATCGGTGTAAAGATGGATCGCCGGCAGATGTGGGCAGAGTGGGTCGCCAAGGTGAGTGGGCACGGTGGGTCGCTGAGAATATTGCTCGGCCGGTGTGCTCTGGATTGGTGGTTGGGTTGGTGGGTTGGGTGGTTGGATGGGTTCTGGGTGGGTAGATGAGTGTGTGGCCGTGTTGGGTGGCAATATTTGGTAAGCTTCGTGGGTAGCATTTATGAGTGAGCAGGGTGGATGACTGGGATCTGTGGGCTCTGGGATGAGTGAGTGGCCAGTGGGGGGCTGAGTTGGTAGGTGGATGACTTGGTAGGTGGATGAGTGGGTGGATGTCTATGTGGGTCCCCACACGACAAGGCAGGAGAAGAACTTATATGTCTAGTAATCATTATAACTTGTTACAGTTACTTGGATTTTTGTACATAGTTTAGAAGATGTTGGATAAATATTTGGAGAACAAACTCAATACATTGGAGTCATAATACTGAAATCTGCCAAAACATCAACATGATTACTTATCATGGACCTGAAGGTTTATCAACGCACGTAATAGTAATTCTAATAGTAGGATAAATGGAAGTAATGTTATATGCGGTAAGACATGTGAGTGAGCGAAGCTTCCGATCCCCAATCCATCCGCCTAACAATTCAGTGGTTTGGTACGGGTAACGAGAGGGAGTTAGAGGGTTGGACTTGTGCAATTAACCTGCCCTCTAGTGGCAGACTATTCTGTCCCTGTATTAGTGTTCATGAATATACGTAGGAGTTAGACGAAGGGACGGGGAGTATGTGTCAGAGTGAAGGAAAGGAAAATCTTTAACGTGAGAGTTAGTTACTTCGTAATTTCATTTTTCATATAATATTACGAGTCAATGAAGTTAGTAATCATTCAAAAACAATATTTTCTTGCATTATTATCCATTTGTCGAACCTTTACATGAACGGTAGATTCGTTAGAACCCTTCGAACTCCATCTGTTTCAATGCCTGTATTTGTATTTAATTCTGTAAGAAAAAAAAATGCTATCGTGCCTATTATGGAGTGGAGGGGAAATTGTTGAGTGCTGTGAAGAGTATGTACGAGGGAGCTAGGGCTACGGTGCGAGTGGATGGTGAGCTGAGTGAGTTCTTTGATCTCAATGTGGGACTGAAACAGGGGTGTGTGATGTCTCCATGGCTGTTTAATATATATATGGATGGGGTTGTAAAGGAGGTGCAAGGTAGGGCAGTGGATGTGGGGCTGGCCCTAATGAATTAGGGTGAGATTTGGAAGCTTCCGGTGTTGCTGTTTGCTGATGATACAGTATTGTTGAGTGAAGATGAATGGGAGTTGCAAGGTTTGGTGAATGAATTTGGGACAGTGTGTAGGAGGAGGAAGCTGGAAGTTAATGTAAACAAAAGTAAAGTTATGGTGTTTGAGAGGAATGAAGTCACAGAGTGTGCAGTGAGATTGGATGGTGAGGATATGGAGAATGTGAGTGCATTCAAGTACTTGGGTAGTGTGATGAGTAAGGATGGAACTTTTGGGGATGAAGTACATGAAAGGGTACAGCAGGGAAGGATGGCTGTTGGTACACTGAAAGCAGTGATGAGAAATAGGGAGGTGAGTATGGAAGTTAATAAGGCACTGCATGATGGCATTGTGATCCCTACCCTGACGTATGGAAGCGAGGCGTGGACCTTGCAAGAGGGGAACAAGTCAAGAGTGAGAGCAGTGGAAATGAGTTACTTGAGAGGAGCATGTGGAGTAACGTGGAGGGACAGGTTGACGAATGAAGAAGTGAAGGAACGTTGTGGGGTAGATGTGGATGTGGTTGAGAAGATTAGGAGAAATACACTGAGGTGGTTTGGACATGTGGAGAGAATGGAGAATGAAAGACTGACTAAGAGGGTGTATGTAGGTGAGGTGGAGGGAGGGAGAGGGAGGGGTAGACCAAGGATGAGGTGGAGGGATGGAGTTGAGAGATATATGAGGGAGGGGGTGGTGAGCTGGGGGGAGGGTAGTCAAATGGTGGGTGACAGAGTGACTTGGAGGCGTTTTGTCTGCGGCCACCCTTTGCGGGATTAGGGCGTCGGGCTATAGGTAGATAGATAGATAGCCTTTAGTTTCATTGTGTACGCATCATGCCTTTACCTGTTAACTTATTAATTAGACTTCTGATCTCAGTTGCTTCAGTGCACCCATGCTTCACCGAGCCTCAAGCAAGTCTGACTTACTCTCATGATCCATACACATTATTTATCTAAATTATAAATGTTATAAGTACTGCAGCTATATTTCGTATGGATGTTATATTCATACACACTCTTCATATGACGACCACTTGAGCCTACTGTATATGGCCAGGGACTCTCAAACACTGTGATATGATCACAAAAATGGGGTTCACCAGCCCATTAATAACATTTTAGCTACGATGTAAACAGACGCACACTGCCGCATCTACCAAAACGCTCCTTAACTGTGCTATTTAGCATTGCTGGTAATTGTACCTCCTTCTGGTCAGTTGGTATGTCTGAATACATACGGGATTCAGTTTTACACGAAGTATCCTCACTGTGAAGTGCAAACACAGGAGGTGTAACTCAGCTCATACCTGATTCATAGTGGCCGTAATTATATTATAATGTGATGATCTCATACGCCATACTTTGAGGTGGAGGATAATAAAGTAATAAAAGGCTCTATATATTTTTACCCACGTTAGAAAATCTATTTGCATGTGATTCATAATTAAAGTGGATACATCAATAGCTTTGTGTGAAACGATATTATTAATAAACTAGCCATCAATACAATAACGCCTGACCCCCCAATAAAGTGGGTAATACCCCACTGGAGAGAGAGAGAGAGAGAGAGAGAGAGAGAGAGAGAGAGAGAGAGAGAGAGAAATCTCTGTAGGGCACGTTGAAACCATCACAGTACCATATTTTTGTGCGTTGCATGGGTCTATTTAGTCTTGGAAATGTAGAAACTTCTTTGTGGAAACATACATTTAATTTCGTCATACTAGACCACAGGATGTAGTTTCCCTATAAAATATTATGTAAATATTATTCTTAGTAATACGCCCGGGTCCTCTGTGGCTTTGAGACAGGTCGAATGAATCCGAATCTAAAAAAAAAAAAAAAAAACGTAATATGACCCTACAAGTTTTTTTTTCTTCTTTTAGGAAATGCTTACCGAATACGACTGAATTTGCTACAAAGGAACTTGAAAGGTATTGTAGGTACTACTACTACCATTTCCAAATTCCTGAAGTTGTAACTGGCAACGACAGTCCATGATCTTGGTTACGAGCCAATCTTTCAGTGTAAATTAAAACGTGCGTCTGCCTTTTACTCCCTCCGTGTTACGTTCGTCATTTTGGAGGAAGATAGTTGTATCCGCGTCTGTGCATTCTTACTTGTTTGATTATACTTCACTTCAATTAACCTTGCTTCAGGTGGTGTAATTTTGTTTCATCGTGTTCCGTATAATCATGAATTTTATCGACGTACACATGATAAAAAAAATAAAAAAAATCTTTACTGAGGTAATAGATGGATTCAAATTGAGCGACGTCGATATGCACGTTTACTCTAAACGCAAATTTTTCTAAACTTTTATTTCTTTTATTGTATTGCATTCAGCAAATCCCTTCATTATAGCTGATGAGCATTCAGAAACATGGAAAGTTTACTGAACAATATTTCCAAAAGTTTTATTTACTGTACCAGTGTTTTTTTTGTTTTTTTTTTATGTGTCCGACTCTGGGCATAGGCTTCACAGCCTGCTTCCAAGGCCCAGTAGTCCTCCTTCATACTATACACCTCTACATGTCACCACTTCGGCTATAACACTCACCGTCCATACTGAATACATGCTAGGGCTGTCTCATATAGGACTGGTGTATTGGTGTTAGCGGGGGTATTTTTACGACATGTCGGGGGGTCTTCTGGTAAAGCAGTGAAGTCTGTTTTTATTAAATTCAAATCCTTAAACTGTTCCCTGCCCCAGCGAGGATTTGAACCTGGGTCCAGTAGGACCACGGCCCAGCTCTCTACCGACTGAGCTACCGCCTTCCCAAAATAGACAACATTGTAAAAATAGCTTTTATCACTGTGTACGTTTCATAAGCATATATTTAATACAGGTTAGGATGTGTTTTACAGTTCAGGCATTAAGTCACGCCGTTCCTATATTCTCTATTTTTTTTTAAATGCCAAAAGAATACACTGTTGTTATCTTGGGTGTATTTCTTCACTTTGCAGACCTCTAACTCCAATATATTTTGCATTATACGACTGGTCTCTTTTTCACTGTGCTCCTCATAACTGTTTCTGTCGATGAGCCTTCCTTATGTGCTCGGCAAATATAAAAAAAAAATAGTATTTAGAAATGGGAAATAGGGATCGCTAAAAAAAATAAAACAATCAAGGAAGGATCGCTAGAGAGCATGCAAAACCAGCAAGGATTCAACTAATGTTGACAATGTAATCCCTTTTGACTCTGGTATTAACAGTTTCTAAAGTGTCAAAATAAGGATCTGTGGGTTTACATTGTCAACGTTACTTGAATCCTTTCTGGTTTTGCATACTCTTCAGCGATCCTTTCTGGTTTTGCATACTCTTCAGCGATCCTTCCTTGTTTGTTTACTTTTTTTAGCTATCCCTAGTCGCCATTTTTAAATAACTAACTTTTTATATACCTAGATTGCATACTTTTTAATCTATTTACGAATTAAACAATCAAAATTCTTGCGTTTCAATTACCGTTAAAGTTTTGATGCTATGACACTAAAAACTAGGCATTTTCTAATAATTTTCATTGCTGTGGCCTTGTGGCTTTGCACACGCTGATTGTTGGTTGTTATTTTAAATTCTTGTCTTCATTTTGTCTACTATTGTTGTTAGGCCTCTTATAATTGACACTGATTGTTTCAGAATCTCTATATTTTGCAAAATGATTAAACAAAGATAATATTTGAGAAGTTGCACTGAGTAAAAACTGAAACGCAATACCGTATACTCATACTGATTACAAAACAGAATCAAAATTTTCTCTTTTGTGCTTTGCACAATTATTTTGCAAAATTGTGGGTAATTTTTTGTGTGTGTGAAGTTAAGAATGCAACATTATTAAATTAGTTACGGTAATAATTGATATAAGGGGCACTTCTTGCCTCCCCTATGCCCTCTTCGTCCCCTTCCTCTGCCTCTTCCTCGTCCCCCTCCTCCATTTCTTCCTCTCCCTCCATCTCTGTGTCCCCCTGCAGTTGACTCGTGAGATGGTTACTGTCACCATAAATTCCAGTAACGCTGAAAAACTTATCCAAGATTGGCATTAGTTTGCTTTAAGAAATGGTGACGATACCACAACGTGGTCACTTCCAATTAGAGCGCAAAGTACAAATCCGCTCTTTTCAGTTGTCTCACGTGACTTCTACACACAAGCCTGCTGGGTCTTCAGGGATGAACAAAAAAAAAAAAAAAAAAAAAAAAAAGCCAAATAAAGCCTTGAATTAAAAATTAAAATCATCATATTCTAATCTTACGTTGCCCCATGAGGAGCGTAGGAGCCCGGGGCTAGGAAAGTTGGTCCTGACATTTAAGATGAGAGTGACCAGCCTCACTCATCCCTCAGTGGCATTATGTGAGCAACAAACAAAATTAAAATAATTATGTAAAATTGCTCCAGTGAGTGTTAATTACCTAAAGACCATTTCCCACAATGGCGCTTCATTGTCCGCGTAAGTAATCTACAAACTAGAGTTTTCCACTTAGTAATAACGTAGTACAATATAAAATTTCACACACTCACGCTGCTAGGGATGCACTATTGATACTTCACGGCAGTTCCGTACTTCAGTGGCTTCTCACGTGCTTGCAATGGTGTAGAGGAATCTCTGTGTATCCGGAAGGTGGATGATCATCTTGCGATTAGGTGTTTTAAAATAGGTCATGGACACGCACAGTGACCCGTTAAGTACGACTGGCTAGTTTGTATCCCGAAATACCAATCAGATTTTCTTGTAGCCTGCGAAATATGTGAATAATAATATGAACAAACTGGCAAATTTCGAGTGTACCAAACTTTCTTATAACTCTTCTTTTCCATATTATCAATGCTTGGCTGACCTAAACTATTGAAAAGGAACCCTCTGGATGTTGTTTCAAGAATAAGTTTGCATTCTAAGATGGTTTTCAGGTTACTGTTCTATTAGGGCTTTCAGCCAATTCCTGGACGATTCCTATTATGAACCACAACCGTGGTTCATGATAAACTAAACATTAAGCGGGAAAGATGGTGTAAACCTAGTAAAAAAATCGCAGAATGCTTTCTTGACCACGGAAACTCATTCCAAAATCAGTTGTTTCATTACTACGTAAGAAATATAGGCTACATCCGTTACCTTTGCTTTATTCTCTTGGTTGAAGGTAGTAACTTATGAATCAACTAAAGAAAGACATACGAGTAACTGTTATAATTTTTTAAAGAGAAGTAATTACACAACCGTTTTTGGAGGTGGAATAGCTCTCTTAAAACATTTCGCATCCATATTTTGTGCAATACAAAGTTTTGCATTTTCAGCGTAATCTCCAACATTTTTACGTTCATGCGCATTTTACATGCACAGTTTGGTACTCGCTTTGTTTCACACACACACACACACACACACACACACACACACACACAAAAGCTCTACAGACATATGCTACAACGAATCTTGTGCTCCGTATAAACAAAACAATCGGCAGTTTTATTACTAAGTGCGATGGTGTCACGAATCAAATTCGCGACATTCCCCTTTTGTGAGAAGCCACGAACTATTAGTGGAAAACTCACTGTGTATCGCTCAGTTAACCGTTTCTCTCTCCATTTCGGAGTATACTCTTCAAAACATTCGTCACTGTTTTCAAAAGTGACCGATTTAATGCACGTCACTAAGTGCTGTACTGAGCGATACTATTGTTTCTTTATTGTTCGCCCCTGCTTGCCTCGACCGTTAGAAAATGCGGCCTAGTGCTCCGCTTTTCTTTCCCACGACTTGGGCAGTCTAGTTGTTGCTTTGACGGAGAGAGGTCCTGTGCTCCAGAAGTGTGAGAGGAGAGGTCAGCTAGCACCCAAGCTCCACCACAAGATCACAGTCTCCAGTACTCCCACCTTGGTGATACAAAGCATTCATCGACTATAGTATTTCCTTTTTGTATTTTCGTAGTCTTAAGAGTTTAGTTAAGGTGTTTTTCCTAGGCGTAAGTATTTAGCTTTTGTGTGAGTGAGTGCGGTCTCATTGATTTGATTTGAAATGTAACGTTAAATTTATTTTTTTGTAATCAATAAATTTAACAGTTCTTTTTCTTGAGCTTAATGTAAAGTAAACTCTTGTTTCATTTCTCCATAACTAAGCTTATTTCCCACATAGCTCCTAGCTTGCATACACGTTTTACTATTCATAACTGGTACTTAGACCAGTCTTGTTGTATTAACTTAAAATCCGTTGTGCCAGGAGTTAAGCATCGGCAAGAACCTGATGTTAGTATTAGTTATTTATTGTCAGGGGTGAAGTAACTTTCTCCAGAGGCTAACAGTACTAATTCAGCATTTGTGAGTAATTAGTCTCTGCTGTGTACTGTTGAGAAAGTTTATAAATTCTCCTTCTTAGAGAATCGTTGCTTGATGTAGCAAGACAATCATTGTCCCTGCTCTTTAATATTATTGAATATTAATATCAATTTAAATAATAATAAGCATTTATTTTAAAAACACCGCGATATTATGAAAAGCCCCGTGACAGATGGGTACATACAGATATCTTTATCTTTTCGTTATTATTAAAAAAATAGGCAGAGTAGGCATACACAGTTGTTATTAGAAGTGAGTTTCCTTTCTGCACAAATAGTATTACAATCACCTGACATTGCGTGAGTTAGGTTTTACTTTGCTCGGTGTGTGTGTGTGTGTGTGTGTGTGTGTGTGTGTGTGTGTGTGTGTCATTCTGTCAGTATGTTAATGTGTGAAAAAATTAATTGATATACTTTTGATTTTATTTGGAAGAGTTTTGGCCGAAGATTTAACGGTATTCTCATGGGTAAATCAATTGTTTTATAAAAGAATAAATCAAAGATTAAGAGTACATGATAAGCTCAAACAACTTTGATCCGATGCAAACTTAATGAAATGGTTGAGTGAAAGACAAGAATGATCTGACTCAATTTTTAGAACCATAAGTTTAAGGTCAGGGTTATACATCAATTCTGAATGTTCAGCTCTATAAATAAATACTTTCTTTCACCTTAGACTAAACTTGTTGGATTGCCGACAGAAAGGGCAAGAAGGAAGAGACTTGATGCTGATGTCAACAGATGAAAGGTCAAGGTCAGCTCAAGCATTTCTGATCCAATTTGAAGCAAACTTGGTGCGAACAAGGAAAAGATTTGACACTGATAGTAACAGATCAAAGGTCATGATCATCTCAAACATTTTTAAAATCTAGTTTCAGACAGACTTGGAATATATATTTCTGGTCAAGAAAGGTTGAAGTAATTGGACTCTGAGAGCAGTTAGCTGAACATCAGGATCACAGGACACAGCAAAACGTTCGGCTCTGAGATCAAATGTACGGCTCCTTCTCTTGTGTATCAAAAGATTTAACTTTCATTTATTGTGTTCCGTATCATCCTTCCTTTCTTTCCTTAGGCATTTCATATGCATAGCCCAATACTGACTTAGTGAGAGGACACAGAAGAAAAAGAGCTTTCATAGAGGTCTACACCCGCGTCAACCAACTGATTTAAGAGCCGAATATTTATCTTTCCCAGGTGACTTTGACTTTTGACATAACTCCCATGATGCTGTGCCTAACCCTCAACCGTCCCACCAGCTCCTTTTATATCAGATCAAAGCTGTTTGAGTTAACTTTGTTCAGCGACATTCACCTTTGACCATTGCCTGCGACCTTGACCTTTGACATTGCTCTCAAAACGGTATCTTTATATCTGTGTTTTAACTCGAATCTTTTCACAAAATTTGGTCAACATTTACAGTTGTATAAGTGGACCTTACCATGTGACCTTGTCCTTAAAATTATTGTTCTAAAAAAAAAAATGCATAACAATAAGCCAACATCTTGAGTAATCCTCAGACTCACTGACCAAGTCTAATGTATATCAGATCAAAATTGTTTTCGTGATCTTATCCATACACCGACATACGGGTAGAAATTTTGCTCTTCCCCTGTGGTACTAATCTTTGATTGATTGTTCTCAGCACTGAATCCCTTCGTTCTCGTTTGATTCCACTGGTTTACTAAAAATTTGAGGCAAGCATGAAATTAGGTGTTCTAACCTAATTTTGGAGTGCTGATTTCAGATTCGAAATCCTTTTTCACTCATCACCTCTAGTTTTTGAGATATACATGTATACATGTATGTACTTGTATACATATAGGCCTAGGCCCAAAATATTCGTCAAAAATCCATTTACCGTCCTATTTTTTTGGAACTTGGTTTAAAACGCGCGCCACAACAAGCTCAAACATGTCAAGCACTACACGCAGAAGGACTGGGGGTCTAGGAGCACTTTCGTGCCTGGGAAACACAGTGCCCAAGAAAATCCTCTGGTGGACATGAACAATTTGCTTCTTCCCCCTCTTCATATCAAGCTTGGCCTTATGAAGAATTTCAAGAAGGCCATGGACAAGGATGATGCTGCCTTCCAACACCTGTGCACTCTGTTCCCAGCTCTCAGTTCTGCTAGGCTCAAGGAGGGCATCTTCATCGGGCTTTAGATCCGGGAGGTTCTGAAGGATGAGGTATTCGAGGGGAAGCTCACTTTGAAGGACTTGAGAGCATGGGAAGCATTCAAGGTAGTCTGCCACGGCTTCCTTGGTAATACACAGGCACTAGATTACCAAGAGGGTGTCGAGAAGTTGTTGCAGGCTTATCAGGATATGGGGTGCCGAATGTCTTTCAAGATGCACTTTGTCCACTTCCACCTCAACTTCTTCCCCCAGAACCTCGGAGCAGTAAGTGACGAACATGGGGAAAGGTTCCACCAAGATATTACTAAGATGGAGAGCAACAACCAAGGCAACTGGAACCCCAGCATGATGGGGGACTTCTGCTGGATGCTCCTGCGCGACATCCCGGAGGCAAAGTACACCAGATCGTCCAAGAAAAACTCACTTCTGACTGTCTGTAGTACTATGGTGTGCATATATGCTTATATCCAGGTAATGGTAATATTTAGTTCTGTCAGTGTTCTTTGTCTGTTTTGTTTCGTTCTGTAATATGCCATTTTAATATATGAAATAAACTCATCATATTATAAATATATGCATTATAATAAAAAAAAAGGTATATGTGAAAGCAAAAAAACTAAAGGTGATAGAGCAAAACTGTTTAGAAATTTGAATTAAGCATATCAAAATTAGTTAAAAACACCTATTCACATGATTGCCTCAGATTTTTTGTTTTTATTTTTTTTGTAAACCAGTGTTCTCAACCTTTCCACCTAGTTTGGTTCAAATTTGATCAAAGCTGTTTGAGCAGAACAGTGATTCTCAACCAGGAGTAAATTTGCCCCTGGCTGTAAAAAATTATATGGCTGGAGGTAAATATTTCATATATGAAAATGAATCAGCAGTGTTCCTGCTGAAATTGGTTCTGGCATTTATCTTTGGTAGTGTTTGTTTCTTCATTTATCAAAGTTTATTTCGTGGTGCAAAACCTTAATATCAAAAGTGTGTGTGTGTGTGTGTGTGTGTGTGTGTGTGTGTGTGTGTGTGTGTGTTTCGCATTTATGCCAGCTACGGATTTTTTTTTTTTTTTTTTTTTTTTTGTTTGGGGATAAAGGGGTTAATAGCTAAATACGTCAAACCATGAGGGTAAATGACAGAGGTAAGGTTGAAAATCGCTGGAGTAGAACATGCCCTGTGGCCATGGCCTTTGACTTTCCTTGCGACTTTGTAGACTTATTATGCTCAAAGCTGAATTCTTTTGTTCTTGGTATAACCTTAACACTGATATTGTCCTGAGACCATGGCCTTTGAACTATTGTTTAAATAAAGAAAAAGTAAGCTCCGTTGCTGAATCCCAGGAAATGAAATCTGTCTAAAATCGGATGAAAACTGGTTGAATGATTTTGTTAACGTACACTCGCGAGCACACTCTCAGGGCAAACATTGCTTTTGCCCTTTGTCCTTCACCTCTGATGATCATTCACAAAACTGAATCATTTCATTCTTGCATTTTCCGGAATACTTCTCCCAAGTTTGGGCTAAACTGGATAAAAATTGTATGTTGATTTTACTTGTTCTTCGTTTGAACTAATGGTGTGACCTTGATCTTTGACAAATTGTTCTTAAAAAAAAAAAAAAAAAAATGTTATTAGCTGATCTTCAAACCATCCACGAAGTTTGGTTGAAATCGGATAACAGTTATGAGTGATTTTGCCTACACACACACACACACACACACACACACACACACACACACACACACACACACACACACACACACACACAAAGCTCAAAATATATCACCCTTTCTTGCTTCACGAGGACGGGTGTTAAACACCTCTCGGCGTGTTAAAGGCATACACTACACTGGAAACATTTACAGAAAAATTAAATACTTCCTCTACTCCGTGCGACATACGTATCCAGTTTGATTTACTCATCTGCCAACAGCAAGTAGTAAGCGAATCACTCGAACAATAACTTTCTAAGATTTTTTTTTGTTTTTCATGAAAAACATCAAATAATAATAGTATTGTGGGTGTAACTTGTCATTATTCAAACCTCTGCATCGCTATTTTTTTTTTCCATTGTGAGTTTTTGGATGCTATTTCAGGCTACTCAAGTATCAGTACTATCTCTTCGATAGGCCGCACAAAGTGGCAAAGAAATAAAAAAAACGCAGCTGTTCTTCGCGCAGCTTAAAGTGAGCTTCGCGTGACTGTCTAGATCTTGGTCCTTGTAAGAAACTTTGTGTGTGTGTGTGTGTGTGTGTGTGTGTGTGTGTGTGTGTGTGTGTGTGTGTGTGTAATACAAACAACATTTTAGAAATCTTCTGCTTGTTAAAAAAAAAAAAAAAATGGTGCACAAACCAACTGGTTAAGTGTGATTAAAGTCGAAAATTGAAAAAAAAAATCCATAATATTGCGTTCGTTCCACTGAGTTGTTCTTGATTATTTCTTTCCGGCAGAATGCAGTCATATCCATCCACTGAATAGGGGCTGTACAGCGCAAAGGGGAAATCTGGAACGTTTTACATTTTCTAATTATATTCATCGACGTAATTTTCGTGTTTTTTCTTGTTTTAGTTTAAAGGTGTTCATGTGAAAATCCAGCCAATTTTACCCACGGCCATAACAGTAAAAAACAATAATCCATGAGGCGAAACAAGCACAGAAAAAAGCATGTTGACCTTTTGACTTTATTGTTACCGTATAATTTTATTTTAATCAAATAAATAAATGAATAAATAATTTTGCATGTGGCCGTCCGGCTGTTTTTTACATAAAGTACAATTTTCCTGGAAAAAAAAAAAAATTCTTGCTGGCCAATCCTCTGAATTTTACTGAAGGCCGCCTATTTTAGTACAATGGTTTACGTTTTCATCCATGGAATTGGATACGTTGGCGGACAGGGCCTGTTTCAATTCGTATATGTTGCTTTTATATTTTTCCTCTGTAATTTAGCCTCTCTGACAGGAAGAAAAAAATAACACCTATGATTTTACCACATAAACAAGAATGTAAGAGTGCTCTGAGCTAAAATAATTAAATTCTTCAATATGCGTCGCCATTTGGACCTGAATACAATGACTGCAATGGACGGAGTAAAAGTATAGTTCATCAGGGAGGCTTTTTTTTTTTTATTAAGTAAATTAATCTGGCGGTAGATGAAATAAAACATATATTATCTGAGAATATATATATATATATATATATATATATATATATATATATATATATATATATATATATATATATTTTCCTTGGTAAAATCATAAGGCAGTAGATGGGGTTAAATGCATATATATAGGCAGAGAGATAATTCTTAATCTGAAAAAAGATGTTTGCCTGTTGAGGGAACATAGTTGTAATATCGTCAGGATAATCTCTATTAAATCAAATAATACATATCGTGTGACAGATGGAGGAAGTCTGAAAAACCATCAGAGGTTCTACTTGAGCAAAAAAAAAAAAAAAAAAAAAAAAAAAAAAATCTCCTGCCAAACAGGAAATAAAAAAATCACCAAAGTTCTTTCCTCGCTAAATAAAATTGTTTGGAGAAAAAAAAAAAATGGCAAGTCATTTTTAAGGTGAATGAAATTATTCTGGTACAAAAACAAAATGCGAAAATTACCGTAGATCCATTTTGTACTGAATAAAACTTTCTGGAAAAAGGCATTATGGTACAAAATAGTGTAACAGGATAGGGCAGTGTTTGGAAACTCCCTGTACTGTTGTTTGCAGATGATACTGTATTGTTGAGTGAAGACGAAGGGGAACCGCAAGGCTTGGTGAATGAGTTTGAGAGTGTGTGTAAGAAACGGAATCTAAAGATGAATGTTGGGAAGAGTAAAGCTTTAGTCTTTGAGAGAAGTGAAGTCATTGAATGTGCAGTGAGGCTGGATGAGGAGGAAATGGAAAATGTGAGTGCGTTTAAGTTCTTGGGTACTGTGATGAGTAAAGGGTGAAGTGCTTGAAAGGGTAAAACAAGGATGAAAGGTTGCTGGTTCTTTGAAAGCAGTGATAAGGAGCAGGGAAATGAGCATAGAAGTAAAAAAAATTACTGCATGACAGTATTGTGATACCAACTCTAATTTATGGAAGTGAAGCTTGGACCTTGTTGGAAGGACACAAGTCAAGAGTGAGAGCAGTGGGAAATGAGTTATCTGAGAGGAACATGTGGAGTTACATGAAGAGACAGACTGACAAATGAGAAAATGAAGGAGTGCTGTGGTATGGATATGGATGTGATAGAAAGCGTTAGGAGAAATACACTGATGTGGTTTGGCCATGTGGAAACGATGGAGAGCGTGAGACTAAATAGGAGTGTGTATGCGAGTGAGGTGGAGCGGGGAGAGGGAGGGGGAGGCCAAGGATGAGGTGGAGGGATGGAGTGGAGAGGTATATGAAAGAGAGGTGTGTGAGCTGGGAGCAAGGCAATGAAGTGATATTGGACAGGGCGACATGGAGGCGATTTGTTTGTGGCCACCCCTTACGGGATTGAGGCGTCTGGCAATCAGATATATAGTGTAAGTTTCAAAATTTAGAAACACTAAAACCAAAGTGGTAGGTTGGGGCTACTACCATCCGCTAATGTGACGTTGTGCTACTTTGTTGACTCTACATTGAATGACAAGCCAGATGATTTCCCGTAACGCGGGAATCGATTTGAGTGTTAAGCATATAATTCAATGAAATTCCGATAATCTAGCAGGTTTAGGTTTTACAATCGGATGTGTTCCCTACGGGTTACATCCAGGTGGAGATTTACTACCCAGGTAATGCCAAACAGGGACGAGCGACTGGTCATTTTCGCTCAAAATGTCTGGACTACGTAGCCTACCTCAGGGCCCGTCCTCTTCAGTTCGGGTGAAAATGGACTGGGTGGTAAATAAAAGAAACCAGCAATACATTACCGTTTGCAAGTGCCATTATAGTTATTGTACAGCTATGTCTCGTGGCCTTCACATGCATGCTCGCTTCTCTCTTAATTTACTTAAAAGCAAAAGATCGAACGCAAACTCTGACCTTATTTGCTTAATGGACCACAAGTAATAATGGCTTCGTGTTCTGTACCTCGCCAATCTTTACCTCTCAAAACTAACTGCTACCTATAATCTACCCAGCCGTGACTTAGGCATTCCTGGCTCACGACACCTCACACTACCGCACCTCATACTACTGCACCGCATGCTATCACACTTAAATCTACGACACATCACACTGCCACACTTTTCATTGTCACACTTGATACTTCACACTTCACATTACCGCATACTGCCACATTTCATACTACCACAGTTCACACTACCACACCTCAAACCAGTGATGTGGAACTGAACCCGAACCCGAACCCGGAACCGCTAGAACTGGCATATTTTAGAGAAGCTGAAGCCAGTATCGTAATCTGTAGAGTTTTGGCTGTTCCGGTTCCGGCCATCATTATTTTTTTACATTACTGAGAAGCAGCCACAAAAAGTTAAAAACTCAAAATGCTTCGTCAACCTGAAACAGAACCCCCCTCCCTCCCTGTCTCTCTCTCTCTCTCTCTCTCTCTCTCTCTCTCTCTCTCTCTCTCTCTCTCTCTCTCTCTCTCTCTCTCTCTCTCTCTCTCTCATCACACACCAATCAGCTGACAGTGAATTCAGGATGGGTAGATTGGCAGAGTTGACCACATAATATGATAATGTCCTTCTTGTCCTGTCCTAGTTGTGTATCGTACGTGAATGTGAATCATCCTGCTTATTAAGAAATCATGTGACAGAAAAATCTTTAACTACTTTTTAAAAACTGTTATCTCTATGTTAACATAAAGTACATATCTTTAAGTTCTGTATAATATATGTTCAATTATTAAAGAAAACCAAGTGAAGAAAATTGACCTTAATACGTTACATTTACGTTTGTCAATAACTATAGCCTGTACTTTACCAGTAACATGTGTGCAATACATTAAGATAATAAACAGAAAAGTATACAATATGAAGTGAGTTAATCAATACCCTGAATAATTATGTTCTGTTCGGTTTGAGAAAATTTGGTAGTACAAAATTCCCCTTATTGTATATTCCTAGCTGAGTTTCCCCTGTTTAAGAACCGATTCCGGAACCGGCATAGTGTTACAGGAACCGAACACGAACCCGGAGCAAACTAGTTGAGGTTCCACATCAGTGCCTCACACTACCGCACACTGTTCTACCTTATAGTGCAATATCATAGACTGCCTCACCGCACAGTGCCACACTTCAAGCTATCACACCTCTAATACCATAATGTCACACAGCCCAGCCACACCTTTCACGTCCTCACATCACATCACAATATCAAACTTCTCAGAATAGCACCTCAAACCATCATGTCATTTACTAGTGCACTACCACATCACACACTGGCACATTTCACACTACCACACCCCACACTACCATATCATATACTAGTATACTACCACACCACACACTACCACATTTCACAGTACCTCACCTCACATTACAACATCAGACAGTACAATACTTTATACAACCAAATACCTCGCACAAACATCATAACATCACACCATTCACGTGAACGTCACAGTACCACACCGCATAATAACAAGTCACACACTGCAAGTTTTCTCACACAAATCTCATACTGCTTAATTTCACACTACCACCTTACATGACACACTATCGAACCTCATACACTTTACTAAATGACACCTCACAATACCACTCTTCTTTCACAAACCTCACACCTATACTCTTTACTGCTACACAGCATACAGTCACACTTAACGCTTCCAAACCTTTCATCCACAAACATCAAACTGTCACATCTCACATTGTCACATCTCACACTGCCACACTACAAAACACAAACACCTGATACCACAGACACTTATCGTGACTCTACTCACAAAGACTTTGTATACCCACAGTTCCTCATACATTACCATAACACACACACACACACACACACACACACACACACACACACACACACACACACACACACACACACACACCGTACAAAATTGTAATATCACATCATGCACTCACTTAAAACTGTCCTTTTGCTGCACAAGACGACGCCTACTGTACCCACAAGAATGGTGTCTTTCTCATTGTCTTTGGTGCCAACGTGTGTGGCTGTGTAGATCAATCCTGGATCAGCAAACTTTGCCACACAGTCGGCATGTCAAGTCCAGGTTTGCTGGGAGAACTCTGTTGTGGTTATGCCTCCGTTATCTACGATTTTCTCTGGCCAGATTCTGAGCTTCTTCTAGATAATAGTTCCTTCACTGTAGAGGGCTAACCATTGTTTTCTGTCCGAGGCATTGTTTTCATGATCTTTTGGTATGGTGTTGCATATCTCAAAAGTTATCCTTATATGACCTTCATATCTCTTCTTTTGTCCCCTTGGGCTGGGGCATCCTGCAAGGAGTTGGCCATACAAAACCTGGAGGGGAAGAAGGTGCTCACGCATAACACTTTTCCGATCTATCTCAGTTGCCTTTTAGCCAATATGGTTTCTTTGTCGGTTGACTTCTCCCGCTGGGGAACTTGTGTGTGAAGGACTTTTCCCTCCCATGTGAGTCTTAGGATGCACTTTAAGCACTGGATGTGAAACGACTCATGTTGTTTGATGTGATGCTGGTGGGTGGTCCAGGATTCAGCACCGTATAGGAGGGTGGAGAGGCATACAGGTGTATAAAACTACACCTTCGTCTCGATCCTCATGTTGTTGTTTTCAAAGACTCTAAATCTGAGGCATCCAGAAGAGGCTCAGGCGTGGCTGATTCGTGCAAGGACTTCTGCATCAATGTTTTTATCAATGAGCACACTTTTAAGGTAGGTAGAATTCACCACGTGTTTCACGTTATCGCTATTTATCAGAAATGCAAGAGCCTAGACTGGGTTGTTTCTTTGATATGCCGGTATTATTTCTGTTTTACTGACATTTATTCGCAGCCCCATTGCATGGTGTATGTTGGACAAGATGATGAGACTCTGTTGCAGGGCTACTGTGGAATGCGCAAGGGCAGCACAGTCATCAGCGTATTGTAGCTTTAGGAAATGAACCATGAAGACGTCTGGATTAAATAAGTTACCGCCTAGACGGAACTAGAATTTTATCCATCTTCACGGTTCATTTGTCGGGTAAATGCAGTGAGACAGATGTCGAAAATGACAGAAGCTAGGACACATCCTTGTCTTACTCCCACCTCCACGCTGAAGGCTTCGGATTTGCTTCCACCTGTGGACACATATGCATGATATCACTCAGTCTCTTCAGAATGTGAAGAAATTTGATTGGAACTCTAAACTTTGGAGGTGTATTCCATAAAAATTCTGTGTTAACAATGATAAATGCTTTTGCAAGATCAATGAATGCAGCATATGAGTCGCGGTACTGCTTGTGGCATTTAACTATATCTGTCGGGCAACAAAGATCATAAGAGGTATTTCGTTCTTTCCGATATCCACATTGTGTTTCACGAAGTGTAGACTCAGTATTTTGACAGTCGGAATAACATTATCTTGGCTAGTACTTTGCTAGCATTCACAGTTTCATTGGTCCCCTTTATTCTTGTTGATGGTTATATTATCAAACGGAGGCCATTCAGATGGAATTCGTTCTTGATTTCAGATGGTCTGTATGAGATCATGGAGGTGCTGGTGGAGCAACTGGCCAGCCTCTTTGATTAGTTCAGATTGTATGCCATTAGGGCCAGGGCTTTTGTTATTCTCTAGAGATCGGATGGTCTGAACAGTTTCTGCAATTGTAGGTGGGACATCGAGATCTGCCACTTGAGGAGCATTTGGGATGTTATCAAGGATATTGTGCTCCACCAGGTTGTTTTGCCCACCTTTCTAGGATCTGCTTGCTTGTCTATCAAGTGTTCACCTTCGGCTGATCGAAAAGGGGCTATTTTGTGTTTGGTTGATCCACAGATCTGTTATAGACTTGTAGGACCCATGTTGGTCATTTATATTAGCCAGTCTTTGTAGCTCTTTTGTTGGCTCAGTCAACCATTTGTTCTCCATGTCACCCATTTTCCTCTGGGTTTCATTTCTGAGACTCTGGAATTCAATTTTTAGAGTTGAGGAGCTATGAGGAGCCAACCAGTTGTTATGTGCTCCTTTCTTCATTGCAAGAAGGTCATGTATGCCCTCAGCACTTTTATCAAACCAGTCTTTGTGGCGGACTGTGGAGAAGCCTAAAGTTTCTTCTGCAGTGCTTTGAGGCAGTGTCTTAATGTTGAGCCACATTGCATCTAGATTTGCAGCATAGTTCTTTGAGGCAAGTTGTGGGCATTTAGAGAGCTTGTCTGCAATAGTGCTGCAGAAAGTGTTACAAGTTGCAACACCCTTTAAAATACCACAGTTTAGTTTCTTGGAGGATGGTCTAAGGTGCATCTGTGGGCGTATGATTAGTTGCAGTTTGGCGAGTGGTAGGTTATGATCTGTTGAGCATTCAGCATCTCTCATAGATCGGGTTATAAAAACTTTTCGGTCTCACTGTCTTACTGTGAAGTCAACTAAGCGTCAATATCTTGATCGTGGGCGTATCCATGTGGTCTTGTGTTTATTCATAAGTTGAAAACTGGTGTTGGTGATGACGAGACTGTATTTCAGGCATTAGGAAAGCAGTCTAAGACCCTTGTTGTACTCGTGTACTCGCATATTATTAACACCATAGCAGCCTACAGTGCCTTGCCAGAGACGATCGTCTATTCCTACTCCAGAATTAAAATCTCCAAGCAGGATGAGTTAGTCATTATGTGTTACTGAGCAAATGGTATCATCCAGGGAGTCATAAAAGGAATCTTTTACCTTGTCCTGAGAGTCTAGTGTTCGGCCATAGGCACAGTGTTTCATACTGGCCTTTAGAGAGTAGTATGCACAAAGACCTCAGCCTCTCCAATACACCCACAAGTGTTTCTTGAATCTTCTGTAGCCGGTTTGCTTCGGACTGCAAAGCCAATATTAAGGTCTCTTCTTACATTGTCTGGGTATTCCCTCCAGAAATAGGCATACTCTTTTGGTTCTGCTAGTTTGCCCTCTCTTAAAAAAACAATAATCCATGAGGCGAAACAAGCACAGAAAAAAGCATGTTGACCTTTTTACTTTATTGTTACCGTATAATTTTATTTTAATCAAATAAATAAATGAATAAATAATTTTGCATGTGGCCGTCCGGCTGTTTTTTACATAAAGTACAATTTTCCTGGAAAAAAAAAAAAATTCTTGCTGGCCAATCCTCTGAATTTTACTGAAGGCCGCCTATTTTAGTACAATGGTTTACGTTTTCATCCATGGAATTGGATACGTTGGCGGACAGGGCCTGTTTCAATTCGTATATGTTGCTTTTATATTTTTCCTCTGTAATTTAGCCTCTCTGACAGGAAGAAAAAAATAACACCTATGATTTTACCACATAAACAAGAATGTAAGAGTGCTCTGAGCTAAAATAATTAAATTCTTCAATATGCGTCGCCATTTGGACCTGAATACAATGACTGCAATGGACGGAGTAAAAGTATAGTTCATCATGGAGGCTTTTTTTTTTTTATTAAGTAAATTAATCTGGCGGTAGATGAAATAAAACATATATTATCTGAGAATATATATATATATATATATTTTTTTTTTTTTTAGTAAAATCATAAGGCAGTCGAGGGGGTTAAATGCATATAAATATATATATATATATATATATATATATATATATATATATAGGCAGAGAGATCATTCTTAATCTGAAAATAGATGTTTGCCTGTTGAGGGAACATAGTTGTAATATCGTCAGGATAATCTCTATTAAATCAAATAATACATATCGTGTGACAGATGGAGGAAGTCTGAAAAACCATCAGAGGTTCTACTTGAGCAAAAAAAAAAAAAAAAAAAAAAAAAGTCTCCGGCCAAACAGGAAATAAAAAAATCACCAAAGTTCTTTCCTCGCTAAATAAAATTGTTTGGCGAAAAAAAAAATGGCAAGTCATTTTTACGGTGAATGAAATTATTCTGGTACAGAAAACAAAATGCGAAAATTACCGTAGATCCATTTTGTACTGAATAAAACTTTCTGGAAAAAGGCATTATGGTGCAAAATAGTGTAACAGGATAGGGCAGTGTTTGGAAACTCCCTGTACTGTTGTTTGCAGATGATACTGTATTGTTGAGTGAAGACGAAGGGGAACCGCAAGGCTTGGTGAATGAGTTTGAGAGTGTGTGTAAGAAACGGAATCTAAAGATAAATGTTGGGAAGAGTAAAGTTGTAGTCTTTGAGAGAAGTGAAGTCATTGAATATGCAGTGAGGCTGGATGAGGAGGAAATGGAAATGTGATTGCGTTTAAGTTCTTGGGTACTGTGATGAGTAAGGATGGAAATTTAAAGGGTGAAGTGCTTGAAAGGGTAAAACAAGGATGAAAGGTTGCTGGTTCTTTGAAAGCAGTGATAAGGAACAGGGAAATGAGCATAGAAGTAAAAAAAAAAATTACTGCATGACAGTATTGTGATACCAACTCTAATTTATGGAAGTGAAGCTTGGACCTTGTTGGAAGGACACAAGTCAAGAGTGAGAGCAGTGGAAATGAGTTGAGAGGAGCATGTGGAGTTACATGGAGAGACAGACTGACAAATGAGAAAATGAAGGAGTGCTGTGGTATGGATATGGATGTGATAGAAAGCGTTAGGAGAAATACACTGATGTGGTTTGGCCATGTGGAAACGATGGAGAGCGTGAGACTAAATAGGAGTGTGTATGCGAGTGAGGTGGAGCGGGGAGAGGGAGGGGGAGGCCAAGGATGAGGTGGAGGGATGGAGTGGAGAGGTATATGAAAGAGAGGTGTGTGAGCTGGGAGCAAGGCAATGAAGTGATATTGGACAGGGCGACATGGAGGCGATTTGTTTGTGGCCACCCCTTACGGGATTGAGGCGTCTGGCAATCAGATATATAGTGTAAGTTTCAAAATTTAGAAACACTAAAACCAAAGTGGTAGGTTGGGGCTACTACCATCCGCTAATGTGACGTTGTGCTACTTTGTTGACTCTACATTGAATGACAAGCCAGATGATTTCCCGTAACGCGGGAATCGATTTGAGTGTTAAGCATATAATTCAATGAAATTCCGATAATCTAGCAGGTTTAGGTTTTACAATCGGATGTGTTCCCTACGGGTTACATCCAGGTGGAGATTTACTACCCAGGTAATGCCAAACAGGGACGAGCGACTGGTCATTTTCGCTCAAAATGTCTGGACTACGTAGCCTACCTCAGGGCCCGTCCTCTTCAGTTCGGGTGAAAATGGACTGGGTGGTAAATAAAAGAAACCAGCAATACATTACCGTTTGCAAGTGCCATTATAGTTATTGTACAGCTATGTCTCGTGGCCTTCACATGCATGCTCGCTTCTCTCTTAATTTACTTAAAAGCAAAAGATCGAACGCAAACTCTGACCTTATTTGCTTAATGGACCACAAGTAATAATGGCTTCGTGTTCTGTACCTCGCCAATCTTTACCTCTCAAAACTAACTGCTACCTATAATCTACCCAGCCGTGACTTAGGCATTCCTGGCTCACGACACCTCACACTACCGCACCTCATACTACTGCACCGCATGCTATCACACTTAAATCTACGACACATCACACTGCCACACTTTTCATTGTCACACTTGATACTTCACACTTCACATTACCGCATACTGCCACATTTCATACTACCACAGTTCACACTACCACACCTCAAACCAGTGATGTGGAACTGAACCCGAACCCGAACCCGGAACCGCTAGAACTGGCATATTTTAGAGAAGCTGAAGCCAGTATCGTAATCTGTAGAGTTTTGGCTGTTCCGGTTCCGGCCATCATTATTTTTTTACATTACTGAGAAGCAGCCACAAAAAGTTAAAAACTCAAAATGCTTCGTTAACCTGAAACAGAACCCCCCTCCCTCTCTCTCTCTCTCTCTCTCTCTCTCTCTCTCTCTCTCTCTCTCTCTCTCTCTCTCTCTCTCTCTCTCTCTCTCTCTCTCTCTCTCTCTCTCTCTCTCTCTCTCTCTCTCTCTTATCACACACCAATCAGCTGACAGTGAATTCAGGATGGGTAGATTGGCAGAGTTGACCGCATAATATGATACTGTCCTTCTTGTCCTGTCCTAGTTGTGTATCATACGTGAATGTGAATCATCCTGCTTATTAAGAAATCATGTGACAGAAAAATCTTTAACTACTTTCTAAAAACTGTTATCTCTATGTTAACATAAAGTACATATCTTTAAGTTCTGTATAATATATGTTCAATTATTAAAGAAAACCAAGTGAAGAAAATTGACCTCCTTAATACGTTACATTTAAGTTTGTCAATAACTATAGCCTGTACTTTACCAGTAACATTTGTACAATACATTAAGATAATAAACAGAAAAGTATACAATATGAAGTGAGTTAATCAATACCCTGAATAATTATGTTCTGTTCGGTTTGAGAAAATTTGGTAGTACAAAATATCTCCTTATTGTATATTCCTAGCTGAGTTTCCCCTGTTTAAGAACCGATTCCGGAACCGGCATTGTGTTACAGGAACCGAACCCGAACCCGGAGCTAATTACTGCGGTTCCACATCAGTGCCTCACACTACCGCACACTGTTCTACCTTATAGTGCAATATCATTGACTGCCTCACCGCACAGTGCCACACTTCAAGCTATCACACCTCTAATACCATAATGTCACACAGCCCAGCCACACCTTTCACGTCCTCACATCACATCACAATATCAAACTTCTCAGAATAGCACCTCACACCATCATGTCATTTACTAGTACACTACCACATCACACACTGGCACATTTCACACTACCACACCCTACACTACCATATCATATACTAGTATACTACCAAACCACACACTATCACATTTCACAGTACCTCACCTCACACTACAACATCAGACAGTACAATACTTCATACAACCAAATACCTCGCACAAACATCATAACATCACACCATTCACGTGAACGTCACAGTACCACACCGCATAATAACAAGTCACACACTGCAAGTTTTCTCACACAAATCTCATACTGCTTAATTTCACACTACCACCTTACATGACACACTATCGAACCTCATACACTTTACTAAATGACACCTCACAATACCACTCTTCTTTCACAAACCTCACACCTATACTCTTTACTGCTACACAGCATACAGTCACACTTAACGCTTCCAAACCTTTCATCCACAAACATCAAACTGTCACATCTCACATTGTCACATCTCACACTGCCACACTACAAAACACAAACACCTGATACCACAGACACTTATCGTGACTCTACTCACAAAGACTTTGTATACCCACAGTTCCTCATACATTACCATACCACAACACACACACACACACACACACACACACACACACACACACACACACACACACACACACACACACACACACACGCACACACACACCGTACAAAATTGTAATATCACATCATGCACTCACTTAAAACTGTCATTTTGCTGCACAAGACGACGCCTACTGTACCCACAAGAACGGTGTCTTTCTCATTGTCTTTGGTGCCAACGTGTGTGGCTGTGTAGATCAATCCTGGATCAGCAAACTTTGCCACACAGTCGGCATGTCAAGTCCAGGTTTGCTGGGAGAACTCTGTTGTGGTTATGCCTCCGTTATCTACGATTTTCTCTGGCCAGATTCTGAGCTTCTTCTAGATAATAGTTCCTTCACTGTAGAGGGCTAACCATTGTTTTCTGTCCGAGGCATTGTTTTCATGATCTTTTGGTATGGTGTTGCATATCTCAAAAGTTATCCTTATATGACCTTCATATCTCTTCTTTTGTCCCCTTGGGCTGGGGCATCCTGCAAGGAGTTGGCCATACAAAACCTGGAGGGGAAGAAGGTGCTCACGCATAACACTTTTCCGATCTATCTCAGTTGCCTTTTAGCCAATATGGTTTCTTTGTCGGTTGACTTCTCCCGCTGGGGAACTTGTGTGTGAAGGACTTTTCCCTCCCATGTGAGTCTTAGGATGCACTTTAAGCACTGGATGTGAAACGACTCATGTTGTTTGATGTGATGCTGGTGGGTGGTCCAGGATTCAGCACCGTATAGGAGGGTGGAGAGGCATACAGGTGTATAAAACTACACCTTCGTCTCGATCCTCATGTTGTTGTTTTCAAAGACTCTAAATCTGAGGCATCCAGAAGAGGCTCAGGCGTGGCTGATTCGTGCAAGGACTTCTGCATCAATGTTTTTATCAATGAGCACACTTTTAAGGTAGGTAGAATTCACCACGTGTTTCACGTTATCGCTATTTATCAGAAATGCAAGAGCCTAGACTGGGTTGTTTCTTTGATATGCCGGTATTATTTCTGTTTTACTGACATTTATTCGCAGCCCCATTGCATGGTGTATGTTGGACAAGATGATGAGACTCTGTTGCAGGGCTACTGTGGAATGCGCAAGGGCAGCACAGTCATCAGCGTATTGTAGCTTTAGGAAATGAACCATGAAGACGTCTAGATTAAATAAGTTACCGCCTAGACGGAACTAGAATTTTATCCATCTTCACGGTTCATTTGTCGGGTAAATGCAGTGAGACAGATGTCGAAAATGACAGAAGCCAGGACACATTCTTGTCTTACTCCCACCTCCATGCTGAAGGCTTCGGATTTGCTTCCACCTGTGGACACATATGCATGATATCACCCAGCCTCTTCAGAATGTGAAGAAATTTGTTTGGAACTCTAAACTTTGGAGATGTATTCCATAAAAGTTCTGTGTTGACAATGATAAATGCTTTTGCAAGATCAATGAATGCAGCATATGAGTCGCGGTACTGCTTGTGGCATTTAATTATATCTGTCGGGCAACAAAGATCATAAGAGGTATTTCGTTCTTTCCGATATCCACATTGTGTTTCACGAAGTGTAGACTCAGTATTTTGACAGTCGGAATAACATTATCTTGGCTAGTACTTTGCTAGCATTCACAGTTTCATTGGTCCCCTTTATTCTTGTTGATGGTTATATTATCAAACGGAGGCCATTCAGATGGAATTCGTTCTTGATTTCAGATGGTCTGTATGAGATCATGGAGGTGCTGGTGGAGCAACTGGCCAGCCTCTTTGATTAGTTCAGATGGTATGCCATTAGAGCCAGGGCTTTTGTTATTCTCTAGAGATCGGATGGTCTGAACAGTTTCTGCAATTGTAGGTGGGACATCGAGATCTGCCACATGAGGAGCATTTGGGATGTTATCAAGGATATTGTGCTCCACCAGGTTGTTTTGCCCACCTTTCTAGGATCTGCTTGCTTGTCTATCAAGAGTTCACCTTCGGCTGATCGAAAAGGGGCTATTTTGTGTTTGGTTGATCCACAGATCTGTTATGGACTTGTAGGACCCATGTTGGTCATTTATATCAGCCAGTCTTTGTAGCTTTTTTGCTAGCTCAGTCAACCATTTGTTCTCCATGTCACCCATTTTCCTCTGGGTTTCATTTCTGAGACTCTGGAATTCAATTTTTAGAGTTAAGGAGCTATGAGGAGCTAACCAGTTGTTATGTGCTCCTTTCTTCATTGCAAGAAGGTCATGTACGCCCTCAGCACTTTTATCAAACCAGTCTTTGTGGCGGACTGTGGAGAAGCCTAAAGTTTCTTCTGCAGTGCTTTGAGGCAGTGTCTTAATGTTGAGCCACACTGCATCTAGATTTGCAGCATAGTTCTTTGAGTCAAGTTGTGGCCATTAAGGGAGCTTGTCTGCAATAGTGCTGCAGAAAGTGTTACAAGTTGCAACACCCTTTAAAATACCACAATTTAGTTTCTTGGAGGATGGTCTAAGGTGCATCTGTGGGCGTATGATAAGTTGCAGTTTGGCGAGTGGTAGGTTATGATCTGTTGAGCATTCAGCATCTCTCATAGATCGGGTTATAAAAACCTTTCGGTCTCACTGTCTTACTGTGAAGTCAACTAAGCGTCAACATCTTGATCGTGGGCGTATCTATGTGGTCTTGTGTTTATTCATAAGTTGAAAAATGGTGTTGGTGATGACGAGACTGTGTTTCAGGCATTAGGAAAGCGGTCTAAGATCCTTGTTGTACTCGTGTACTCGCATATTATTAACACCATAGCAGCCTACAATGCCTTGCCAGAGACGATCATCTATTCCTACTCCAGAATTAAAATCTCCAAGCAGGATGAGTTGGTCATTATGTGTTACTGAGCAAATGCTATCATCCAGGGAGTCATAAAAGGAATCTTTTACCTTGTCCTGAGAGTCTAGTTTTCGGCCATAGGCACAGAGTGTTTCATACTGGCCTTTAGAGAGTAGTATGCACAAAGACCTCAGCCTCTCCAATACACCCACAAGTGTTTCTTGAATCTTCTGTAGCCGGTTTGCTTCGGACTGCAAAGCCAATATTAAGGTCTCTTCTTACATTGTCTGGGTATTCCCTCCAGAAATAGGCATACTCTTTTGGTTCTGCTAGTTTGCCCTCTCCTAAGAGGCGAGTCTAAGACAAGGCAGCGATGTCAATTTTGTATCATTTCACTTCATTGACAAAAAGAGCAGTCCTACTGCGTGGTCTGGTGTCTTGGTCAGTATCAGTAAGGTTCGCATATTCCAGGTAGCCCACTTAGTGTAGTGGTACTCTGTGAGGGTTAGCTTAACACTGAGTGGCAAGCAAATGATTTCCTGTAAACCAGGAAATCACTTACAGAACTGGGTGGTAACCTTACAACTATCCAACACGTGTTCCCTGTGTGACAACAAGTGGGTTGGCGGAGGGTTAGTGCCCCTCCTCCAAAAACAACTAACTAAAAGTACGAACAAGAAGCCTCGGACCAAGACTGACCAGCAGGTGACGACTAAGAATAAACAAAGGACATGGAACGGACTGCGACATGGAATGTAAAGGATGCAAATGATGAGGTGAAAGAGAGATACATTGTCCAGGGGCTTGGATGCAAAAGTGGGTGTATGTGGATTAACTGAAACTAACAGGGGATATGAGTGTGAGATAACGGGAGTATGATGGTGTATACGCGCGGGAGAGGGTAAGAATGAGAGGGCAAAAGAAGAAGTGTGTATTGTTCTCTGCAAGAGATGGAAGGGGAATATAAGAGAGTATGGATCAGTTGGTTCAGGAATTGTATGGGTAAGATTGAAAACTGGGCTGCAAATGTGGGCGACTGTGTATGTATGCGCCAAAACAAGATCGTGCAAGCAGTGTGAAAGAAGAGTTCTGGACAAATGTGAAAGTGTGCATATAAATGTTTGAAAGGAATGAGAGAGTGTTTTTGATTGGGGATATGAATGGAAAAGTAGGGAATGTGAATGTGGATGTAGTGGATGGAGTAGTTGGTGAGTGGGGTGTGCCTCCAGAAGAGAATGAGAATGGCAGTGCTCTAGTGGGCATTGGTGCAGGAAGGGGGTTGGTGATAGCCAATACCCTCTTCAGACACAAAATGATCCACAGGTATAAGTGGCGAGTGATGAGAAGAGTGGGATGTGAATTGAATGAATGACAGGCAATGATTGATTATGTGTGTGTGGATGATGGAATGAGAAGGTGTGTAATGAATGCAAGTGCATATAGAGGTTGGGAGGGTGGACTTTCTGACCCCCACTTGGTGATGGTGAAAGTCAAAGTTGAAAGGAAGTGGAGGAATAGAAAAAGGGAAGGATAGGAGGGTGGAAAGATTACAAGAGGATGGAAAATAAAAAAGGCAGAATATAAGAGAGAAGTGGAGGAGCAACAGGGTAAATATGATTTGGAACAGATGGGGAACGTGGAAGGTGTATGCAAGATTTTCACAGAAGAAATCTGTGCAGGATGTGAGGTGGTGTGTGGGGTTAATAGAAGACGAAAGTGGGTGCAAAAGCTAGTTGGAGAGGGAAAGATAAAAATGGTAGATTAGTAGTGGAGAAGGGAATAAAAATGAGCAGATAGAGAGAACACTTTAAGGAATTGTTGGACATAGAGAGTGAAAGTAATGCGAATATAAGTGGCTGGGAAATGGCTGGGAAAAGTAGGAATGTGAGAAAAAAGGAAGAAATCGGTAGGATGGAAGTTGAGGAAGCAATGAAGAATCAAAATGGAGAATGCGCTAGGAACTGATGGAGTGTGTGGTGAAAATAATGCTGAAGCATGGGGGAGAGATAGCAGTAGAATGGATGTGGAAGATGTGCAGAATGGTCTGGGAGGAAGGTACAGTCCCGGAGGATTGGAAGTCAGGTTAAATTATTCCCTTGTACAAAGGAAAAGGGGACAAAGAAGTGTGTGGTAATCATAAGGGCATTTGTATTCTTAGTGTAATAGGAAAAGTATATGGTAGGATACTTATTGACAGAGTTAGGGAAATAACAGAGGAATTAGTTGGAGAAGAACATGGAGGTTTTAAGAAGGAAAGAGGTTGTGTAGATCAGATATTCATTCTTAGGTCTTTAGTGGAAAAGTTTGTAGAGAAGGGAAAGAAGTTGTATGCAGTCATCATAGATTTCGAGAAAGCATATGACAGGGTGGATAGACAAGGATTGTGGAAAGTATTATGAATAGATGGAGTAAATGAGAATTAGTTGAATGTTGTGAAGAGTATGTATGAGGGTGCTAAGGCTGCAGTGCGTGTGGACAGTGAACTGAGTCATTTTTACTATCTGAAAGCTAGATTGAAACAGAGGTGTCTCATGTCTCCATGGTTGTTCGTTCTGGATACGGATGGGGCTATAAAAGAGATACAAAGTAGGGCAGTGGATGTTGGAGCAACCCTAATGAGAGTGGGCAGTGTTTGGAAACTCCCTGTACTGTTGTTTGCAGATGATGCAGTGTTGTTAAGTGCAGACGAAGGGGAGCAGAGCTTGGTGAATGAGTTTGGGAGAGTGTGTATGAAACGGAATGTAGAGGTGAATTTAGGGAAGAGTAAAGTTATGGTCCTCGAGACAGTTAAGTCACTAAATGTACAGTGAGGTTGGGTGAGAAGGAAGTGGAAAATGTGAGTGCTTTTAAGTACTTGTGTAGTAAGATGAGTAGGATGGAAGTTTAGAGGGTGAAGTGCTTGAAATGGTACAACAAGGAAGAAAGGTTGCTGGTTCTTTGAAAGCAGTGATAAGAAACGGGGAAGTGAGCACGGAAATGAAAAATTTACTGCGTGATAGCGTTGTGAGAAACACATTGAGATGGTTTGACCATGTGGAGAGGATGGAGAGTGAGAGACTGACGAGGAGAGTGTATGAGAGTGAGGTGGAGGGAGGGAGAGGGAGAGGGAGTCCAAGAATGAGATTGAGGGATAGAGTGGAGAGGTATATGAGAGAGGGGTGTATGAGCTGCGAGCAGAGCAATGAAATGGCGGGAGACAGCGCGACATGGAGGCGATATGTTTGTAGCCACCCCTCACAGGATTAATGCGTCTTGCCATAGATAGATAGATGGAAAAGTCTAAGGGCTTTGTTTTTCTTTCCGACCGCAATGCAGGAATTCTTGACAGACGCGGTCGCCTGCCGTGATAGTGTGGAGCAGAAAATGTTTAGGCTACTTTTTCTACTTCCACCACCATCAGGGTAAGCTTCGTCCCAGTGGATGCTGCCAACGACATGACCTACTTCTTTGCCATCACGCCAACGACCACTGGTCCAGTGCCGCCTGTGTGCAGGAGACATGGTAGCTACCTCCAGCCGCATCCATGACCTCTCATTGTCACTCTATCCTGAAGCCACAGGTCTCTTGATTTGGATGAAAGGATGAAATGGGACGTGATTATAGTAATGCATTTGCGCAATGAATGAATTTGGTGTGTTGGTGAGGGTGCGCAGTCCTCACCACTACATGACTTGGCCTTTTTCAGTGTGTACCGCATACAGTACCATCTCAAGTTGTCACAACACACACACTTCCACACATCATTCTACCACCCCTTGCACTATCAAACTGTGCGATGCAATACCTCTCGCTCGATTTTCACAATTCAGTATACGCAGTCACAATACACATTCTTCACAGTCACGTCATCTTTTTACACCAAGCACGACTATGCTTCTCAAAACCATACCTCACAAGACCACATCTGAGTAAGCCTCACCACACATTACCACACCTCAAACTGTCACACCTACCACTACCACATCACACACTACAGCACCATATCGTGCCACACTGATGAGTCTTCTCATAGTGCAGTAATCATTATTATACAGTGCCACACCACACACTGTTATAAAATACAGTCATTACTCACTATTGGAACGCAAATTAGCACATCTCGCACCATCACACCTCACGCTATCACACCTCACGTAATCACATCACACACTATATCTCACACTACCATACCTCACAAAGCAACACACCTCATTGCTGCACCTAAAACTGGCACACTCCATTTTGCCGGAGTTCACATTGCCGCACCTTACACTACCACATCACACATTATCACACCTCACACTACAGATCGCACCACTCATTACCACACCGCAGACTGCCACACTTAACAGTGCCACGCCATGCATTTGCACACCTAATGCTATCACATTTCACACTGTCTCACCCCACACCACTACACTTCCTACTGTCACACCACACCTTTCTCTCAGATCTCACACCGCTGCTCTTCATTTTGCCACTATATCTTCACCTACCACATCTCGCACTACCACAGCCTCATTAACTCAAACCACATACTACCACCCCTCTCTTACAAGACTAGAGGATAATAGCTTTCATTGGCCCCTCGGGTACTAAAGGTCTGCCTGACTTAGAGTAAAATCGTCAGGAGGCAGCAATAATAAATGAAAGGAGTAGGTCATTTGATTCACGTGTTATGTAGCTTCAGTCCCTAATGCAATATATATATATATATATATATATATGTATATATATATATATATATATATATATATATATATATATATATGTATGCATATATACAGGGTGTAACGCGACGTATGACAAAAACTTACACCAATGATCTATCATGTAGTTTTGAGTATATTTTGTTCTATAGACATATGCTTTCTGCGATCCCAGTTCAGTACCCAGCATTCGGCTGTTTTGTGTAAAATCTTCGTCTCTTTCATGTGTCATTGGGTGAGAGCTTCGCAGGGCGACGGGAGACGAGTATTGTTAGCTTATACTGTACTGTACATGAAAATCCCATATCCTATCAGTACACACGAGTTTTAAGAAGAAACTTTACGTAGTCTATTGATTCTTTAACATCAAGGCATGCATTCATGCAATTCTTTTGCACAAATCGACTGTAATTAAGGATTAAATTCAAATTTTATGGCTTGCAAGGGAGTAGGGAGGGAGGGAGGACAGGCTGGTGTGTTGTGCCAGTTATGTAATATTTGGTTTGTAGGATGTAGCTACCAGCATTATCATAACACCCACAGCTCATTCAGTGAAAGAACATTACTGTATCGAGTAACTAGCATCATTCTAAGTCAGGAGTAATATTATTATTCATTACAATTTTTCTGATGCAAGTAAACGTGGCACCATTTTTTTCATATGATGTTGACGTGAGAACAGTGACACAGGCTTGCCAATGTAACGACTATGCAGCTAGACCTATTTTTTGCTTCTACTTGCGGCACTAACGTCTGGCAACATAATATCTAGCTACATTCTGGATATTTTTACCATTTTTAGGCGATATTCTAGAGATTTTATCGTATTTTCTAGCGATGTTTTGCAGTGTTTATTATCTAGCGACATTCTAGCAAATTTTCATGACTAGACTAGCGAGATTGATGAGAAGGACTTGGCAATCCTGCGTCCAGTCATTTGAACGGGAACATTTGCAGGGGAGGCACACATTTCAAATACTGTTCTCCGCGTTCTGTTGTTCACCGGGTTCAGCTTCACATGTTCATGAAACAGCATGCCACGTACGTACAGCAATGAAGAATATGCAGACATCGTGTATTTTTTAACGGATTCTGCGATGATAATGCCAGTTCTGCAGAGAGGAACACAGGTGGAGATACCCAATGGCGCCACGTTTACTTGCAGCAGAAAAACTGTGGTAAATAAAATTCTTCCTGACATAAAGTGAGGCTAATCTCCCTTTAGAATAACGTTTTTTCACTGAATGAGCTGTGGGTGTTATGATAATGCTGGTAGCTACATCCTACAAACCAAATATTACATAACTGGCACGACACACCAGCCTGTCCTCCCTCCCTCCCTACTCCCTTGCAAGCCATAAAATTTGAATTTAATCCTTAATTACAGTCGATTTGTGCAAAAGAATTGCATGAATGCATGCCTTGATGTTAAAGAATCAATAGACTACGTAAAGTTTCTTCTTAAAACTCGTGTGTACTGATAGGATATGGGATTTTCATGTACAGTACAGTATAAGCTAATAATACTCGTCTCCCGTCGCCCTGCGAAGCTCTCACCCAATGGCACATGAAAGAGACGAAGATTTTACACAAAACAGCCGAATGCTGGGTACTGAACTGGGATCGCAGAGAGCATATGTCTATAGAACAAAATATACTCAAAATTATATGATAGATCATTGGTGTAAGTTTTTGTCATACGTCGCGTTACACCCTGTATATATATATATATATATATATATATATATATATATATATATATATATATATATATATATACTGCATATATATATATATATATATATATATATATATATAAAATGAGCCTCTGTGGTACAGTGGTAAAGTGTGCGTTTCTTACACGGGTGAGCCAGGGTTCGCGCCCCTCCAGGGTAATAAACTCTGGGAGCGTTCTTCAGGCCACGTATTGCTTTGGCGGACATAATGGGTGCTGTGGTTGAACCAGTGTCGCGTACATTAAAGTATGCTTGCACCCACGCAGCTTGCGCAGGCTGATTACACTTTATTCACAGACTACACACATCCAAACCCACTCCAACAGTACAATCATACTTATAAGCACTTGTCACACTACATACAGTCTCTACAAGACAGCCTAAGCCACTTGGTAGAGATACATTGGCTGTATCGTCCCCACTTCGGTCTGGATAGGCCTGTCCTGCATTGGACACTCAAACGGCTGATGATGATGTCGTCAGAACCAACTTGCCTAGCCATGAGCTCCTACGCTCCTCATGGGGCAACTTAGGATTGGATGATGATATACTGTGTATATATATATATATATATATATATATATATATATATATATATTAATCCGGCCCCTGCTCTAGAGGTAGGTATACATGTTCTTAGGAAGATAATTTGACTGGTGATTTGAGTAAAGGATACCGCCATCTTCAGAACAGTATTAGGTGGAATTGCTAGAATCATTGCATAAGTGAGAAAATGCCGGTTTTCAAAATGGCCGCCAGCAGGGCATTTCAGGACTAAAAAGGCTTACAATTTCTAATAGAAATGTTGTACCTAGAAGATTTTTATGGGGTTTCAGGTATGGCCGACACGATGATGCTTATAGGAAATAAATATGATCTTGCATAGTACCCGAAATCCAAGATGGCTGCCATTCGGACCCTCCCCAAACAAGAAATTCATGTATCTTTTGAAAGAAACATCGTGGCAGGATAATTTTTATGTTAAAGGTTAATTATGAGGTCTTCAGGGTCTGCCGAAACGATGGTACCTTTACTGATTCGATATCACCACGCTTAACACCCAAAATTCAAGAAGGCGCTCCTCTAAAATCCGTACCTAACAAGAAAGCTGTCTAATTTTCGATATACCTGGAATAAAGCAGTTCTCTCTGGATATTACTATTTCTGTTTTATGTAAATGTCTGCTTGGCAGCGTGATGTTAAGACCTTGAAAGTCCTTATATTTGTTCCATAATGATACTAGGTACCCTATTCTATACCACGTACAAGTCAGTTTGGAGAAAATGAACATCAATTTACAGCAAGAGTATCTGAATTTGAAACAACTTACCTTCAATTTGGAACGAGTGAAAATCAGTTTGGAAAAAGTTAATGTCGATTTGGACTAACAGAATGATCTCAATTTGGAAAAAGTGAATCTCGATTTGGAAACCTGTTGCGCCAAATTCAGTTTCCAGGTTTCCAAATCGGGATTTACTCTATCCAAATTGAGATTCTGTAATTCCAAATCGACGTTCACTTTCTCCAAATTGATTTTCACTTGTTTCACATTCAGATTCTGTTTCTCCGAACTGACGTCCATTTTCTCCATATTGACTTGTAAATGGCATAGTCACTAATGTCCACATCTCTGTCTTTTCAGGTAATGGAATCCTAATTGATGGGAATTCTGTGGTCTGCTTTTGTAACAAGCCTACAGTACGGACGAAGATACTGGAATTAACTTATGTACTTCCCAGTCAACTCCAGCCTCTCAACCAGAGAGGTGCATCATCTGCCAACAAAAAGGCAAGACGTCCGAAGAACTCGATGGGGGTGCAATAGGCAGAAAGCGTGACCGTGAAGCAGAAGCTTTGAAGAATGATGAAGTTCACAAAAGGTTAAGATTACTTGGACCTGGTGCAGAGTTCAAATACCATAATACCTATTCCTGCTATAAGAGTTACACTGATATAAGAAACTTACCAACCATTCTCGAAGAACCCATTGATGAAGAGATGACACAAGAATCAGACCGGACTGCTCACAAACCATCCACACGCAGCACCTTGATACCTCGTCCACGACCCAGTACAAGTGTCGACCCCAACTATAAAAACTGTGCCATATGTAGAAGTGGTCGATTGTGGCTAAAAAGGAAAGGGACACAAGTATAGGGTAAATTCTGTCTCTGCACGGCTGAAATGCAAAACAATTCCTCGATGAATGCGATATCGGAAAGATGATGTATATGTCAGATGTGTAGACTTGAACGGTCCTAAAGACGTATACTGTACGCTGCCAACTTGTATTGTCAACATCTGCTTCAAACAATATGTGTCTAAATCACACACCAAAGAATCCCTATGCTAATCCAGAGCTTCCCCCAAATGTGATGTTTTCAAGGATGTTATCTCTGAACCAGGTCCGCTCACTGATGACGGGTATGGGTTTACAATGACTGAAATTAAGGAGAGGATGATGAATAAGGATAGTAATCTAGAGCTGTATAACAGAGATGTGAAGAAACTCCTTACAGATTAATATGGAGACAAAATACAATTTTGTCCAAGCCACAGTGTTTTTGAACACGAGATGTGCTGCTCAGCTGATATAACCGTAGAAGACCTCGCCAATAAACTTCGAAATACGAATCTAGTCAGGTCAGCTGGCGAAATTCTCAAAGAAGCATTGGAATAAGTTGATTTCAAACTGGATGACCGCTTTTGTGATAGAAATGAACTTAAAGTGTCATGGGAGACTACTCCTATGCCAGACCTATTACTGACATTCTTTGCAGCACTATTCGGTATTAAACGATCACGTATGTTGAAGACTGACATGCTGGATATCATGAACAGTGATCATGACTGCGACAGTGAGACACATGTCGACTGCGACGACCATGCTAGTCGAGATGATTGTAACACAGACATTGAGTCGGCTGTAAAGAACCAACACAACCAGCTAAACTGTCTTTTTCAGATCATGTACAATCAACTATACCATGGTTCGAAGAGAACTCCACTGACTGTAGCAGTCAGTCAATACCAGTATGGAAAGTCCCGCAGTCGAGAAGTTCTGACAGCCACAAATCATATGGGCGTCAGCTTGAGCTGTAATGATGTCAAGAGATCCAGGCGCCTGCTCGCTGCCTATGCAGTTGCAAAGTTAATGGTGGTGAAGTACCACTTCCAAGCACCTTCACTTGGGATACACACACCTTTGGGGCTACGGACAACGGTGACTTTAGTGATCGATCGTCTATCTCAGGCACTGAGTCTAGCCATGTAACCATGCAGGTGCTGTATCAAGAGGCCATCTCTCTGCCAGATGCAAAACCTAGAGTATCTGAGATGAACCTGGAGAAGAGCAGTGTGCATTTACCTGAAAAACTACTATGCCAAGAGATGCCTCATCACCTGAAACTATCAATTAAACCTACACTCCCATCCACCTTCAGAGTTGTGGAGGAAACTTGGATCAACTCTAGTTTCGACTGCATCACTCTCCGTGTTGCAGATAAGAGAGAATTTCTCATTTCATTCCTGAGGTGTGGTCTGAAGTGTGTGTCTGCTGATGATACTATAGTTGCGGCGTGCGACTCTGAGGTTGTTATTATCGTGCCCTGGCAACCTACCATTCAAAAGTTCGTCTGATTTCGTGTATAATATGAGACGCATGTGACTCGTGTATATGTTCGTGTATAATAACATTCGTGTATTCGTGCGTAATATGATTCGTGTATAATATTATATGATATCGGACGTACTTTTTAATGGTAGGTTGCCAGGGTACGATAATGACAACATCAGAGTCGTGCGCCGCGAATATAGGCCCATATGGCGCGGCTCCAATCCTCTTCTGTCAACTGTCATGGTGCCGCTGATGTGAGTGGGCTTTATGCCTGTCATTCCTTCACCAGTCACTGACCATGCAACTGTGCACAAGGGCCTCCAAAATTTTCAGAGTGTCCTATGGCAACTCAACCCATCTCAGTCACTCATACCAATATTCTGTGACGAAGACGTCCTTCATATTGTGGCTGACATCACAATGGCTGAGCTGAATGAATTCTGTGATGTATATGGCATGATGGGGATGTTCTACTGGGTAAAGATTCTGCTGAAGTGTGCTGGACGTTATTTGAGAGGATCAGGCATTGATGATGCTCTCACTGAAACACAAGTGTTCGGAAAACTGACCATGAACTCAGTTTTGGAAAGAAAACATTATGTATGTTCCTTCAATGGAATCATGATGGTCTCAGATCTTCTGAGAGTGGTTGGTCAATCACAGTATTGATGACGAATTCATGGAACGTGCACATGAAGAACAGAGAGCTCTATGTGCAAAGGAAATACCCATTGAGAAGTTCACAGAACTATTTGACAAGTCATCGAATCTCCTTAAACAGTCTGAGTGTTTTCTGGAGCAATGCTGCACAAAATCTGAGGTGTGTCAGTACTTGCTGCTGTTTCAACAGATGGCTGCTTCCATCAAGCATGCAGTTGCCTTAGACTGAGAAAGGAATTTCCCTTTACACATGGCTGCCATGGAAGCTTCCGAGAGAGCAACTGCATCAGTTACTTTCACTATGGGATGTTCTACGTTGAATCCACAAAAGCCTTAGAAGCAACTCATCCAGATGCTTTTCGGCAATTCATGCATGGTCAGTTTGTTGTGAAGGATCGAGTTGATGGTTACCTCAATGCCATTGCACCGGATATGAAACTGGAACAATCCATCCAGAGGGCATCAAAAAGTACTGGTGGCATTGTTGGCCAAACAAGAAGTCTGAGGGCCATGGTCGAGTGGCAACTCATTTTCCACGAAATTCTCATCTGCAATAACTTTAGGGATATTGTAAATGATGCGTCGATGAAACACAGTGAATTGGCGAGGGTTCATCATGAACTTACTGGATGCAAAGCTCACCAGCTGAATGAAAATATCTCAAAGCTCCTGGACTTTGTGCGAGATGGGTTAACCCATACATCATCAAGGCTCCAGCCATCAAACACTACAATCTAATCACCAGGCAACTGGCACTGGATGAGGTGGCATTCCGGCTGCTCCAAATGCAGGTGAATGGCGATCAACTGGTAAGAGATTTCTGGAGAGAAAGGTTTGTTAAAAAGACATAAAAAAAAAAAAAAAATCTCCACAACTATATCGAAGAGGAAATTGCCTCAACTTGACAGCAAACCATCCACTGATGAGAGTGCAATGTCTGCTGTTACATCGAAAATGATAGCAGCCGCTCAGCATAACATCGAAATTGTGAAAGAGCGAGGCATGGAATTTGAATCTATCTATGCCCATGATGTCCTGCATGTTTCATCTCTATTTGAAGGAGGTCTTCCTACCAAGCCCGACAAAAGTTCACTCATTGCAGACCTGGAGAAGAGCTTAACAGGAGATGAGTTCCGTTTTCCTGCCGGAGATGCTTCCGTTATATTGGACTTCATGTCGAAAATACGGTCCTCTCCAAACTTGGCTTTATTTGGAACGTTCGGAAGTGCAATCCATTGTGTGCTATCAGCAGGCTGCTCTATCTGTTCCAGGTCCAGCCTCCATATCGTGTTTGATAGCTACTTATAGTCATCTGTTAAGGGAGGAGATGGGCTATGTTGCGCCGGTGGAATTGAATCCATTGACCTCGCTGAGCTCAATGCAGGTGTCCCAATACCCCAACAAATGAAGAAGTTCTGGAACTCCTCGGTCAACAAAACTATGCTACAGCGTCTCGTTCGTGATCTCGTCTCGACTCCTGACCTGGTGAAGTTGGATGTTGTACTTGGTGGATGCATTACAGATTATTGTGTTGTTCCCAGAGAGTTTCTACACTCTGGAAGGCCGTCCGCTCAACTGCCTTCTGAAACTACAGAACTTATTGAGGCATTGACATGTGATGTAGAGGAAGCCGATGATCGGATAATGATGCACTCTGTATCGGAGGTGGATCAAGGAAGTAGCCGGCTGCTAATAGTCTCCAGCGACACAGACACAGTAGCTCGTCTACTTCATTATGTTCAACATTTTCGTAAGTAAGGCCCCCAAGAATTGTGGGTAGAGTTCGGTACAGGTGAGCGACGGCGTCATGTACCACTACACACTCTTGTAGATTTACTGGGAGAAGGACTATCTAAAGTCATCGTGAAGGTGCATATCCTGACTGGAAATGATGCAGTGAGTAAGATAAGAACCAAACACGCGTCTCTGTCATGTTATCCAAAGCATTACTTGGCTAATTTTGCAGTCTCACTGGTGAGATCTTGATGAAAACCGAGGAGTATCTCGTTAGGGTGTGGGCTGGCACGAAGAGCAAAACCGAATCGCGAACGTTTGACCAGCTCGAGGTGGAAGTCCAACTGCAAGCTCCAACACCAAAAGCCATTGGAAGCCCTGCCACCAACTTCAAGTGCAGTTCATGGCCACATCAGGAGAGCATTTTACTCTGTCGGTAAAGTTCTATGAACCCTACCACAGACCCGAGCAAATACGGATAGGTGAAAAACATCGATACCCTACTGCCTGAAAAATGCCTGAATCCATTACCACAAAAAATGATAGTCGTTTGTAAGTGCACGGGCAAGTGTGGATTAATGTGATGTTTGTGCAGAAAGGCAGGTGTCAATTGTGTAAGTTTTTGTCATAAACAAGAGTCGGCTTGTCAAGGTAAGTGAAGGCCATCGTTCAGTCATGATTAAGTCATATGTCCACGAAATGAACTTTATATTATATGATATCGGTATGAATAGGAAATGTTCTAGAATAAATTCTTTTCCATGCTCATGTTTTCATTCTTTATTTGTGGCAATCCTGAATTTTGAGTATCAAATGTGGTGATATCGAACCAGTGAAGGTACTATCCTTTCGCCAGTGCCCGAAAACCTCATAATTAACATAAAAATTAGCTAGACACGATGTTTCTTTAAAAAGACGCACAACTTTCTTGTTTGAGGAGGGTCCGAATGGTGGCCATCTTTGATTTCGGGTACTATTCAAGGTCATATTTATTTCCTATACGCAACATCGTTTCGGCTATACCTGAAAACCCCATGAAAGTCTTCCAGGTACGACATTTCTATTAGAAATTGCAAGCTTTCTAGTCCCGAAAGATGCCAGTTCGAGCCATTTGGAAAACCTGCATTTTCTCACTTATGCAATGATTCTAGCAATTCCACCTAATACTGTTTTGAAGATGGCGGTATCATTTACTCAAATCACCAGTCAAAGTCTGTTCCTAAGATATATACGGGTCTCTAGAGCAGGGACAGGACTATATACATTTATATCTATATATCTATCTACCCATCTATTTGTCTATCTATCTATCTATCTATATATATATATACCTACGCTGTTTCCCCCAAGGAAAGGGAGGTAGCCGAGACAGGACGACACACTCCCAATTTACTCATCCACTCAAACACATTCATTCGCATCTTAGCCCCAAGGGGAGAAGGGGCAGATACTCACCGCACCACACCGCACGAGAGTCAACTGCGCAGTGCAATCAGTAACATCAGCAGCAGGGTCTGACAGTAGAGCTGGTTTACCCTTACCACATCTCAATGGTTCCTTCTCCCCTTTGGGACTAAGAACTAATGAATGTGTTTGAGTGAATGAGCAAATTTGGAGTGTGTCGTCCTGTCTCAGCTACCTCCCTTTCCTTGGGGGAAGCAGCATATATATATATATATATATATATATATATATATATATATATTTATATATATATATATATATATATATATATATATATATATATATATATGCAGAAGTGAAGTTTAGAATAAATGAAGTAGGCAAGGTGCTGGGAGGAATGAAAAAAGTGTTTAGATGTCGTTCGCTTAGAATGGATGTAAAGAGAAGGTTGTATGAGGGTGTTGTGGTACCGACTGCGTTATATGGGGCTAAAACATGGAATATGGGTGTAGCAGAGAGGAAAAGTTTGAATGTAATGGAGATGAGGTGTCTGAGGAGTATGTGTGGAGTGACGCGTATGGATCGAGTGCGAAATGATGAAGTGCGAAGGAGAACTGGAGTTGTTCGGGAGATGGCTGGTAGAGTTGAGCAGAGGGTGTTGCGATGGTTTGGGCATATGGAGAGAATGGATAATGAGCGATTGGTGAAAAAGATAACTAGATCTGATGTGAGAGGTGTAAGGCTGAGAGGAAGACCACGAATAGGATGGATGGACAGTGTGAAGAGAGCACTGGATGCGAGAAGGATGTCTGTTGAGCAAGGAAGAGTGGCTGTGCGTGACAGAAATAAATGGAGAGAAATTGTGAATGAATAAGTGATGACGCAGCCCTGAGGGGATATTCTCCCGCATTTGGTCTGATCAGCTAGTCAGGTCAGGTGCGGGTAAGGGGATGGGTCTGTTATGATGTGGCAGGGGTAAACCAGCTCTGCTGTCGGGCCCTGCTGCGGATGTCATTGATTGCATTGCGCAGTTGACCCTTGTGCGGTGTGGTGCGGTGAGGATCTGTCCGTTCTCCCCTTGGGGCTAAGATGTATATACCAGCGGAGAATGACTATGAACTCAATGTTCTTACACAAGGGAAATTCTTCTCATCAGCGCAGCGTACTATCTATAAGAATGTTTAGTAGCCTGAGACATGTGTTATGCAAGGATTCCACTAGATCTACTCTACACACCGTGCATGTCATTCGCATTCAATAAAGGCTTTGTTGGGACATACGGGACAAAAGATGGCCTTTTATTTGACCGTCTATTTTACACGTCCATTACTTTCCTTGATGACTCCTCATAGCAAAAAGATGCATCTGTGGACACAGAAACATTGCAATCCTCGCTTACCTTGCGAATGCTAATGAACAGAGGAGTGAGAAGTAGAAAACGTGAAATATTATAGAAACTTTTATTTTTCGCTGTAAAAATAATACTGAGACCTGCATTCTTGTCTTTCCATGAGGGTTTATCATATCTCTTCCTCAGTGACTTACACTGTAATGCTCTCTTACATGCAGTTTATGACCTTATGATATCGACAAAATTTCCCTCATTAAAATTCATGGGAATATTAACACGACATATGCAGTTTTCTTTTTCTACGGCTGATGTAACTCAGTATTTCTAAACGTTATCACCAGACGACTGCATTCAACTGAGAAACATTCTAGCGCTCACAGCCTCTACAAACTGTCTCGAGCAACCTGATAGACTTAGGAATTCATTATAAACTATCCTCAGACGATACTGATGAGCAGAGAGAATTCTGCAAAGGTTTAAACTGATAATGAAAGATGTTAATGAGCCTCTTAATAGACTAGAATACGGCCTTGAATTTTTTGAGCTCCAGGTAAAGTCGATTGCTTACTTACCTGGATACCTGTAATGATTTTACTGACACACTCAAAAAAATGTTGTTTATGAGGCAGAAAAAACAGTTTCGTCTCAAATTGAACCCTCTTCAAGTAGGGTTAAGATCACTTCGAAACTGCTGCATCTCCCTATAAAATGGCTTCCACCCAAATATGGGTACGATTCTTTCACTTCAATAGGTCCCCTCATAGTTATATCATGACACATGCGAGGACCAGTATCCTGGCTTGACTTCTTGTTATAGACAGTTGCGTCACGCCAACCTGATGGTGACTGCAGTGGTCTGATGGTATGAGCAATGGTTAGGTGGTGACAGCAGGGCCGTGGTGATGACAGCAACGCTCAGGTAGCGGCGACAGTGACCTAGTGATGGTAGTAGTGGCTCAGGAGTGACAAGGAACTGCATGGGAGTGGCTCCACGCTGAGTCATCTAATCAATCGTCGTCATGCAACAGTGTACAAACAATTCTCGGACCAAGCACACACCAAAATCATGTCATAACCACTGATGCGATTAATAGTTTCGTAATTCTGTCAGGATATCTCGTTGGTATATAGTTAAATCTTGTTTAAGAGATCAACACTACTCAAACGAGGTTTTAATACACCAGTGTGCTGATGTATGCAAGTCAGTGTGCTGGTGTAACATACTGAAACTGACCCATATCAATATCCAACCAAATCAATATCTTCACGAACGTACCTTTCCAGTCATGTGAAAAAATACATTACATTCATTAACGTCCACCATCATACTTGCCTACTCCCTGCTGCCACCATTTTCGCCAATTCTCCTCATCTTTACTTTCCAATTCAGAGCATGCCATTCGTTATGATAATAATTGCACACACACACACACACACACACATACGTACATATATATATATATATATATATATATATATATATATATATATATATTAGACAGACAGACAGAGAGATGGTAGATGGGGGAGGGATGAGGGGGAGAAGAAAGGATGGAAGCAAGGGTTTAGATTGAGAGAGAGAGAGAGAGAGAGAGAGATGGTAGATGGGGGAAGGAGGAGGGGGAGAATAAAGGATGGAAGCAAGTGTTTAGATTTCTCCTCATCTCTACTTTCCGATTCAGAGCATGCCAGTAGTCATGAAATAGTCATGATAATAATTGCACACACACACACAAATATATATATATATATATATATATATATATATATATATATATATATATGTATATATATATATATATATATAATGTACACTTTAAGTGAGAATACTAAAAATCATTACTGTCCCGTAAAGTTCCAGGTTCAAAACAAAAGAGTTAGGTAAAATTACAAGTTAAAGTTTCATGCTCAAACTAACAACAAAACATTCAGGACTCATAAGGATAATGTAATGGCAAAAAACAGGTTAAATATATGGCTAACTGCAATAGCCTCTATTAACACGAAATTAGCAAGAGTAAATTTATCTAAGTCAGCCCTGATAAAATGAGAAAACCAGAGAATACTCAGTGAATGCAAGATATATTATTACAGATACAAAATATTATTACCACTGGCTGACAGTATGAATTACAAAAACTTTACTAGGCCTACGAATCAACACCTTATGCTATACAGTACAAGAACAAAATGTAACAACACTCATACTCAAATTACACAGCTGCTAGATGGTTGGAGACTTCCTGAGCACTCACAATAATAACAACTGTACAGGGGAGGACAGAGATGTGAGCAAAATGAGGAGCAGATCTAAGTGGCAATTAATGCAGAGACTGAGCTCATTATATAGGGGCCGGCAGAGCTTGATACAACTTGTAAGAAGGACTCGCAAATGAAGCCATAGGGGACAATGAGTTGACAATCCTGCTCTGAACAACAGAAAAAACGACTTACTCTACGATAAGGGTAGAAGGGGGGAGTGAGGTAGAACACGCTCGTGATCAAACATGCAGCATACTGTACGTTAGAATTTCACAAAGGATGATGAAATCACAGGCAATGTAACACCTCCCCACAAAGAAAAAGAAATTTACAAAGGAAATTTCTTATTACTCTAAAACAATATGTCTAAATTCTAGATAAGCAATCTGCAATAACATTTTCTTTCCCCTGGACATGTTATATGTCTAATGAATACTCCTGAAGAAGTAGACTCCATCTTGTCAATCTCTGATTTTTATCTTTAAACTTACTAAGGAATTTCAGTGGGTTATGATCGGTATAAATGACTATGGGGTCAAAACCAGAACACAAATAAAATGAAAAATGCTGTAAACCCAAAATCAAGGCCAAAAGCTCTTTCTCAATAGTTGAGTAGTTCTTTTGAGGTGGAGTGAACTTCTTACTGTAATAAGATACAGGGTGTTCAATACCCTGATCATCCTCTTGCAGCAAAACAGCCCCAGCTCCTGTATCACTTGCATCATCAGCCATCTTAAAAGGCTTAGCAAAATTTGGAGTAGCGAGCACTGGCTGACTTAATAGGATAGCTTTAAGTTTGCTGAAAGAGGATTCACAGTTATCGGTCCAGACAAATTTAACTCCCTTTTTCAGTAGGTCTGTAAGTGGTGATACAAGAATTGAAAAGTTAAGAACAAATCTCCTGTAATAACCTACCATTCCCAAAAATCTTTGTAGCTCTTTCCTACTTTTAGGTCTGGGAAGATCACTTATAACCTGAACCTTAGCTCCTGGTGGTGCAACATGTCCATCACCAACTACGTACCCAAGGTACTAAACTTTAGCTTGACCAAACTCACACTTTGATAAATTAGCTACAAGATTAGCCTGAACCAAACGCTCAAGAAATTTACTGACATGGCATAGGTGATCTTTCCAGTTGTCACTGAAGATTAATACATCATCAATATAAACAACACACCCTGCCAAACCCTCTGTTACAACATTCATGAGCTTCTAAAAAGTGGCTGGTGCATTCTTCATACCATATGGCATTACAGAACATGCAAAAGTCTTTCCTAGTGTTACAAAACATGAGATCTCCCTAGCACGTTCAGTCATAGGTACTTGCCAGTATCCCTTTAACAAATCAAACTTACTTATGTACCTAGCCTTTCCGATCTTGTCTTTGCAATCTTCCACGCGAGGGAGAGGGTAAGTGTCTGTTTTGGTTATCTGATTAACACGTCTGTAGTCGATGCAAAGCCGCTGTGACCCACCTGGCTTAGGGACTAGAGTGACAGGAGAACTCCACTCGCTCTGACAGGGCTCAATCATCTTGTGGTCCAACAGGTAGCCAAGCTCCTTCTCGATGAGAGGAACTTTCACTGGGTTTACACGGTAAGGAGGCAATTTAATTGGCTTTGCGTCTCCAACATCGACATCATGCATCAACACAGTGGTTCTTCCTGGAGTGGCACGGAACACTTGCGGGTACTCCTGCAGTAATGCCGAAAACTCCTGCCTTTCCTCGGGAGGTAGATGAGAAAGCTTAGTCTGGAGATCATTCATGATATCAGGATTCTTCCCCAAACTATCACTCAGGCTCATGCTGCATGGGAGAACTTCACTTGCAGACTCGGGTGGAACAGCTACAGTGCAGACTGGGTTATTTTCGTCCCGCCTGCGATATAACTTTAGCATGTTGATGTGACAAAGTTGCTTGTTCTTTCTAAGGTCTGGTGTGGCGATGACATAGTTGATATCACTAAGTTTCTTCTCCACGAAAAAAGGACCACTAAACTTGGCTTGAAGAGGTTGCCCATGCACTGGTAGCAGAATCAAAACCTGATCTCCTGGCTGAAAGTGGCGTAACCTGGACTTCTTATCATACCAAGTCTTCATCTTCTCCTGAGCAGCTCCTAAATTCTCTCTCGCCAGCTGTAAAGCAGTGGACAGCCGTTCTTTGAACTTCATCACATACTCCAGCAGGTTGATGTCATCTTCCTCCGACAGCCAGCATTCCTTGAGTAACTTAAGGGGTCCTCTTACTTCATGGCCAAACAGTAGTTCAAAAGGTGAGAAGCCCAGTAATTCATTTGGAGATTCTCTTGCGGCAAATACAACGAATGGAAGACCTTTATCCCAGTCTTTCTGATGTTCCGAACAGTATTTCTTGAGCATCGATTTGAGTGTTTGATGATATCTCTCCAACGCTCCATGGGTCTGGGGATGGTAAGCTGAAGACGTGATCTGGGTGATGCCCAACTCTTTCAGAGACTGCTTGAAAACATTTAACATGAAATTACTTCCCTGGTCTGACTGTACCTCCTTGGGCAGACCAAACTTTGTGAAGAACCCTAGTATTTCCTTAACTACGTTCTTTGCTGAGATATTTCTAAGTGGAATGGCTTCAGGATAACGAGTAGCCATATCAATCAGGGTCAGCACATAAGAAAATCCTGAAGAAGTCTTAGGAAGAGGGCCCACAATATCCACCAACACACGGGTGAATGACGCCTCAAAAGGAGGAATGGGAACTAGAGGTGCAACCTTTTCGGTCTGATTACACTTCCCCACAACTTGACAGGTGTGACAAGACTTACAATACCAGGAAACATCCCTGAAGATACCTGGCCAGTAGAAGTGTTTCAAAATGCGTGCCACAGTCTTCCTCACTCCAAGGTGTCCTGCCAAACTGGAATCATGAGCCACTCTAATGATATCCTGCCGAGGCGGTGGCTGAATCGGTAGAGAGGCGGCCTGCAGTCCTGACGAACCCAAGTTCGAATCCCGGCTGGGGCAGGGAACAGTTTAAGGATTTGAATTTCATAAAAGCAGACTTTCCTCATTTACCAGATGACCCGCCGACATGTCATAAAAATACCCCCGCTAATACCAATACACCAGTCCTGTATAAGACAGCCCTAGCATGTATTCAATATGGACGGTGGGTGTTAGCGCCGAAGTGGTGACATGTAGAGGTGTATGGTATGTAGGAGGACTACTGGGCCTTGAGAGCAGGCTGTGAAGCCTATGCCCAGAGTCGGACACATAAAAAAAACAAAAAAAAACAAAAAACAAACAAACACGAGGGATGACAACTTGATGTACAACCTCCCATTCACAGTCGGCTGATGCTGTTGGGGGTCTTCACTTCCTCATAAGTACTCCTGACTTTGTATAATAACAAGTAGAAGCACCGGCTGACTCTTCCTCACTGCAAGCAGAGTTAGCTAGACCTTTCAACTCAGGGTCAGCAACCTGCAACTCAACCAACTCTTGACGAGACAAATTATCAACACTACGGGGTACTGCCTCATCTGGTGAGTGGTCCAAATTAGCAAGAAAAGTGTCAGCTAGGATAACATCATCATCATCATTATCCTCTAAGTCACCAGTAACTTCAGACTTAGCCCTAGTGACAGCACATGCAGGGAACACATCAGGGACATCACAATCCTGGGCCGCAGCCACTGGCTCACTAGACAACTGAGGAGCTGGACACACTTGACTTCCACCAATATCATTTCCAAGTAAGAAAGTTACACCTGACATTGGGAGTGTCTCAACTAACCCAACCATAACGGAACCATTAACAAAACCAGACTCTAAATTCACTCTGCACAGAGGGACAGAGAAGTAATTATTCCCTACACCTTGTAAGATTACAGTTTCATCAGAGGAATTAACATTAGAGCCTAGAACACTGGTCAGCATAAGGGATTGGCAAGCACCTGTATCACGATATATTTTAACTGATTTCCTGTCATTACTGTCCAGAGGACTGACAAAACCATCAGACAGGAAATTAGCACATGAACTCTTGAGAGTGTCACCCACGTTACTGCTCAAAAGAGGAGCTCCATCATGAGAATTTAATTTACCCCTCAAAGCAGGTTCAGTTAACTCAGTTAAAGAATTCTGGGAACTCTCAAGGGTGGACACTAGACCAATTGACTGAATATTTAAAGACTCCTTTTTGTTCACATCACACTGTCTCCTGAAACATTTCTCCATAGTATGACCAAGCTTACTATAATAAGTACGTTTACTTTTCTGAAACCTAGAGGTGAAGCTGGTATTTACTTCCTGAGAAACATCATCTTTATTCTCTTTCCTGTTACCTGTACTCTGAGTAGAGGCAACGTACTTACTCTCAGCTTTCCTTTTTTCTCTAGAATATCTCTTGTGAGTGAGAACATATTCATCAGCTAAGACTGCAGCATCAGACAAATTATCTATTCTTCTCTCATCAAGATATAGGCTTACATCATTATTAATACACCTTTTGAAGTCCTCCAGCAAAATCATCTGCTTAAATTTACCAAAATCAGAATCCACATTCTTAGAATTTAACCACTGCTCTAACAGATCTTTGATTTTTGCATACTCAACATGGGATTGCTTATCTTGCTTATAAGTTGTCCTAAATTTTACTCTATAGGCTTCAGGAACAAGCTCATAGGCCTTAAGAATCAAGCTCTTAACTACATCATAATTATCAGATTGATCCTGAGGCAATGATGCATAAGTTACTTGAGCTTTACCGGTGAGAACACTGAAGGAGTACTGGCCAATACTTTTTGGGCCAATTAAAACCTGTAGCTACCCTCTCAAACAACTGAAAATATTTTGTTAAATCAGATTCATTAAAAGGAGGGACAAGTTTAACATTTTTAGCCACATCAAAATCATCAGAGCTAGATGATCCAGTTCCACCTTGTTTCATGCGATACTCATGGTCTGCCTGAATCCTAGCAAGTTCAATTTGTGCCTGAGCCTCCTGAATACGAGCATTTGCCTGAAATTCAGCCTACTTAGCACGAGCCTCCTGTAGGGCTAGCTGTAACTTAGCTAATTCAATCTGCGTTTGCTCATTTGGAGGAGTTACATTAAACAAGCTTTCATTAATCATGTCAACAATTTGATCTTTAGAATGATCTTTAGAATGATGAGAGTGAACAGCAATTCCCAATTGTTGAGCAACAAGCTTAAGTTCATTCTTTGTTCTGTTTTCTACATCACACACTGTTTGCACATTTGACAAAAAATCTTTGGCTTCATCAAGTGTAGTAATAGTAGACATCATGAATAAATCACAGTCACAAAATATCAAGCAATATCCTTACGATAATATCCTGAATATCCTGATAAGAGGTCGCCAAATTTATGTTACGGAACAGAGAAAGATAATGTACACTTTAAGAGAGAATACTAAAAATCACTACTGTCCCGTAAAGTTCCAGGTTCAAAACAAAAGAGTTAGGTAAAATTACAAGTTAAAGTTTAATGCTCAAACTAACAACAAAACATTCAGGACTCATAAGGATAATGTAATGGCAAAAAACAGGTTAAATATATGGTTAACTGCAATAGCCTCTATTAACACGAAATTAGCAAGAGTAAATTTATCTAAGTCAGCCCTGATAAAATGAGAAAACCAGAGAATACTCAGTGAATGCCAGATATATTATTACAGATACAAAATATTATTACCACTGGCTGACAATATGAATTACAAAAACTTTATTAGGCCTACGAATGAACACCTTATGCTATACAGTACAAGAACAAAATGTAATAACACTCATACTCAAATTACACAGCTGCTAGATGGTTGAAGACTTCCTGAGCACTCACAATAATAACAACTGTACATGGGAGGACAGAGATGTGAGCAAAATGAGGAGTAGATCTAAGTGGCAATTAATGCAGAGACTGAGCTCATTATATAGGGGCCGGCAGAGCTTGATACAACTTGTAAGAAGGACGCACAAATGAAGCCATAGGGGACAAAGAGTTGACAATCCTGCTCTGAACAACAGAAAAACGACTTACTCTACGATAAGGGTAGAAGGGGGGAGTGAGGTAGAACACGCTCATGATCAAACATGCAGCATACTGTACGTTAGAATTACACAAAGGATGATGAAATCATAGGCTATATATATATATATATATATATATATATATATATATATATATATATATATATATATATATCAGGGATTGAGAGAGAGAGAGAGAGAGAGAGAGGTGAGGAGTGTCCACTTGTCCCCTGGGAATGACCAGCCTTCCCGGTCATATGGCTATAGTCTTTTCACCGCAAGAAGTCCGTTCAGGGTGGGGCCCACCTGGTGAATCACCTCTAGCGATGCTGCCAAATCAACCGTAATACATCCCTCTCTCTTATTTCCTATCTATGTGCTATTTGAAATTGTTTTTTATGTTCTGTATATAGTAAAGGAAGCTATATAGTACATTGAGTATCACTTTTTAGAATTATAACAACGATTTGAATGAATTCTATGACATGTGGCAGTGCTTTTTTCCCATGTTGCCACGCCGAGGTCGGCGAGGGACCCAGGGTCACTCCCTGTCTAGCCACCACCCAGGATGGAAGGTCCCACAACTCCAACCCGCTCCCGCTCGAGAGTGCTGCATAGCAGGGAAAAGGAGTTGATATACAACGTTAACAAGTATTTCTCAGAAGAAAAGGCTTGTAATGGATTTATAATCCCGCCTTCAAAAGCATCTGCTCGCACTGCGAAAGCCACCAACGTTTCCGAGAAAACAATTCAACGAATTTGCTCGAAACGGACACTGACGTCACCAGAACGGCATATGTTTTTATCACCACGGAAGAGGAAATGTGCTGCACCTGTTACGGGTCTTGACGATTTTGATAAATGTGCAATAAGAAGAATAGTCTTGGGATTTTATGAAAGGCGTGAAATCCCAACTCTGCAAAGAATTCAAGAAGACCTTAAGGCAAAAATATCCTTCAGTGGCGGCACAACCTCCCTTCACAAGATTCTGCAGGAGATTGGCTTCAAATATGCCAATGTTAATGGCCGCAAATTCCTTATGGAGTGGAATGATGTTGTGGCTGCTCGCACAAAGTTTTTGCGAGAAATAAAGCAAGTAAGACAGTACTCCCATAATATCGTGTATCTGAACGAGACTTGGGTGAACCAAAATTACACGGTTGGAAAATGTTGGATAGACACCACATCACCACAAGCCACTGGAGTACAACAGCCAACAGGAAAAGGAAGTCGTCTGATCATTCTTCATGCTGGAACGAAAAATGGCTTTGTAGACAACGCCGAGTTAGTGTTCCAAGCCAAAAACGATGGGGTATCATAACCAGATGAACTCAACACTTTTTGAGGAATGGCTCAGGAATCAGTTGCTTCCAAACATTTCACCAAACTCAATAATCGTGATGGATAACGCTTTCTATCATTCTGTCAAGCTTGAAAAAATTCCTACTTCATCATGGAGAAAATCGGACTTGCGGGACTGGCTGATAAAGAAGGGAGTGCAGCCCCAAGATAACTTATCTAAAGCAGAGCTGCATGAGCTTGCCAAGAAGTTGGATATCACCACAACCTACGTAATCGACAAGATTGCAGAAAAAGCAGGGCATCGGGTTTTGAGATTACCACCATACCACTGTCATTATAACCCGATTGAGCTCATTTGGGCTCAGGTGAAGACTCATATAGCCAAGAAGAACACCTTTAAAATGGCTAACCTTAAAGTTCTTGTCAAAGAGGCTCTGAGTCTTATCACACCACAGAGTTGGATGGAAGTAGTGTGACATGCCGAACAAGTACAAGATGAAGATGCACAACAAGAGATAGCAGCTGAACATTTCGTAGAGTCATTCGTCGTCAATATAACAGAAAGTTCTGATGACGAAGAAGATTATGATTAAAGATCAGAGAGAGGATTAGGCCTACAGGGGAAACCTCTTAAAAATAAAATGCACCTAGACATTTACCTCATAGATGGTGTGGAAAAAAAGTTGAAAATAAATGATAAATATATATATATATATATATATATATATATATATATATATATATATATATATATAGTATATATATATATATATATATATATATATATATATATATATATATATCTTTATATCTATATATCGATATATATATATATATATAAATATATATATATATATATATATATATATATATAGAGAGAGAGAGAGAGAGAGAGAGAGAGAGAGAGAGAGGGAGGGAGAGGGAGAGAGAGAAACAGGTGGGATGGGGGTAGGTAGGGAGACAGAGTGATAATCCGATAATTGGTGGTCAAATTGGCAATGTCGTACTCGGGGAAATTCCAACTTCTGCCACACCCTGAATGGACTTCTTGCTGCGAAAGTAGTATAGGACAGAGAGAAGGTGAAGGAAGTAAGGGGATGGGGGAGTACGGTTCATATGGACGAAGATTTACTGGAAAAATCGAAAAGGAAAAAGAAACTATCAGCTCAGCCCCTGAGTGTCCAGGTTTCTTTGTCCATGACTGTACTTCTCCACAGTTCACTAGTCCCCCAGTGACAGTGAACTCTCCACCACAGGTGGTCAATGCTTCAACTCCCCACATGGTGAGCACAACCCCTCAGCCATTCAGTTCTCAGGGCACCGTATTTGCTGCATCGTTTGTTTCGCAGTCTCATCTATGACTGGCTGCTACCTCCTCAGACCCTTCCACCAGCAACAATGCCTTGCTTGTTCAGCCAGAGTTTGTGGGAGGTGCTTCCTTAAATGTTCTGAGAGATAATGGTTCTCAGGTTGCTCCGTCAAGCGGAGTTTTGTTCGGCCCGACAAGTACACAGGTAAGCAAATCCAAGTTAGACTTATTGATGGATCAGTGAGATTGTTCCCTGAGACACATATCCAGGTGGCATCTCCTTTCTACACTGGCGTGACAGCTGCTGTTGTCATGCCAGAACCTTAGTTTGACCATTATTGGTAACATACCAGGCGTCAAAAATATTTGTGCCATAGATGTTGCTACTCAGACTTCGGCTGTTGCAGTAACATGAGCCATGGCCAAGGTTCCGAACCGTGTCACCCCGTTGACCGTCGTAATGATGCAAGATCTGATTCGAAGTCTAGATGTTGTCCAAGAACAACAGTCGGACTTAACACTTGCCTCAGTGTTTAAGAAGCTGGAGGGTAATGTGATTAAGTATTCATGGGGAAGTCAAGCCAGGTTCCTTCGTAAGGGAGGATGGCTGTACCATGAGTCACGAACACCCCAGGGCAAGTTTCGACTGCAGTTTGTCATTCCCGTGAAGTATCGCCGAGCAGTGTTTGAATTAGGTCATTGTTCAGTGATGGGAGGTCACATGGGCCAGAAGAAAACCTATGACTGTATCCATGCTGACTTTTTCTGGCCAGGAGTGGGACAGGAAGCTTGTGTGTTCCTGTGATGTGTGTCAGCATACCACCGACCGAGGATGTGTCCATCCTGCGCCATTGAAATCGATGTCTATAATCTCTGAACCGTTCAAGAGAGTAGCAGTTGACATTGTTGGGCCAATTTCTCCTAGGGCTAGTGATGGATCAAAGTATATCCTCACTATCGTTGATTTCAGCACACGGTGGCCTGAAGCTGTGGCCCTTAAGAATATAGAGGCTGTCACTGTTGCTGAGGCATTGATTGAAGTGTTCTGTCGCGTAGGTATCCCCAAGGAGGTCTTAAGCGACCGGGGTTCGCAGTTCACCTCTGCAATGATGAACGAAGCATTCAGGTTGTTGTCCATCCGAGGCTTGCGAACTATGCCCTATCATCCCATGTGTAACGGGTTGTGTGAGAGGTTCAATGGGACTCTCAAGAAGATGTTAAAGTGCATGGCCGCTGAACAGCCAAAGAAATGGCCGCGGTTCATTGGTCCTCTTCTATTTGCTTATCAAGAAGCCCCACAGCATTCTTTGAAGTTCTCACCTTTTGAACTGGTGTATGGAAGGTCGGTCCGTAGGCCACTTCAAGTCCTTCGCGAGTAATTGGATGATGAAGAACCCGACCCTGAAGTCAAGACCACCTACACCTACATCCTTGATTTAGCTGACCACCTCCAGTTGACGTGCGAGTTAGCTAAGGAAAAATTGATCAAGGCAAGCAAAGTTCAGAAAGCTTATTATGATAAGAAGGCAAAGCTTCAGAAGTTCAGACCAGGCGATAAATGCTTGGTGTTACTCCCCACTGCCCAGAACAAGTTGTTGGCACAGCAGAAGGGTCCATATGATGTTGTAGAGCGCATTTCAGACTCAACTACATATTTCAGATGGGGAATCGTCGTAAAAGGTTCCACATTAACAAGTTGTAGGCTTATCATGAGTCAAACCCCGAGGAGACTGGCCCACGAATAGCTGATGACAGTAACCAGCCACTGGAAGAAACCGGGGCAGCTGCGGTGATCCCAGCTGATGACCATGATGACGAGTCCTTAACAATTCAGTCCCATTAGGAGATGTCTTACTTAACACTGACTTAGCATTAGGTGACCAGAATGCCATGTGGTCACTGCTCTGTCGGTTTGCTGATGTCTTCTCTGACCACCCTAGACTCGCAAAGGTTGATTGTCATAAAATTAGTTGACTAACAATACTCCCATAAAGGTTGAGCCATATCCGATTCCCATGTGACTACTGGAAGCAGTAGACAAGGAAATTGCCGACATGGAGACTGCAGGTATTATTGAAAAGTCCTCATCTCCTTACTGTAGTGCAATGGTAGTAGTCCGCAAGAAGGATGATGGAGTCAGGATTTGTGGCGACTATAGGAGGCTAAATGCAATCACCAAAGTGGATGCTGAGCCAATGGGTGACCACATTGCCATCTTCTCCAAGCTGGCAGGGTCACGATATTTCACGAAGCTCGATTTGGCAAAGGGATTCTTTCAGATTCCCCTTCACCCTGAGAGCCGTCAGTTCACTGCCTTTGCTACTCCTAGAGGTTTGTATCAGTATAAAGTCCTCCCATTTGGACTTACCAATTCCCCAGTAGTATTCAATCGTGCCATGAGACAAGTGCTGCATGGTACTGTAGGAGTAGAAATGTTCGTTGACAATGTCCTCGTTCATTCTGCCATGTTGGAGGAGCACCTCAGACTCTTGGAAATTGACTTCAGTAGACTCCAGAGTTTCAACATGACTGTGAAGCCTAGCAAGTGTAAAATTGCACACAGTGAGCTGGAGTTCCTTGGACATATTGTTGGCAACAATCGCTGCAGGTGTCAGGGCGACAAGATCAGAAAAGTTAGGGAAGCCTTGAGACCAATAACCAAGAAACAGGTTAGGGCATTCCTCGGCCTAGTGGGGCATTATAGGAGTTTCATCCCCAACTTTGCTCTCATTGCCCAACCGTTGTACGAGGTGCTTTGAAAACATGCTTCAAACACCACTGAATGGGGAGAAGCGCAAGAGAGATCTTTTGCCTCCCTCAAGAATATGCTGCGTAAGGAGCCTATCTTGCAGTTTCCTGATTTCAATAAACCTTTCGTACTGCGCACCGATGCTTCACAAGATGGAGTAGGTGCCGTACTAATGCAAGAATCGGAAGGTGGATTTTTCCCAGTGGCATACCACAGCCATAAGCTAAAACCCGCCAAGAGGAATTACAGTACTGTTGAGAAGGAACTCTTGGCCGTGGTTGATGGTGTTAAGAAGTATTATTATTATTATTTATGTGGAGCACCATTCACTCTGGAAACCGATCATATGCAACTCACTAGTCTCAGCACGACCAAGACGGCTAATGCAAGATTGACACGGTGGACACTGTATTTGCAGTAGTTTAACTTTGTTGTGAGATACATCAAAGGAAGTGACAGTGTAGGTGCAGACCTGATGTCTCGTCTGCTAACTGACAACTAATGGGCAACTGTTGTACACTGGGGTCCACAAGACAGGGGTCCTGAGAGATTTGAGTAATCCAAGGACTAGCTTGGCTCACAGTATCTTGCTCATAGGTCACATAGGACACATTATGTCCAGAGTCTGTACATACATAGGTACCGTAGGTTAAGAGGAAAGATTGAGACCCCGTAAGGGCAATCCGAGGGTGTGTTTGAATTACCTTGTGGTGTCTCGAGCTGTGGACCTCTCTGATGATTCACGGAGAATGCACTTTATCCACATGAATGTTCACACCACGTTGGGTGTTAAAACGTGACCTGCCCGAGTATGCGTAGGGATTCTCAACTTGCCAATATTAATCGTAGGTGTATTGTTAGGTTTAACCAGTAAACTGCCCGTTATGAGAGATTTGAGCAATCTAAGGACTAGTACGTTTCTTGGTTAATAATGTAGGTTTAACCAGTAAACTAAAGGGGTCCTCAGAGATTTGAGCAATCCAAGGACTACGTTTCCTGGTTAATAATGTATCCATTAAGAAAATAATAGTGTACTTTTCGTAGCATATGTACTGACTACTAGGCAGAGAGAGAAATTGTAATTTAATAAAAATTGTTTGTCGGATTGACACCTTTCATGCTCCACCTTGATTTATTTCGCACATACAGCTGGCGGGTGTAGCAGTTTTGCCATGCGGATCAGTTGATCGTCTCTGCCGCATGCTGCCGCCTCTTCTCTTCTACCTCGTCGTCTCTATTTACTATTGATTTGTATCATATCATATTACACATAGGTACAGTTACACTACAAATGTCACAACGACATTGTGTATTACATACACCACGCAACATAACAATTAATTGTTAGTGTAAATGTAGCAAACTTTTTGCTCAGAGTGACGTAAGTACAGGGTTTTTCACCATCGTCATGGAGTTTTTTCCTCAAGCTTGTTTCTATTTACATAAATATGAGGTTTTTACACTCAAAGGTGACAGTGATTTTCTCCTGTAGCAGGATATTACATACACCACAGTGTGAATCTTGTATGACTGAGTTAGGATGTATGTATATCGTAAAAGTTTTCTGAAGAAAAATTTGATTTCGATGGGGCGTAATGTCACAAATTCGTGCAATTGTGTCTTTATACAAATTCGTGACATTGTACTTTGGTGAGAAAAGCACAAACTCTAGTGGAATTCCCACTGGGTATCACTCAGTTCAACCGTCCTCATATGCACTTCGATCAGGATGGTTTTCAGAACATTTGTCACTGTTTCATAAGTGACCATTCTTATGCACGACATTAGTGCTTTCGCTAAGTGATTTTATTGCATGTGTGTATCATTCGCCCTCTTTCCGTTGACCGTTAAAGTTAGGCCACGCCTACTTCCGGCGAACATGGCCATCTCTTGCCCCCCTTAGCAGCTTGAACTCAGTCAGCTTTGGATTGCCTCGAGAGTAGGATCGTTTGTGCCCACTATCAAGAGCAGCGTCTCCGTTGTACAGCGATTTCCTGGATCTCCACCTAGATGGTGATCAGTGAGGTGGGCTTGCAGCGAATAGCAGCACTTGGTGTTCATCACACAGACACCGAGTCTTACGTAGCTTCAGCTCCATTCCCTCCACTGACAAGTATTTCCATTCATTTTTTCTAGGCTTGAGTCTGATTAGCTTTTGAATGAGTGAGTGAGTATATTTCCTTTGTTATTTGAATTCATGAGTCCGTCTGTGACCGTGAATTCCCTTTTGAGTTCATTTTGAGACTCATATAACGTAAATTTATTTTATTGTAATCAATAAATTTACAGTTCTTTTCTTTGGGCTTAATGTAATTAGAATCATGTTTTATTTCTCTACATTAAGCTCTATAGTTTGCCGCTCCTAGTTTGCACAAACTCTTTGAATTATTCATGACTGGTATTTAAGCCAGTTCTTCCATATTTAAACTTAAATCTGTTGTGCCAGCTAGAAGTTAAGCACGGCAAGAACCTGCCCATTATTATTAGTATTAGTTATTGATTGTCAGGGATGGAGTCACTTTCTCAAGAGGCTAACAGTACTAACAATCAGCATTCGTGAGCAATTAGTCTCTGCTGTGTACTGTTGAGGAAGTTTATAAAATTCTCATCCTTAGAGAATCAGCGAAGTAAGCCAACATAAAGTAAAACTCACTACTTGATTTTCACAAGTCAATTCCTTGTCTCTACTTTCGAGTAATATCTAGCCTTTTTTTTTTTTTTTTCTTAAATTCACATCCCCCCGTGAGAGCTGGAAGTAAACATAAAACATGAAATAAGAAGGATGCTGAGGCAGATCTAAGATATGTTTTTAGTGTCACCTCATCTCGACTATCAGTACTAGTTGCAAAGAAGGAAGGTCAAGTTTCCCACTGATGTAGCATAGCTGCAGTAAGGATGGGAAAAAAAGAAATAAAATGAAAGCACTCAGAGAATGCATTCCTCTGCCAATGCCATTGGCATTGAAAAGGATCCGGATCCAAATCCGTGGAGATATTGTGTGGAATACATAAGATCCGGATCCGCCCTGAAATTTATTCAATTGTTCCTTGACACATGGCCCCCTCTTTCACTATTTTATTTTAACCCGTTACGTCCCATTGACGTATGGATACTTCACCAAGTTTTGTCACAGTGACACCTGATGACATATCCATACGTTTTGCAATTGCAAGGTCCGTCATTTGTTCAATTTTCAAATCTCACATGTGATTTTTGGTATGTAGGCTTCGGACACTTTTCCTAATCCGCCACCAGGCGGGGACACTCCCTGACCCCGTGTGACCCGTGCACTCCCTTGTCTCAGTCACTCAACTTGTAGCAGTGACCCTGAACGGACATGGTACGCCGAGGTCTCTCTGATACTGAAATTCAAGCTGCTCTGTACGGCTTCACAGGTGGCAGCGATTCACCACTTGATGACGGGCGGACAAGGATTACGTGCTTCCTGAGGATGAAATGAGCAGCAGTGACAAGGAAGTACCATCCCCAAGGAAGCAGCGATATGTGATGTATAGTGAGGCTAGAGAAGGCCAGGCTGCACCCCAACCACGTGCACACACCTCTCTCCAGCCCCTAGAGGAAAGGGAGGGCGAGGGCGAGGACGAGGACAAGGATGGAGCCATGGGATGTGGTGCTACCTCGTGGCTCGGGAGAGAGAGGATTTCGCCACATGGAACTGAAAGAGTGGCAAGGAGGAGACACAGGTATGGACCTAGTGCTTTGTATGGGGAAGGCGGGAGTGGTGTAGTGGGAGTGAGTGGTGAAAGTGAAAGTCATGGAGCGAGGGAGGCAGTGCAAGCACGTGGTGTGAGGCAGGGGGAAGGCGAGGAGGAGACACTCCCTAGCACGTCTTTCACCCCTCATCATTCCCGAGCTTCCTTCCCACAGCCCCTTGATGTGGCAAAAGGAGGGAAAGGGAAGGGGAAGCGGAAGGGGAGAGGAAAAGGGAGAGAGAAGAGGAGCGCGAGTGGGGAAAGGTGCCGCTCTCCACCTCTTCAACCTCCCCCACCACCCTCTCCTCCCCACCCTGACAAAAGCGACGATGGGGATGAGGCTGTAGACGGCAATGTGTTGTGGGACTGGGAAGATGGGAGTAATTTTACTCCCATCATTCACCCCTTCACTGCGGAGTGGCGGTCTGGCTGCACAGCTCCGGGAATCCATGCCGGCTCCACCAGGGTGGATTTCTTCCACCTGTTCTTTGGGGACGAGTTTATGGAGAGGATTGTGGAACAGACAAACGCTTCTGCAAGCAGCCAGCGCAGTGAAAGTGAGCATGAAGCACGCACTCCCTCCAGTATGATTACCCAGTTACCATAAACGAGAAGTTTATCTTTCTAGCCCTGGTTCTTTTATTGGGTATTGTACGGAAAAGACAAATTCCGGCTTACTGGTCCATGGACCCTATGACCAGCACAACTTTTTTGGGGAAAGTAATGGGCCGGAATCGATTTCAGCAAATTCTGAGCCGCCTCCACTTTTACGATGCTGACGATCCTGCTAATGCTGGTAACATGGATAGAATGAGGAAAATAAGGCTGGTATTTGATCACCTGCAGGAATAGTTCTGCTCATCCTTCTATCCTTATCGAGACCTTGTCACAGACGAGAGTCTCGTGTCATGGAGAGGCAATATTTCTTTTCACCAGTACATGCCCAGCAAGAGACACTGTTTTGGGTTCAGGATCTTTGTTATGTGTGACTGTAAGACTGGTTATGTGCAAGACATAGTCTTGTACCCTGGCGCATAGACAGACATATCAGAAGATCGAATTATTGGACTCTCAGGGGCCGTGGTAAAGACAATTATAGAGTATTACCTTCATTGTGGTCATGTGCTCTACCTGGACAACTGGTACACTAGCCCCCTTCTCGCATGGTACCTACACGTGCACGGCACCGGAGTCTGTGTCACCATAAAGAGAAACCGTTGGTGAATAATCAAGGGTGGGAGGAAACTTGACAGGAATGAGGAGTTTTTTTTCAAGGCTAATAACATCCTTGCCACCCTGTGGAACCACAACAGGGAAGCTTCCATCCTATCGACGGTACACCGCCCCCCTCATTTACCGCACAGACTCCGTGGATTACCGCAGCGAGAGGAGGCGCCACGTCTGGAAACCTGAGTCGGTATTGGACTACAATATCAACATAAGGCAAGTGGACCAGTCCGACTCCATGATTTCCAGTGTGGAGTGTGCTAGGACCACGATGAAGTGGTACAAAAAACTTTTCTTCCACTTGCTTGATATCACAGTCCTGAATTGCCACTACCTCCACGCTTGACTACGGGAACCTTAAAGACCTTTGAGGGGTTTGTGAGGGAGCTGGCCTGTGAAATCTTCGCAAAATATGCAGAGGACAGGCCCCACCACTGCCACCGCCCAACCGCTGCCGCACAGACTCCCTTACGCTTCACCAAACGCCACTTCCCCACCTTCATACCTCCTCAACCAAACTGCCCTAGACCCGAGCAGCTGTGTCCGTCTGTAGCTATTCCCGAGTGAGATAAACCACTTAAAGAAAAGACACGAGGTACGAGTGTGTGGACTGCAATATTGGCCTGTGCGTTGCACCTTGCTTCAGAGAATACCACACGTTAGTGAATTACTGATACTGTGCATGGTTGCGTTATGATGCTCTAAGTGCTGTAAATATGCGATAATCTGACGCTCACTCTAATTGTAAGGTCTGTAAGTGTGATAACAGTAATATAAGGTGGAAATTGGTATAGTGTAAGTGGAGAAGTATAATATAAGTGGAAAAATAAAATGTAAGTTCAAACAGTAGTCACAACGAGTTCGCTCATTATGAAAACATGAGATAATCTAATGTTCACTATAATAGTAAAGTCTGTAAATATGTGATAACGGTTATATAGAGTGGAAATGGGTGTAATGTTAGTGGAAAAGCATAATGTAAGTGGAAAAATAGAATGTAAGTTGAAACAACAGGCCTAGCGGGTGCACTCACTATGTAAATAAGCGCTAACATTACGCTAAATATAATCGTAAGGTCTGTAAAAAGGTGATAATAGCTATATAAAGTGGAAACGGGTATAATGTTAGAGGAAAAGTATTATGTAAGTGGAAAAAATGAAATGTAGGTTGAAACAACACGCACAGTGAGTGTGCTCTCTATGCAAATATACGCTAACATTACGCTAAATATACTTGTAAGGCCTGTAATATGATAACAGTTATAGTAAGTGGAAATGGGTATAAGGTTATTGGAAAAGTATTATGCAAGTAGAAAAAATGGAATGTGTGCTGAAACAACAATGTTGAGCGAATCTTCACTGACCAAGTTGGGCGAAATCGCTAGTTTCGCCCAATGGAACAATGCTTATTTCACCCTTATTTTTGTATAAAAAGTAGTACTCTTGTACTACATGTTGTTTTGTTTGTAATAAATAAATATGTACCTATTGTGGTTTCCCATACGAAACCCTACCATAGAAAACGTGACAGCCACGAGCACCTCCATAGAACACTGTACCAGGTGTTGTAAGGCATACCTGTGTAGGCCAATTATAGACTCCGAGGATCATTTTCTCTGTGATTTTCCATTGTTTCTCAACAAAAGCGGAGGTTTGGGTAAAAAAAAAAAAAATTCTTTCCAAAACCTACTGGGATGGGGGGGGGGGGGAGCAGTGGTGGAAAATCGGCCGGGACGGGCCGGGTTAATTCATTGAGAACTTTTAGAGATTTTGTGCGGGATACATAGGATCCGGATCCGCCCCCAAATTCAATTATTTTTCTTGGCTCATGGCCCACTCTTCCATAAAATTTAATTGAAATTCTTTGAGAGCTCTTGGAGATACCGTGTGGACAAACAAACAAACAGGTGAATACATAACCTCCTCCAAATTTGTTGGTGGAGGTAATAAAGGAAAATTGATTTCTAAGGTGTAGTGGGGAGAATATTATTAGAAATACTCACACATATCTCATTTACATTATTTTAGGGTGGTCTGGATATATTTTTGGGTGACTGAAATATGCTTTTCGTTTCACTTTCCAATATTGTCTTTTCAGAATTCCTCAATACATTTTTTGATCATGTGTCTAATAGGTACACCTCTGCACCGCCGGATTAAGTGGGGGGGCCCAAGGGGCCCGGGCCCTGGGCCACCCACCAAGAGGGGGCCTCCCACCAGAGCAACTTGTGTTCATTTCATTTCGTGTTTATGCATTACATATTACAGCATTGGATGAATAGTCCCCGTTCAGTATTTCCTAACTAAAAGTGTCCTATTTATATATTAGGATTTAGGTTACCAGTCTGTGGTGTATGCCATTGGGGGAGTTGGAAAGGGGGCCTCCCTTCCAAGCGGGCCCCGGGCCTCCCACATGCTTAATCCAGCCGTGCACCTCTGACTTTGTAAAGTTTTACATATTTACCTTGTTAATGATAACTGATGTTTCATGAATTCGTGAAACAGTATATATATATATATATATATATATATATATATATATATATATATATATATATATATATACTGGAGAGAGAGAGAGAGAGAGAGAGAGAGAGAGAGAGGAATATTTTAAGTGATTTTGAAAATTTTGCTCCCCCCTTTAATGATTTTCTCTTTACTCATTTACTGACAATATTTGTTTAATACATACCTAATTACATAATGTAACCTTGTAATACAAGAATAATTCTAAAAACACGAGTGTACGACTATGTATTACTTGCCATTTGATTACTTTCGGTGCCACTGAAAGGTTAAGGGATGAACACCATAACAAAGGTGGGTAGTAGGCGTAAATGGGTAGAGAACCCCTAGTATATGTAATAACAAACATGCAGCAATTTTATCATTAAACGGTTTTTTAAAGGAGGTGGACACATCTCAGAATGTACAGTACAAAAATGCAACCATAATATAAAGAATCTTTCTCAAGGAGATTCAATCAGTCTTCTTCTTCTTCTTCTTCACGGCCGTTAGATGAAACTCCATTCTCTGTCTTTCCTGCCAAATGTGACGAAACACTGTTCCGTAACTGTGTGCCTCCTTGAACGAAGTTCCTGAAAAGTAACAAAGCTTTATCAATAAAAATGTCCTGTATTTAATCAATAATACTATGCAAATAAGCATTGCCAGTGTGTACGTATCTGTCCACATTTGACTCCCTAAGGTTACGACGTGCCATACATCAAAAGACGCGGAACGAAGAGCTGGCAAACGATGATGTAAATTATTGCGCGCGGTCAGTTGCACACGAGCCAAATGCACTCTTGTGCCTGATTTTTCGCCAAACATTGAGAGCCCTCTATAGGTCTTACTTTTGGGTGGAATAAGCTGAAACTTCGCATAGGCATGTCCGGTATGTCAAAGCAGGTCCAATTCAAGTTTGGTGTCGGTATGTGGCTCGGGGGCATGCGCTTAGCAGCCAGATAGGGCGGCTATGAGCTTGCTCACCCAATTAGGACTTATTCGTACATGTGATCATCTTCTAAAAGTATTCAATATAACTGGCGGGTCACAAACTTAGATACAAAGAGGTAAAATGGAGTGGGTGGAGCAATCAGCATTAGACATTATGGTTCTTCAGATCTTGTTCATTATACACTGCACATTAATATAAATAGATAGATGTATGTTAGGGCAAGCGCATAGTTAGGTCCCTTTCCTTACAACCTCCACCCACCAGTTTATTTGAGTTGACGCTATCAATAAAAAGTGAGAACTACCCATACGAGCATATTAATGAACGAAAAGTGTTTGTTGTATAAATTTCGTATGTATGGTGAATGGAAATTATATTCTGCTCTTTTTTTATTTGTAAAAGCGAAATAGTGTTCGATAAATAAAATGTCGCATGTCGTTGTGTTGCTGTTATTTGGAAGATACAATAATTAAAAATTCAGCTTTTAATGTGTAAACGTATTTATGTGAACACTGAAAGTTTTATAACTAACCAAAATATCTTTAAATGCTATAGGTGTGTCCCTCCCTGCACCATTTCAAGGCAATATGCCATGTACAATATGTTTACAACTCTCTTAAAGAACTTTTTCTTCATTGCTGCTTATAATAAATTTGTTTGTAATGAATACATTGATAAGGCGATGATATAGTTCTCACTCACGTTCCTCGTTTCTTATTCAAGTATCTGGTTACAGGTATTGATATTCTCTCCAGCATCCCATGTAACTTTTTGTTGCATGATAACCCTGAATTTAATCTAAAAAAACGTAGGTAAGGGTACTAAATAATTGTGCCAAGTAACACATCTAACATATCTGATGTGAATGCAAATTATTTATCTGTATATCAGATTTTTTTTTGTTGGATTTCTTTACTGCCGTCATGTGCTGTCGGTCTGGTTTTATTATTTTGATACTAGTAGGGGTATGCGGCGTTGCGCCGGCCAAAAAGCCAACACTCTAATCCTATTTGTTCTGGTTCAATCTTTCTACTCCAGAAAGACCATGTACCTGTTATGCTTCTGAAGAGGGATTATGAGGTCCAGGAACTTTCTATTTCAGCTTTCACAGTCTAGCACACACTATTTGTGTGCGCTTGTTTACTATTACTGGTGACCTCAAATGACCTCCAGCCAGCGACCTCAAATGACCTCGGAGGTCAACCTCACATAGCCTATGTCCAAACTGGAGGTCATGTGAGTTTCCATGCCAAAAATTGGGCTGCAGGAGTACTCGGCGTTGCCCAGGCCAAAAAGGCGAACACTCTACCGGTGACCTCAAATGACCCAGATCTTAATTATGACCTCTAAAACCATCCTTGGATCACCGTGATTCAGAATATATATGGGTCTGGGGGTCTCTGCCTCTTGGTTTGGGTGTGATTGAAGGACAAACAAACAACGTGGCTCTTATAGATACTGTATACAGATGGTACTGGTTACTTAAAAATCACGGTGATATGTTCAAATTTTAAACTGCGAAAGGAATGGCATGACCCAAAATTCCGAAAACTAATTCTGAAGTATATTACGAAGATTGAATGTCTGTGACCTCTCCAAGGCTTTGTCAACTGCACCCTGTAATGTGGGATATCAGCTGTTCACATCTAATATACACGGGAAAAAAATATATATATAAAATGTATCAAAACTTAGGGATGGCAGTGCGCCCCAAACTGCTGGAATATGGTCAAACAACATATCACTCCGTCCCTACTTTTTTAGCATAATCTGATGCACTTCATGATTCAGTAACAGCTATGCAATAATCGTGACACTTCTCTTTTTTAGGTGCGTCTATGGTATCCCATAATGATGCTTACACGATTTTAAAAAACAGGAATGGGATTATACATTCTTTTATTGCCTCTACCTTGTTCCATTTGTTTACGAGTATGGTTCACTGCCATCCCTAAATCTAGATACATTTATATAATATCTTTTTAATACTAGTATGGCAATTTTTTTTTTTCTGCCTCTGTGTTATAAGGTTATCAATTTTTACAATTTATTCAACTTAGAAGAGTGTCGTAGTAGTGATGGGGTTTATGAAAGCTCTGACTGATACCTTCTGTTAGAAAACTCTCATGATCTGAATAAAATAGTTTGGAGATAATAATGAGAAGGGACACCCAGAAAGCATAACACCAGCACCTTACAGTTGGTCAATGATTGAAAATTTATAGACGTTAAAATAGTTATAGGTATTCATAATTATGTAATAGTTGTTAACATCTAACAATATGTAACAGACAGGTAGTTATGTCTGAGTTCTCCAGGAAGAGGTTAGATACACTTCCCCGTAGCCAGACTCTCAAGTATTCCAAACACAGGATGTCACTGATCAGGTGATGGAAACATGGCCGACATACATTCACATGCATACGCATATAATTATACTCTACATGTTAGTTCACCGAAAGATTCAGCAGCAATATATACTCAGGAAATCAAAAGTAGGAATCAAAAGGAGAAAGAACCAGAGAGAGCCAGGGAGGAAGGAAGGACAAGAAGAGTAGAAGCTAGAAAGAGAATGGGACAAAATGCCCCTGACAATACAACGGGTCACGTCAAGCTCTTTAACTTTTCAGCCAAGCAACTGTCTCACAATAAAATTCCATCGACCCCAATCTGCCTATTCATCACCTCACCTCACTTGCAATACGAAGAGAGTAACGGGACAAAGACGGCATACCCTCATGTTTCCCTACAAGGGAATCCCAGTTCACAATGGTTGGTTAGACTGAGACAGTAGTCGTAACATCATAACATATTATGTGACGACTTCCCCAGGATACACAGCTTTAGATACTAACTTAAATGAAAAAAGAAAAAAATGCTATCATGGTTCTAACTAATGACAGTGATGCTAAAGCATTTGTGGAATCTGAGTCTAGTCCGACTGTGGTGGACAGCCTCACCAAAGCAGAGCTCAAAATTGTGGCTCAGTCTCTGGAGCTGATACTACACGGGAATGTCAGCAAGTCTGTTCTACTCCGTATAGTCTTACAGGATATGTTTGGAGAACGAGATGAAACTAAGCCGATGGTGCTAGATTCTGATCAAGCCTTAAAGAGTTCTTCTAAAATGCCAGTATTATATAGCCCTGACGACAGTGCCTCAAATGTTGACTCTGAGCCCTTCGATTGAGAGACCTTTGCTCATGGCAGTACTTTGGGAGAGCCACCACTTCCCAGTGTTGGTGATAAAATAAGACTTGAATATGCCAAATTAAGAGAGTTGGAACTGCACGCCCGAATGAAACAGATGGAAATGGATAATGAGTTTAGCCTTATGCAGCTCAGTAGTTCCCTTCGTTCTTGTGTTTCAAATGGTGAGGCTTTTGATGTGGCTGAAGATACCAAGCTTGTTTCCATTTTTAATGAGCAGGATGTCACTAAATATTTTCGCATGTTTGAAATGGTGGCGGATTGTCTCTCTTGATTGTCTCTCTTGATTGAAGACAAAAGTGTATTTAAAGGAAAAGCTCAGGAGGCCTATATTGCATTAACCACCGATCAGTGTGCCGATTACGACATAGTTAAAAATTCAATACTTAAGGCATACAAGCATGTACCAGAGGCTTCCCTAATTAAATTTAAAACCATGAAAGAGCAGAGGTATCAGACGCATATGGAATATGTTAGGACATTTACAGACTTGTTAGATCAGTGGCTTCACTCGAAGAAAGTCAATAGTTTCCCTGAGTTGAGGAAAGTGATCATCTTGGAAAGCTTCCTCACCAGTGTTGCCTGGGATGTAGCCACCCATTTGATTGGGAAAAGGATGAACACCGTTTCTGAAGCTGTTGTGTTGGCTGGCAATTACATGGTGGTCCACTGTTTGGACTGTAAGCCCCCTTTGATTGTAAGAGGACGGAGAGTGGAGCAATTTGTGAACCCTTCTTTTAGTAATGATAAACTGATTCTTAGCGACCCGGGAAAGTCTTCCTCCATATAGTCTAGCAAAGCCTCTAAAAATTTTGTAGAAAATGTAGATAAGAGGTCAGGGAACGAGACCCAATTTTGTAATTATTGCAATAGGGTCATATTGAGGAGTTTTGCTGGAAAAAGATATGACTCGGGCTCAAGCCACAGCCCATCACATTAGTGAATTATCGGGGTTTTCGAGACACCGATAGGGAGCGTGCATTCACTGGTATTTGCGGTTGCAAGCTACTTGACCAGCAGCTGCCCATTTGTAGTGAGGCCTCTGAGGAGCAGGTCATAGTTGATGTTAAGACTCCTGTTTGACAACAAGCCTGAGATGGTGTGGCCTGCAGCTGATCGTGATAATGACATCTCTTCAGCATTGAACGATTTGATCCCTTCCCAGATGCTGTGTTTGATGACATTATTTCTAAAGGATTTGTTTCAGCTGGTGGGGATTGCAAGGGAGTCACTATTCTTCGAGATACTGGTGCTTCACAATCCTTTATGTTATGGGGCTGGTCCCCTTGGGCATGTGCTTTTGCAGCATATTGCTAATTATGTTTCTGTTCCACTAGTTGAAGTGAGGAGCTGAAGTCAGACTTAGTTATAGGAACAGTGCGTGTGGGTGTTGTCAATCGGCAGCCTGTGGAGGGGGTCACTTTTCTTTTAGACAACGACTTGGCGGGTTTTCCCTGCCTGTGCTGTGACAAGGTCCATGGCAGCAAAGTCCGACTATGAGGCTGAATTTCAGAGTGATGGTGTTCGTCACCCAAGTGTTGTACTCGATACTGTAAACCAGGATGATGTTTCCCTTGAAGATACGTTCTTTGCTGGGCTGACTGACTTTAAGACAGATAATATCTCTATTGATGTTGATGGAAGATTGATTAGTTTACAGAGGACAGACTGGGAGATTTCTGTTATAATTGAGACGGCCGTGAATGAGGGTGAAAGCGATGTCGAGCTGTCTGAGCGTTATTACCTCTCAGTAAATGGCATATTAATGCATCGCTGGAGACCCCCTAATGTGGGAGTTTGTTCACCAAGTAGTTTTCCTCAAGGAGTAAAGGCAGAAAATTTTGTTTCTTTTTCATGACTCTTCATAAGCTGGGCACTTGGGAGTGAGGAAGATGCTGTCCCACATCTGACAACATTTTTACTGGCCGGGAATCTGCCGAGATGTCTCCCAGTATTGCCGGTCCTGTTACAAGTGTCAGCTGGTGGGTAAGGTGCTAGTTCCATTCCTGTAGCCCCCTTGATACCTCTCCCCGTGTTTGAGGCCCCATTCACCAGGGTTATTGTTGATATTGTTGGGCATCTGCCAAAGACCTCCTCGGGACACCAATATAATTCTCAGCGATGGACATGGCCATTAAATACCCTGTGCCTTAAGGAACAGTTTAGACAAAGCAGTAGTCAAGGAGATTATAATTTTTTTTTTAATGTGTCCGACTCTGGGCAAAGGCCTCAGGGCCTGTTTCTTGGGGGCAGTGGTCTATCTCAAGGCCCAGTAGTCCTCCTACACCTCCACATGTCACCATTTCGGCGCTAACACCGACCGTCCATATTAAATACATGCTAGGGCTGTCTCATACAGGACTAGTGTATTGGTATTAGCGGAGGTATTTTTATGACATGTCAGCGGGTCTTCTGGTAGGTCAGGAAAGTCAGCATTTACGAAATTCAAATCCTTAAACTGCTCCCTGTCCTAGCCAGGATTCGAACCTGGGTCCATCAGAACTGCAGGCCGCCTCTCTACCGATTCAGCCACCACCTCCCAATTTGGTCTTCTAAAGGAAGTCCAGTCGGACCAGGGGAGTAGTATTGTATCTCAACTGTTCCATCAGACCCTCAAGAAGCTAGGAGTCTCCCAAATCATGTCCTCTGCATACCATCCTCAGAGTCAGGGAGCCTTGGAGAGATACCATCAAACTTTGAAAACCATGATAAGGAAGTTTTGTATCAGTCAGGAGAGGGACTGGGACAAGGGTCTGCCTCTGCTACTCTCCCTTCCAGTTGATTTTCGGACATGAAGTGAGAGGACCTCTCAAGCTGCCAAAGAATCAGTGGGTCTAAGTTGATACCAAAGTTAATTTATTAGAATACGTTACACAGTTAAAAGAGAGGCTGGCCAGTAGTTTGGAGGTTGCCAGAACTCTCTTGGAGTGGGCCCAGGGGAAGATGAAGAGGTGGTATTAGCATGCCCGTAATCAAGGAGTTTTCCCCAGGAGATCAGGTACTAGTTTTAAAACCCTTGGTCAACATCTGCAGGCTAGATTTTCAGGCACTTCTATTACAGAGAACAGAGTAGGAAGGTCAGTTATGTGGTTAGGATCCCGGACCGGTGTAAGAGATGCAGACTGTGCCTTGTGAACATGTTTATAAGAATACCACCGGCGAGAAGGCACAGACTCCCCAAGCAAGGCGTGTGTCAAGTTTGAAGGATGAAGTGCTTGAAAAGGAAGAAAAGTTGCTAGTTCTTTGAAGGCAGAGATAAGAAAGGGTGAAGTGAGCATGGAAGTAAAAAAGTCGCTGCATCATAGTATTGTGACACCAATTCTAATGTATGGAAATGAAGCTTGGACGTTGTTGGAGGGACAGAAGTCAAGAGTGAGAGCAATGGAAAGGAGTTATTTGAGAGGAGCCTGTGAAGTCACATGGAAAGACAGACTGACAAATGAGGATGTGAAGGAGCGTTGTGGTGTGGATGTGGATGTGATAGGAAGCGTTATGGAAACACATTGAGGTGGTTTGGCCATGTGAAGAGGATGGAGAGTGAGAGACTGACGAGGAGAGTGTATGTGAGTGAGGTGGAGGGGGAGAGAGGGAGGGGGAGGCCAAGGATGAGATGAAGGGATGGAATGGAGAGGCATATGAGAGAGGAGAGTGTGAATTGGGAGCATTGCAGTGAAATGGCGGGGGACAGAGCGACGTGGAGGCGATTTGTTTGTGGCCACCTCTTATAGGATTAAGGCGTCTGGCAATCGATAGATACAGTAGACAAATTTTATCCCATAATATTTTGTCAGTGGGGTGCATGAAGCAAAGCTTTTTCGAGCGACATCTGAATAGTTGTCACCCGAATCTGAAAAGTACGAGCATTATGTTCCAAGAAAAAGTAAGTGGGACTGAAGCGAGTACGTTTTAATCGTTCGAGTCAGTACAGTAATCGAAACGAATTTGGGTTACCTGCATTGTACACGGCATCACTGAGAATTGCACAAGAATACTAGAGGGGCACTCAGTGGAGCACATCTCTCCGACAAGAACAACGTACAGTAATTCCCAAACGACTCATTCTGTTGGGTTAAGTTTTCTCATCACTGATTAGGGTTTCGCAAAAAGTGTTTTCCGGATCCTAATTCTGTAACACTATCGGGATCGGTCCCAAAAGTTAATCGATTGTTTCCTTAGACATGGGTTATCTAGCAACCAAATCTGGTCCAAATCTCTCTTTTTGTTTTTGAGCAATCTGCTGACAGACAAACTGACAAACAAACATCGATCCCAAAAGTTAACTGATTCTTCCCTGGGACATGGACTATGAACCCACAAAATTTGGTGCAAATCTCTCTTTTTGTTTTTAAGTAATCCTGCTAACAGACAAACAAACAAACAAAAAATAAACAGGGGTGAAAGCATACTCTCCTTGTTGAAGAGAAAAAATAACCTTTCAGAGAAGTTTATTGTCCTTTGCTCTTCTAAATTTATAGTCCATTGTATTATTTTAAGTGATGCTGAGCAGGCTACATCAGTTCCTCTCTCAAATAATTCTGTCCATCGACGAATATTAGATTGTCTGATGATATTAAATAACAAGTGACTGCTAAAGTAGAAGGGGCATCTTCAGGCAAATATTCAATTCAGCTCGATGAGTTGACTGATGTGGCGGCTTGTGCCCAGCACCTGCGGTATGTACAATCCATCGGTCTTGGACATTTCAAGGAGGATTTCTTGTTCTGTCATACATTAGAGTCGACTACAGCAAGTGAAGACATTTTCCATGAAGTCTACAAATTTTTAAAAGTTGATGGACTTTTTTGGAAAAACTTAAGTCTGTCACGGAGCTTTTCATTTGGGCGCATTGGCATTTCATGCAAGCGAAAAAAATATTTTGACTGGGAATCCCATTAAACTTTACTTGAGTACTGGGTTAAAACAGAATAGTGGGCGCCGAATTAAAATGGACTGTCTTACAAACTTTCCTATAATCAACTACAACAGGTCATAACCATTCTGAAAAGTCGATTGGTAACATAAGAGTAATTTAGGTTAAGTTAGGTTAGTAATGATATATTGGTGCTTAAATGAAATATGGTAAATTGGATCTTGCACCCCAATGAAATGCGGCCACGCGCACAACTGACAACACCGTCAATCAGAGTCTCGAGGAAGAGTGAATGAGACGAATCCTGAAATATGGCATCTTCATTTTGTGCATCATAGATATGCTCTGGCATCTTAAACTCTCCTACCATAGTTAAGCTTTCAACTTGAAAATTTTGTGCTCATGGTGAATACCATCATGTGCCCTAAATACACGACTCTTCCAACTACTATGCCAAGAGTTCGGAGCAGATGAAGAAGAGTTTCTCTTTCACAATGAGATTCGCTGGTTGTCACGGTGGAAAGTGGTATCAGGAGCAGAGTCACTGAAGGAGGAGCTTTCCAAATTCTTCAAGCGTGACAACAAGACAAAGTCATTTGAGTTCACTAAGAATTTGATTGACAACAAGTGGCTTCAGAAGCTGGCCTACTTGAAGGACATATTTTTATGTCTAAACTCATTAAACGTATCCAAGGTCGTGTTATCACAGTGACTGGGTTATTGGACAAACTAGGATCATTCAACATGAAGATGGAGCTGATGGGAGGGAAAGTCAAAGACGAAAATCTTAGCATGTTTGGACATCTTAATGAAGCACTTGGTAAAAGCAAAAGCACCGGAAAACTAAAATTGGTGCACCTTGTGCGGACACATCTTTCTTCTCTGCGGATGGAATTACAGTCATATTTCCCAGAAATGAGTTAGTTGGAATCAAAATTAATTAGAAATCCATTTGTTGTTAATGTGCATCTTCTCTGAGATAACATGCAAGAAGAATTCCTAGGATTGGTGCATGACTCTGATGCAAAAGATGCATTTGAAACGCTTCTCGTGACCAAGCTCTTGTCTAAAATGAGGTAGCGTTACACTGCTGTAGCTGATATTGCTGTGAGGTCTTTGCTGTTGTTTTCTAATACTTACCAAGGGCAAAGTTTTCAACGCTGTTGAACATAAAACAAAACACCAGTCACAGCTAATGTGGAGCATGACCTTCGCGTATGTCTGTCTAATATTGCTCCTCGAACTGAGAAACTTGTTTGCACAAGGCAGGCACAACTTTTTGACATTAAATACTGGTTGTCATTTAAAACATGGTATTAATGCTTACTTGTCAAATGAAGTAATTATAATTTCGTTAGTCAGTAAGGTACCTGACTTGGTGTAAATTCATAAAGTTACTACAGTTCCACTCCTACGTTGTATCAGTGTACATTTCCTATGATATTAATTCTTAACAGCTTACAAAAATTGAAAATTAAAAAAAAATGAAAATTCATCAAAATTTCCATCATTAGATAATATCCATTGAAGTACCACTGTATTTTGAATTTAGCCTTCATATATTACTATTCTGTATTCATTGTCAGATTAATGGGGGTATGAGTCGATGGTCTGATAACTCATTTGGTACTTGTTAGGAAGATGGCTGAGAACCCTTGCCTGTAGGCCATCCATTACCCATGTGAAGTTATAGATTGCAGTTAATATATTGTTGTCTGAACATACTTTTCTAACAGGTTCTGCATTTAACTGTTAACATTTTTCCACTAAAATAAGTATTCGTTACCTGTGACCAAATCCTACATCCACTGGGTAAAAAATGGTCCATGGACTAAGTAGATCCATGGAGGAAACAGGTTCATAGAAAAATATAGGTCCACTGGGGGAAATCATTATTTCCACAAAGGCTGAAAATCTGAGTGTGGGGGAAAATATATCCATGGGGAGAATAGATCCATGGTGAGCAATATATTCATGGTTGAGAATAGACTCCGGGGAAAATAGGTCTATGAAGAAAAATAGGTCCTTGGGCGAAAGCGGGCCAATGACAAAGAATTGGTTCATGACAAAAGACATCTAGTCAGAAAAACAGGTCAATGGGGGGAAATAGGTCTATGGGGGAAAGCATGTCCATTGGGGAAAAAGCAAGTCCACTGAGAAAATATGTCCATGGGAAAAATGGGTCTATAAGGGAAGGTGGGTCCATGGGAGGAGGGTGGGGATATATGTTCATGGAAGAAACGTGACCAATGCAGAAATAGGTCCCTGGGGAATCATAGACTTATGGGGGATGACCCTTATGAGATGTAGCCAAGGATAGGCTTATATGTTAGTCTATGGCACATTACCTAATAATCCACTTTTAGGCAACTATGCATAAATAGTTTTTGCTTTCCACTTTCGACCAATTCTTTCACTGAAGACATACAAAAATGATAGTTCTACTGTACATCGTTTCTTAATAGCTTTAACTGAGCATGAAACCGCACACACAGTTTGTATACAACCCGTGCAGTAAGCTCACACATGCATCGAACATTTGATCTTATGGACTCACCAGGCATCAAAAGACGATACAACAAAAACCTCTGGCCTGAGGAATGAGTTGAAAGAGGATGCCATACAGAGAGTGTATGCACCCATGTTGTGCCAGACCAACCAGTCTCCGGGATGGAGGAGAGGCAGATTCACTCCGCTGGCCAGGATGTCTTCATTGCTCAGTGTCTGGCCCCTCACGTCACTCAGCATCATCCTCTCGCTCCCTCCCTGTGTGTGCACATATTTTAGACGTTCCAGCCGAATGTAAATCCAAGGGATCATTGAGCAAGGCTGTTCAAACGCGTATGATTGGTCATTGTAGCCTTAAATGTCTGTACTGGATATCCTAGCTCCAGACTTCAATGTTGATGATAGGACAGTATAGAAATGGACGGTGGATGCTGAATGGACCAGTGATCATATAATTTTCATATGGTACACAGAAACTGATTGGTAGGTCGTTCCCGTTTCAGAAATAGATCTGTCTTCTTTACTCTCGAGAATGTAATACTGTCTTTAATGGTGTGATAGGCCCCTCACATCCTTCCAAAAGTCTAATAGGCCCTCTCACTCAGTCACTCATAGAAGTTATTTAGGCCATGTCCTACTCTCCCTGAGTCCACACATTTCACCCGCTTTTTCAGTGAAAGAGGTATAGTTTTTCCCACAGTACATTATTTATACCATACACAAAAATAAGTGGGTGTGTCATATCCATACGTTTGAGGGTCTAAGTTTTCCGCTAGAAGGCACTTGACATTTTAAACAGCCTGCAAAGATCTTACACTCTGCCTTGGTGTAGAAATGTTTTAGCAAGTGTACTAGTGAATTCAGCTGGACGATATAATTTTCATTTGGCTTAGGCTTTATGTCTTACTCAGAATCTGTCGAGTGTATGAGCAAAAGATAACGGAATGTCAAAGTAAAGGTATGTCAACTGATATAAAATGAACTTATAAAACCTGTAAAGAGCATATCGAGTGATTTGTGATGACTGGTAAAAGGTTATGTCGTATCCAGGGTGTCAGGAAGCAAGAATGTAACAGTTTGGTGGGATGCAGAAGTAGCCATAAAGGAAAAAAAAAATGTAAATGGACAACCTGAAGGAAAAATGACGGAAAAAAAAAAATAGAAATTCATGCGAAAAACATGTGAATGTTATGAATGGATATGAGAAAAAATATAATAATGTAAGGAACGAACATGGATGTATGCAAACAAACGGAAGCGAAGTTAGATCATTGAGAAGAATATGAATGACGAGAGCAGGTGCAAGAGAACATGATTTGAGTCAGATTTGCCCAAAAAAAGAAATCTGATGCCGAGTTATATGAAAGTGACGGAACTAAGAAATCATGTGAAAAGTATGAGCAACAGGAAGGTAGAAGGTGTAAGTGAGATTTAGATAACTATTAGTCCAAACAGCGCAATGAACTGTCTGTGAGAAATCTACCAAAAAGCATGGACGAGTTTGGGTGAACTAGTGGGGCGATAGAAAATTTACGTGACCGAAGTAAAGATTACACTGGCATATGGAAGAATAATTATAGAAATGGTATGAGATGATGTGAGAGTATCTGACAGATGATGAATGGGTGGTTTCCAGAGTGGCAGGCGATTTTTTTGTTTTTCTTTTAATGCAAGAGAGAAGGAACCAAAGGCCAGTAGCCCGCAAACCGTTCCTTCCAAGAAAAAAACAAAAGCAATACAAAAGAGAGCCAAAATCAAGATCTGTTCATTTCGAGATGCCTGGACACACTGCGTTTGAAAGACTGGAGATCATAGGAAGTAGGAAATAATCAGAGGAAGACAGATCCAGCGTTGACCTGTTGCATAAATGAAAGACTGGGAGTAATGGTTAACTCCTGCATTAGAGAGCTGGACAAAAAAGGGATGAGAGTTTGTTGCTAGACGGGTGCTATGCACCCGTCGTAAAGGTGACTGGATGCAAGCAGACAGTTCAGAGGAGCAGTGACCATTGAAGCAGCGATAGAAAAGAGATATAGATGCAACAGTACGGCGAAGAGACAGAGGTTGAATGGTAACCAATAACAGGAGGAGAGTTGATGAGACGAAAAGCCTTTGACTCCACCCTATTGAAAAGAACTGTATGTGGGAAGCCTTCCCACACATGGGAGTTGTACTCTACACGGGGGCGAATAAAATCCGTGTATAAAGTCAACAACTGTGCAGGAGTAAAGACGGTACAGAGTCGGCTTAGCACACCTAATCTCTTGGTAGCAGATTTTACAAGAGATGCAATATGATCTTTCCAAGATAAGTCCCAAGTGAATGAAACCCCAACCAAGGTCAAGGACGATGCACGACTGAGCTGGATATTATTACACATTAGTGAGATAGATGAGAATGGCAGTGCGTTAGTGGACATTTGTGCTGGGAGGGGGTTGGTGATAGCCAATACCCTCTTCAGGCATAAAATGATCCACAGGTATACATGGCGAGTGATGAGAAGGATGGGTGGTGAACTGAATGAAAGAAAGGCAATGACTGATTATGTGTGTGGATGAAAGGATGCGAAGATGTGTAATGGATGCAAGAGCTTATAGAGGTTGGGGGAGTGGACTTTCTGACCACTACTAGGTCCTGGCCAGAATCAAGATCCAAATAAGATGGAGAAATAGAAGAAGGGAAGAATGGGAAGAAGGAGTATTTGCAAGGAGAGTGGAAAGGTTACAAGAGGATGAGAAAAAAGCAGAATATAAGAGAGAAGTGGAGGAACGATTGGGCATATATGAACTGGAGCAGATGGGGGACGTGGAAGGTGTGTGCCGGATATTCACAGAAGAAATTCAGCGCTTGTTTCTATCTAAACGAAGTCGAAATCAACTGTATGTCAACGATGACATGAGTGTTGCCTTGTCATAGACCACTCCACAATTCATCTTCTTATTCAAGCCAAACAACAACAACAACCCTCGCACTGAAAGGAACTTTTGAGCAGAATTAACGTTTTGTTTTGTTTACTTTCCACAGGTTGGATGTATTTTATTTTTTCATCGAGTGGCCATTAGTTTTTGCATGAAAAAGAGTCAGAAACATAATTCTTTGTAAAGACTGTTTTTTTTTTTACTTTGTGTATGTCATACACTGCATGAGGTGGTTTGCAATAAAATAAAGTATATTCAATGCATGCAAAATGCTGTGTTTATGTGCTTAGGTGCATTTTTGTAGAGGAGGGGTTCATAGCTTTCACCAGATTCTCGAAGGGGTCCGTGACTCAAAAAAGGTTAAGAACCACTGATCTAGATGAACACAGCACTAATGTAAAGTGAAAAGTATATATATAGTACTTATGATAAAAGCAACACAGAGTGGCTGTTAAAACAGTGGCACCAAAAAGCAGACTGACTTGCAGCTGCTATATACATAGGAACTAGGCTCATGTCTGAACAGGTCTAAACGTGTTTTAACTTGCATAAGCTGCTGCTCTGACCAAATTTATCCTACCATCCTCCTAAAGGAATAAACTGCGTTAATTCCCCAGAAAATTTTCTGCTTAATTATATATATCTAGAAGTACATGATCAGGGATTTGGCACCCCTTTTTAACGTGGCGGAGGCCGGTTTGACTCAATCGGATACGTTTATGGGAAGCTACAGAACGTGGAGAATGTTTTTGGCGCATCCGATAGAGCCAGGATTCCGGGGTTTTGAATGATCAGTGAATGGAAGCGTGGCCCATTGGAATGGGCAAATTTGGGCTGTCTGGTCATTGCTACTCCTCACCCTGCCCAAGGGTGGGAAAGGAGGTCTGGATGATGATGATATATATATATATATATATATATATATATATATATATATATATATATATATATATATGCCTATTATTAATTTTGTATTCCGTGACTGCTAAATGCCGAACATAATTATGAACACTGAGTCACAGAAAACCTTAGGCTGGTAGGAAAAATTTGATTTCATATTTGGATTCGGCATGAAAAACTTTACTTAGAGCACCCTTGGGACAAAATTGTTGACCAGTGTTACCAGCCTACTCCTTCCTTTGTCATTACATGATCGAAGAAGCTCCAGTCAACTCTTGAGACTCGAGCTCACTCGCATGGCTGGAACATCGCTCTGACCGTGGTCACTAAGCCATCACATAATATAGGTGTGGGCGAATAGTACATAATCAACTTTGTGAAGGGGAGCTGCACAATGTAGACCACTCTGTAGGAGTAATTTAGGTGATGAGGGTAATTACCATGAGAGCTATAGGTGTGGAGAACTTGCCAACAATCAAGCTCATAGTGAAGGAGACGTGAACGCTGTCGTTGGTGCAGTACACAATGCGACTCTGTTCCCCGTTTTCACCACCACCAGTCTCTTCCTCCCTGCTGAGGATGGTGGTAGCCAGGGTGAAGGCAGTGCTCACTAAGTAGCGTCCTGGCTCTGCAATGATCTAAAAAATATAATATGTGATGAGATTAGTTTTTGAGCTCTCACTGACCTATGTTGAGCTTTGCAATATTTTGATAACTTTTACTATAAAAGTATCTTTCTAATATTAATTTTGCTAATTTTAAAAGTTTTTGTCAGCTTAAGGGTGAGTCTAAGAATTCCTATTGGCCCCACCTTCATATACTGATTCTGACCACCTTTCTATGCCCCTCTACAACTCAGCCGTGTATGCTTCCAATCTACGTGTCGGATTATATGAGGATTAAACGACGATATGAGAGAGAGAGAGAGAGACAGACAGACAGACAGACAGACAGACAGACAGAAAGAAAGAGAGACAGACAGACAGACAGACAGACAGACAGACAGAGACAGACAGACAGACAGACAGACAGACAAAGACAGACAGACAGACAGACAGACAAAAAGAGACAGAGAGAAACACTTCTCCCCGTTATCTTCAAACTGTTTTATTCAGCGCAGGAGAGACTCTTCGAACTGAGGTAGTATATTAGGCCTCCATTATCTTCTTCACTACATGGTGCTTTTGTAAACTGGACAGGATCGTCTGGTACGAGCAAAGGATAAGATGCAGACAACATCCTGGAGTTGAGGAAAACCATATTAAAAAAAGGAAGAAAAAAATCTGTCATTTGTATCGGTGCAGATTTAGAAAAAGTGTTGTCTCTCAGGAAGGGGAAATATCCATTCAACTGGCCCCGTATCCCCCACGACCTTGTGATTCTGATAACTATGTATGACGAACGCGCGTACGAAAACATTAAATTGGACGTATTTTTTTTTTTTTTTAATAACAGAACGGAGGAAGGAAAAACAAATGGAGAAAAAAAATAATCCATACACCAGATTACTGGTGTCCTCTGTTCATAAAATATCTGTAACAGTTAGACTTGAACAGTTGTAGGTTGAAATTTGGAGGAAAACAACTCTGGGGAATCGAGTTCCAGAGAGATGCAGTTCGGGGAATGAAAGAATTCTGATAGGCAGAAGTTCTGCAATATGGTTGAGTGACATTCCAGTCATGAGCGCTACCAGATGCCCGTGTAGCACGAGGGAAGGCATGGAGAGGTGGCACCATGGACGCAACTTCGTCTGAGCATTTGCCAAAAAAATATCTGTAAAATAATGCAAGGGAGGCAACATTCCTTCTTACTTGCAGGGGAGGTAGTTTATATGTAATGGCAGGGTTGTTAAGGATTCTAACAGCTTTATTCTGAATTTTGTCTAGTTGTCTTAATGCAACCTCTCCACAACCATTCCACAAGGGTGAGCAATATAATACTTGAATTAATGCGTGTCAAATATATACTGTTTCAAATATTCAAAAATATTTTTTGCTACAGATATATTATCGTACGTCTTTTAGGTAATACGAACATGGGAACCCGGCATTTCCCAGATAAAAACTTACGAGCTCGCAAACTGGCATTGCCTGAAACTCTGGATGGCCCCTTGTAGAAGACCCTCAGTGTCCCATTTTATCCAGTGAAATGGACCCAAGGAGGAGCAACTCCTTGGATCCATTTCCTCTGGGATATCCCCATGGACCTATTTTCCCACTACCCACCTGTTTACCAACCTTTCCCACTCATCCTGCTCACCCAGCCACCCACCTACGCACCCACCCTGCCTACCCACTCACCTACACTCACACCCACCCACGCATCCTGACCACTAACTCACCCTCCCACATAATTTGCTCCACCACTCCTACCTAACCTGCCCCACCACACCACACCCACCCTGCCCTGCCATACCCCATCCATTCAACTGTAATCACCCACACCACCCGCCCTGCCCACACCACCCGCCCTGCCCACACCACCAATTTGTCCACCCATCCGACCCGTTGTATCTTATAATGGTATGGTTGTAGAAGTAGAATCTCTAAGGTGATTGGCTACCGTGTTTGCAACATGTTTGCTTGATTATTATTTTTAATTTGTTCTAATCCTGGCCATCAGGGGCGCCACATTAGAAACTGTAATGTACAGTCTCATCAAGAAGTACTCGAACACCTGACCACGATGGTTATGCAAAAGACGTGAAATTAGCGTGTCATCCTGGGATGGTTGACAAGCCTGGTTTGGGAATGACGCACTTGGAAGCCATTGTACTGAAGTATGGTGCACTGATGTATGATGTAACTATTACTGACGGAGGTACACACGAGGAGAGCAGTTTTCAGATTTTTATGTTATATATATATATATATATATATATATATATATATATATATATATATATATATATATATATATATATATATATATGGTCTGTTTAGAAAGTATCCGACTTTCGGCTCTGAAAAATAAATAACTAACCTGTTGACTTAGGACACTAATCCCCCTCAAAGTAGGCCCCTTCTGACTTGACACACGTCCTTTCTACTGCCTGAAACATTTTTCAAACTCGGTTTTCGATATCTTCTGCACGTGCTTCGTCTCATTCGTCATGAGCTCGTCTCTCATCTCAATCTGAGAACCCTCCAACGGAGTGTTGAGCTTGGGGAATAACTAAAAGTCGCACAGACCCATCTCTGGTGGACAGGGAGCCTACCGAACCAGTGGGATGTTGTACTTGGCCATAAATTCCTGAATCAGTTGAGAGGAATGGGCAGGGGCGCAGTCATGGTGCAGCTTTCAACTTGCTGCTTTCCAAAATTCTGGTATCTTTTGTCCAACCGCGTCACGAAGACGACGGAAAACGTCGAGGTAGTAATTTTCTTTGACAGGCTGACCTTCTGGTGCGTATTCGTGATGCACAACACCACTGTACTCGGAAAAAAAAAAATGTGAACATGCGACTGTATTTCGCCTTGCTGCGGACCTGTCGTGCATTGTTTGGCCGAGGCGACTTTGCATATTTCCACTGAGACAACTGTGGTTTGGTTTCTGGGTCGTACCTGTAAAGTCAGGTCTCATCTCCAGTCTTAATAGTTTTCAGAAAGACTGGTTCGCGATTTGCACACTTAACTTTGTCTTGAGCAACGTTTATCCATGAGATCAAAATGAATGCGACGAAGCACCTCCAGGAGATACCGAAAACTGACTTTGAAAAACGTTTCAGATAAAGGAAACAATACTGATCTACGTGTGAAAAGTCAAAAGTGGCCTACTTTGAGGGGGATTGGTGTCCTAGCTCAACGGGTTAACTATTTATATAATTTTTTAAGCCTAAGGTCATGATACTTTCTGTACACACCATATATATATATATAATATACGTTTGTGTACAAATGTTTTTTACGCTCCAGCCGGAAACCAAACCCGAGACCTCTAGATGGAAGTCAGGCACTATTACCACTACACCATTTCGTGATAAAAACTAAGCCACCTGAATTCTACAACCAGGTAAATCCGTTATGGGAGGATATATTTCAGTTTCAACACATCAGGAGTTTCGCATAGCTCCATGCAACTCTGCAAATGACAGCAGTTGTAATCTATCCCAGCCAGTACACGAGCGTCTTTATATGTTGGAGAGACACACATTACAAGCGTGTATACAAATGTTTTTTACACTCCAACAGGGAATCGAACCCTAGACCTCTAGACACTAAGTCAGGCACTGTTACCACTACTTGATAATCCTCTGCCACTTATACGAGTTGCGTGGGGCTAAGCGAAAATCCTGGTGTGTTGAGACTGAAACATATCCTTTCATAAGGGATTTACCTGGTTCGTCACAGAATTCAGGTGGCTTAGCTTTTCTCACATCACGGTGTAGTGGTTACAGTGCCTGACTTCCATCCAGAGGCCTCGGGTTCAATTCCCGGTTGAAGCGTGAAAAACATTCTATATATATATATATATATATATATATATATAAAACAGAGGAAGGAAAAACTAATGAATAAAATAAAAATAATACATTCATCAGATAACTGGTGTCCTCTGTTCATAAAATATCTGTAACACTTAGACTTGAATAGCTGTAGGTTGAAGTTTGGAGGGAAACAACTCTGAGGAAACGAGTTCCAGAGAGATGCAGTTCGGGGAATGAAAGAATTCTGATAGGCAGAAGTTCTGCAGTATGGCTGAGTGACATTCCAGTCATGAGCGCTACCAGATGCCCGTGTAGCACGAGGAGAGGTGGCACCATGGACGCAACTTCGTCTGAGCATTTGAAATAAAAATATCTGCATATTAATGCAAGGAAGAGAACATTCCTTCTTACTTGTAGGGGAGGTAGTTTATAATAGCAGGGTTACTAATAATTCCAACAGCTTTGCTCTGAATTTTGTCTAGTTATTTTAATTCAACCTCTCCACATCCTTTCTAGAAAGGTGAGCAATATTCAAGCTGAAAGCGCACATGACTCTTATAAATTGTAGTTAACTGCTCGTCAGTGAAGAAGTTACAGACTCTGTACAATAATCCAAGTTTCTTTGAGGCGGCTTTAGCAAGTGATCTTGACATGAAAGGTCCAGCTGAGGGCATTGTTAAGTGAGACGCCGAGAATTTCAGTACTTTTGGAGATGGGAATATTAGTAGCATTGAAGGTAATGTATGAATCTGGCAATACCTGTCTATTACTAAATTGTATATATTTGGTTTTACTAGCATTAAATGAGACGAGGTTGTTTTGTCTCCATTCACTGATCGTAGATAGGTCTTGATTTATGGAGATGGCTGTACTGAGTTGAGAGGTAGAGTTATTAGCCTTTGTAAATGGGTGTCTGAGTGTGAATGAACTATGAAGTATTGAGTCATCTGGATATGAATGAATGGGATTGTGGGTGACAGATAAGAGATCTATCTATCTATCTATCTGACTACAGCCCGACCCCCTAATCCCGCAAAGGGTGGCCGCAGACAAATCGCCTCCAAGTCGCTCTGTCACCCACCATTTGACTGCCCTCCCCCCAGCTCACTCCCCCTTCACTCATATACCTCTCAACTCCATCCCTCCACATCATCCTCGGTCTTCCCCTCCTTCTCCCTCCCTCCACTTCACCTACATACAGTACATCCTCTTAGTCATTCTCCATTCTCTCCACATGTCCAAAGAGATCATATATATATATATATATATATATATATATATATATATATATATATATATATATATATATATATATATATATATATATATATATATATATATCCATCCATCATCCAATCCTACATTGCCCCATGAGGGGCGTAGGAACTCGGGGCTAAGCAGTTGGTCATGACATTTAAGATGAGAGTGACCAGCCTCACTCATCCCTGAGTGGCATTACATGAGCAATCAACCCCAACCATTCCTTGGATATAAACCTTCACCGGCTCAATCCGATTGGAGCGCAATAATTACTCACTAAACCACCAGGCGCCAAAATTTGGTTATATGGTTACCACCCACCGTAGTAAATGGTTTCCTGGTGTACAGGAGACCATTTAGCTTGTCTCTCAGTGTACTGTAGAGTCACCCAACGGCAGAAGGAAGAGGAAAGAATGAAGGAAAGACAGAAGAGGAAGTGTAAAGTTATCCGTAGGCAGAAGGACAAGGAAAGAATGAAGTAAAGGAAGACAGAAGAGGCTGGAAGGAAAGAAGGATGGAGGAGAGGAAAGCGCAGAAACCCGACGGCAGCACTACATCGAGTGAGTGGATGGTGAGCGCCCCCACCTACCACAATATATATATATATATATATATATATATATATATATATATATATATATATATATATATATATATATATGCATTATCAAACACTATCATGTATTTCTTACCCATATTCTATTTTCACTCCCATATTCTCGTCCACATCAGCAGACTAAGCCGTCCCCATAAAACATAAGGCAAGTGAGATTCTGGTGCAACGTTATTTACTTGCCATCCTGTATACTGCCCATGGGACACTCTCTCTCTCTCTCTCTCTCTCTCTCTCTCTCTCTCTCTCTCTCTCTCTCTCCTATAGACCAGTTATTATTCCTACGAAGATATAGACTGAAAATCAATACTGTAATTTTTTATGCCAAGAAGAAACCACAGGCTAGCAACCCGAAAATTGTTCCCTCCAAGAAAAAATAAAGTCAAATTAATAGTGAGTCAAATCGAAGATCCGTTCATTTCAAGATGCCTGGACAAAGTGTGTATACTCGTAAAAGACTGGAGGTCATAGGAAGGAGGAAACACAAATAAGACAGTTCCAGAGTTGACCTATTTTGCATACATGACGGACTGCGAGTAACAATAAACCCTTGCATTGCAACAGAAAATGGATGAGAGTTTGCTGCTAGACGGGTGCAACTCGCCCGCCTTGGTGGTGGATGGATGCAGGGAGACATCTCAGAGAAGGAGTGACCATTGAAGTAGCGACAGGAAAGAGATAAAGATGCAACAGTGTGGCGAAGAAATGGAGGTTGAAGGGAGCCAGCAAGAGAAGGAGAGTTAATGAGACGAAAAGCCTTTGATTCCACATTGTTGAGAAGAGCTGCATATGGGGAACCTCCCCACACATGAGAATTGTTCTACACAGGGGTGAATAAAACCCGTATAAAATCAACAACTGTGCAGGGGTAAAGAAGGCATGGAGTCGGCTTAGCACCCTCTATGTCTTGGAAGCAGATTTTGCAAGAGAGGTAATACATTTCCAAGATAAATCCCAAGAGAATGAAACCCCAAGTATGTTCAAGGATGATGCAGGATTGAGTTGGGTACTGTCAAAAACCAGAGGATACTCCTGCGATTAATTTGACAGGTTGAAAGATGCAAGAAGTGAGTTTTTGATGCATTAAAATCAACCAGATTACTTTAGCCCCAGTCAGAGATATAAGCCAAGTCAGACATTAGGTGTGCCATAGCCTCATCCCTTATTTGTTAAGTAACTGATGAGTTCCTAAAAAGAGACAGGCCAGAGAAAGGGATGGGGGACTGAGTTATCCCCGTACCCTGAAGACTGGGTCTATGAATGTGCGTGGATGTAGTACAGTTGAGGCTAAAAGGGAGGAGACTGGGAGAATGTTTGTGAGAAGAAAGTTGGATGCGTTAACTCTGAGTGAAAGGGAAGGGTGAGTCTATGTTTGGAAGTGTGAATGGAAGATTGTCAGGTGTTGACAGAGGAAGGGCAAGAGAAGGTGTGGCCTTGTTAGTGAGTCCGGAAGTACAGCAGTGTGTGATTGAATGGAAGGAGGTGTCATCGAGACTGATGTGAGTGAAAGCGAAATTTGAGTGTGAGTTGTGGGTGTTTGACAGTGCATATGGGCCTGGTAGTGAAAGGGATGAAGAAGAGAGGGAGTCTTTCTGGAATGATGTTGATGAGTGTCTGCAGAGTTTTGGAGCGAATGTGAATGTGGTAATGATGGGAGATCTGAATGCTAGAGTGGGAAATGTAGCAGTTGAAGGTGTAGTTGGTATGCATGGTATACCTGGAAGAAATGAAAATGGGGAACGAATGATAGGATTGTGCTTTGGGCGAGAGACGGTAATTGGAAATACCCTGTTTGAGAAGCAAGATATTTATAAGTATACATGGGTGAGACAGGAGGGTGGAAGGGTTGTTGATAGAGCCAGGAATGTAATAGCAAGATTGTTGGATGTGAGAGTTCTGAGAGGGGAGGGTGGAGGTATGTCTGACCACTACTTGGTGGAGGGAAAGTTAAGAGTAGGTAAGAGATGGGTGAGAGCTTGGAGAGTTAGGTATGGCAGGGAGGTTTTGAAAGTGAGTGAGTTGGATAAAAGAGAGAAAATGATAGAGTATCAGGAGAAATTGCGAGATGAGTGGAAAACAGTGAAAGATCAGGAAAATGGCAGTGTGGAGGAGGAATGGCAGTTGTTTAAGAGTGCTGTGGTGTGGCATGCGGAAGAGGTGTGTGGTGTGAGATGCGTGGGTGGTGGTGTAAGAAAAGGAAGTGAATGGTGGTGCGAGGAAGTAAGTATGGCCGTGGCTGAGAAGAGACGTGCATATGAAGTGTGGCTGCAGAGGAAGGATGAGATGTCATATGAGTGGTATAACGAAAAGAGGAAGAGGGCTAGAATGGCTGTGCGTGATGCTAAAGTGGCCGCAGATGAGGGGTGGGGTAGGCGGTTGACTGAGAATTTTCAACAGAATAAGAAAATGTTTTGGAAGGAGGTGAAAAGGGTGTGAAAGGGAGAGTCTGGGAGGGAAGAGCGAGTAAAAGCAGAGGATGGAAGGATGTTAAATGAGATGGATGCAGTAAGGAAGAGATGGGGAATGTATTTTGAAAGACTATTCAATGTAGAGGAGGAAAGGGTGGCTGAGATTGTGGCAGATGGAAAGGTGCAAGGAATAGATATGTTGGGAGAGTTGAATGATTCTTTGATTATGATGGGGGAAGTGCAGGAGGCAGTAAAGGAGATGAAAACAGGAAAAGCTGCAGGTATGAATGGGTGTGCTACTGAATGCCTGAAGGGTGGTGGAGCGACTATTGTTGACTTGTTAGTAAGATTGATAAATGTGTGCTTTGTGAAAGGTATGGTGCTAATTGACTGGGCAAGTGCTTGTGTGGTCCCGTTGTATAAAGGCAAGGGTGACAAGTATGAATGTACTAGCTTTAGGGGTATAAGTTTCTTGAGTGTTGTAGGTAAGGTGTATGGTAGAGTGTTAATTAAGAGAGTTTGAGAGGGTACAGAGGGAGTGATTGGTGATGAGCAGTGTGGCTTTAGGAGAGGGATGGGATGCGTGGATCAGGTGTTTGCTGTGAGACAAGCGTGTGAAAGTATTTAGCGAAAGGCAAGGATGTGTTTTGGGCATTTATGGATTTAGAGAAAGCATATGATAGAATTGATAGGGAGGCTTTATGAACTGTTTTAAGATTGTATGGTCTTGATGGAAGGTTACTAAAAGGAGTGAAAAGTTTATATGTAAATAGTAGGGCGTGTGTGAGAGTGGGAAATACTGTGAGTGACTGGTTTCCCGTGAGAGTGGGGCTGCGGCAGGGATGTGTGATGTCGCCTTGGTTGTTTAATATTTATATGGATGGTGTTGCAAGGGAGGTGAATGCAAGAGTGTTAGGTGGAGGTTTGATTCTGGTGAATGTTGATGGAAGAATGAGGAAGCAGCTGCTGTTTACAGATGATACTACACTGGTGGCTGATTCAGAGGAGAGATTGAGACAGTTGGTAGAGGAGTTTGGCAATGTGTGTGAAAGGAGGAAACTGAAAGTAAATGAGAATAAGAGTAAAGTGATGAAGTGTACGAGGTCAGTAGATGGTAGAAGGATGATATAGTTCTGAATGGTGAGTTACTTGAGGAGGTAGAGTGTTTGAAGTATTTACGGTCACATGTTGCTGTGGATGGAAGAATAGATGCAGAAGTGAAGTTTAGAATGAATGAAGTAGGAAAGGTGCTGGGAGGAATGAATAAAATGTTTAGATGTCGTTCGCATAGAATGGATGTAAAGAAAAGGCTGTATGAGGGTGTTGTGGTACCGACTGCATTATTTGGGGCTGCAAGATGGAATATGAGTGTAGCACAGAGGAAAAGTTTGAATATATTGGAGATGAGGTGTCCGAGGAGTATGTGTGGAGTGATGCGTATGGATCGAGTGAGAAATGATGAAGTGCGAAGAACTGGAGTTGTTCAGGAGATGGCTGATCGAGTTGAGCAGAGGGTGTTGCGATGGTTTGGGCATATAAAGAGAATGGATAATGAGCGATTGGTGAAAACGATAACTAGGTCTGATGTGAGAGGCGCAAGACTGAGAGGAAGACCACGAATAGGATGGATGGACAGTGTGAAGAGAGCGTTGGGTGCGAGAGGGATGTCTGTTGAGCAAGGAAGAGTGGCTGTGTGTGATAGAAATGAATGGAGAGAAATTGTGAATGAATGATTGATGATGCAGCCCTGAGGGGATATTCTCCCGCATTTGTCTGATCAGCTGATCAGGTCAGGATCTATTATGATGTGGCAGGGGTAAACCAGCTCTGCTGTCGGGCCCTGCTGCGGATGTTACTGATTGCACTGCGTAGTTGACCCTCGTGCGGTGTGGTGCAGTGAGGATCTGTCCCTTCTCCCCTTTGGGACCAAGATGCGAATGAACGTGTTTGAGTGGATGAGTAAATTGGGAGTGTGTCGTCCTGTCTTGGCTACCTCCCTTTCCTTGGGGGAAGCAGCCTAGCTATATAGATAGAATAGATGGAAGTCCTGTTACCTTATCCATGAAAGTAAAGTGCAATTTTGTTACTTTCATACATATTAGAAACTCATTTTATTGTAAAATTAAATTGAAAAACGTTCTTAATTGTTTAATGCATTTTTCTTCATGCAGATTGTTCAATGATTCCATTTGGCGGCAGAAAAGTCATTTGTTGGGTGGCTATGTAATAAAAGAGGTACTGAAGTGGCAACTGTGGAGAAGAGAGACATTAAACCCTCCGGGCGATATTGGGAGCATAAGCTTTCATTAAGATTAATGTCAAAGGATTTTATTCACCTTGCAGTGATTCTTCGTTCCGTGAGACTAATGTTGTTGTATGTATGGCTTTACCTATAATCATAATGAATTAAGATAAAAAATACTGAACTGTGAGGAATACATCACATTCCACTATACACACTGCATGTATCTATGTTCCTTTCGACTTTACCCTTAGATGAAATTCAGACAGGAGCCATGTTGCTGTATGTTAATACCCCTAACAATGTGTCCTCAAATTCACCCTCACATAACTACAACTAACCTATATCAAAATATTAAATAAAGTAGGTGTGTAGTTTCTTCCTGTGCATTCTAAGAAAACATGTCAACGTCATACCTGATCCTCTTATGTGCATGCTGAGTTGAAATCATTACAAAATAATATTATTGCATCAAAAAAGAAGCTAGTATCCCGATGTAGAAACCACATGATAGCAATGGTGGCATATATGAATGTAATATATTATGGGATGATATATAGCGAGTTTCAGCCGAATTGTCCCATTCTATAACATGTACTACCATATCAAAATGTGCTCTTCTTCCCCAATTTTGTATTCTTTATAAGTTTTGGAGGGTGGCGGACCCCCAATTTTATATAATGGAAGGTATTATCATGCAACCAAAAGATCTAAACTAAGAGGTTTCGTTGAAATCCATCTGATCACTTCCCTTATTTTTTTTTTTTTTTTTTTTTTTTTGTGGGTGGGGGCTGACTTCCTAGTAATCTTTAAGGGGTTTCAGGCTCCCCAAACATTAAGATATCAAGGCCTCACCCGCCTTCGTTTCCTGATTTCATGGTGATAGGGCTAACCTCCGTAATAATCAGAGTTGTAAAAGTATATAGTGGAGGACCTTCGGAGTAACCAGTCGAACGCAGTTGGGACGTTTCATTTAAATCTATCGTACAGCCTAGGAGGAGTTAGGGTACACCTACCCACCCACCCACACACACACACACACACACACACACACACACACACACACACACACACACACACACACACACACACAGTCTGAATCTCGCGCAACGTTATCGGGCGTGTTGCCGAAAAAAATACCATCCTGCATTGCAGGATTTATAACTCTACGGCTTGTGATTAGTCAGTTAGGAATATACAGACAACCAGAATAATTTATTTATGTCATTCTTATGCAGAAATCAGAGATTGCAGATAAATATGCTTGCATCAGCACAGAAGTAATTCATATAAAAAGTCATTGGTGCTAAAACAGGATATAATATCCTCAACCAAAGGCAATATAATATATTCCGGTCATCATGAACTCAGCGAGACTGACGGCAGGGTAATTAAATCATAATTATCTTATTTTATTAAATCGCACATAGAAGGTCAGAAGGTTACATAAATATCATTATTGACTCCGATGTGGAGAGGATGAGGAGCGAGAGACTGGCGAGGAGGGTGTACTGTATGTGAGTGAGGTGGAAGGGGGGGAAAGGGAGGGGGAGGCCAAGGATGAGATGGAGGGATGGAGTGGAAGGTATATGAGAAAGGGGTGTGTGAACTGGGAGCAAGGCAGTGAAATGGCGGGGGACAAGGCGACATGGAGGCGATTTGTTTGTGGCCTCCCCTTACGGGATAAGGGCGTCTGGCAATAGATAGACAAATAGGCTCTGATGCGTGGGAGAGGGGGATTACTTAGCTTTTGCAGAGTATATTTGAACTAAGTCTGTGTTGTCCTATCTCCAGTGTGTGTGTGTGTGTGTGTGTGTGTGTGTGTGTGTGTGTTTGTGTCTGTGACTTCACATCGGAGTCAATAATGATATTTATGTATAAGAGATTATTATAATTTTGAAACTGTATCATACCCAAAATTGTCGGGAAACATGCCTCGAGTTCGACAATACTGGTTACTGTATACATGTCTTAATTGCTACGAGTCACAAAGGCAAGTACAAATTTGGAAAACTTTACTACAAAAATCCAACAGATCACAAGAAAATTCCTCAGTCAAGGATTTTTCAAAACAGAATTACGTAAGACATTAAAGAAAACGTATCATCGTCGCTATTACTCCTTTAAACACCTGAAAGGAGAAATACATAGTCTTACATGAGAAATATTTGATACTGTTACGGATACAATAGTATCCCAGGGATGTCGACAGGCAGAGAGGCTCACGGGATCCCCCCTGGCTCGGTAGCAGATTAAGACCGACTACAATAAAAGCCAATTATACCTACCAATTTGGACTCAGCTGGATGCTACTCAGCCAACCATAACAACAACAAACTATTCCTCTCATTTACAACGACCAGTTACACCTACCAATTTAGACTCAACTGGGTGCGACTTAATCAACAGTGACAACAACAAACATTCCTACCAAATTGAACTCCACTGGAAATGGCATATTTGTCCTGTCTTTTCATATATGTGTGTCTGGTGATTATCGTGGTTTGATTGAGGCAGTTCAGCTGAGCTCTCACCCATCGAAAATTACCATTTAGTAAATATTACTGCCGATAAAATACTGATTTATTATAGTTGATGCTTATATTGAAAATCAAAACGATCATTGAGCAACCCCCAATGAACATGCCTTCCTCTTGTGCTGATCAAGAATCTGGCTCCGTGAGAGTTACTCAACCTCGACAAGGTAATGCTGTTGTTGACAGTGACACTTTGAACGTTGGAGGTGGTTCAGTCACGTCAGCGAATGGGACTAAATCTCAACCTTCATCTGGAGTTTGCTATAATCACATGATGAAGTGTAAAAACAAAAGGTGTATGACATGTCCAAAAATTAATGTTTCAAGTCAATTCAGAAGCAGTATTTCAGGAAAACCTTACAACACGCGTACATCCATCCATCCATCCATTGCCAGACGCCATGTATCCCAAATGGGGTGGCCAAGGGCTTAGAGTTAATTCTTTTACAGGGAGGGGCACTAATCCTCCACCAACCCCACTTGACACGTAGGGATGCCAACAGCATCTGGTGTTCCCAGGCGGTCACCCATCCAAGTACTAACCAGACCCAACGTTGCTTAATGGAATGAAATTATTTACTTGTGACAATTGTCTAAGTCAGTATGTTGGAGAGACAGTGCAAAGACTAAATGTTAGAATAATTCAACATCGATACAGTATTCGAAACAAAGAGAAAGGATCAGCATGCAAGATACTCTCTGACCATTTCAACGAAGGTGAGTGTAAAGATAAGTGTTTTACATTTCAAATAACTGAGAAAGTATATGGAACAGAAAGAACGGAAAACAACATCGAAGATTTACAAGCATCCTCGAAAAGGAGAAGCTAAGAAAAGTATTGGATAAATACACTAAGAACACTCTATCCTTATGTGTTAAATGATAAAATGGTAAAAAAAACAAAAAAACATAATCAACGAGAAGATATAATTGCAGAGTTTTGAGGTAATCAACAAAAACAGAAAAATAAAGAGGAAAAAGAACTTCAAACAATAACAACAGAAGCAGCAGAACAACAGAATTTATGACGAATGTCACAAACATGATCGGCTTATCAATGAGTAAACTGTTAAGATACTGTCAAAAATCAATACCACAAATGAGAGAGAAAGAACCGGGTGAATTATTCATGCTAGTGCAAAACACAAGATTAAACAATGAGGATGGAATCTCAAAACTTTCAAGAATATTAGAGATAACAGAAGATCTTGGAAACTACAAAATCATGAAAACATAATGAAGACATGCAAAAGAAACTCACAAGAATAAACTGTAAAATTCAGTTTTGTAACAAAGGCATAGAAAAATTGGAATTGAGTATACTTTTCAAGTCTTCAGATATCAAAGACAGCATTCCTACTGGATTCTAAAATAAAGAAGCTCCAACTATAAGAGGAAGATTATTAAACTACAAAAAGACTATTGAAGAATTAGATGTTAAAGAATGGTTTGCGCAAAATCATGAATGTGTTACGATACAGAGTTCATTGTTATTCATCATCAGCATGTAATAACAGGTAACCTAGACCTAATAAAAAAAAAAAATTAGACTACGAAAACTAGTGAAAAAAGGATTTAATTATCAGGAGGCTAAAGGAATCAACTGGAAACAAGTGAGAAAAAATGTTAACATCGCAGTCAAAAAATGTGCTGCAGAATGGTGTAAACCAGAAGAATTTAATGAATGTTTTATGATGGAATGGAAAGTAAAAGTCATGCAAAAAGTGATGAAAAAATCTGCAAACTCAAGAAGAAACACTTCTGTAGATGGAGATTGTCAAAACCAGTACTCAGAGATAAGGAAGCAATGAAGGATCTTGAAGACTTGCACAAATCGTATGTTTTGGTCCTGATAGACAAATCACATAATAATATAGCAATCATCTGCAAAGTATATTACATACGAACACTTCTACAAGAATTGGGCATGATAGATCAAGTCTCCGAAACATAGACAATAGTTAGTAGTAAAGAGAATAAAATAATTGAAAAGCAGTCATCATATTCTTCTAATCACGGAATCGAGGTAGATGATGATAACAAAAAATTATCATACATATACTGTAAATAAAAATGCATAAAGACCCCGTAAAATTCAGATTCATAATTTCCTCCTGAGTATGTGCAACAAAATCACTGGCAAAAAAATTATCACACATTTATAAAATGATTTATAAACAGCACAAAAGATATTGTTACAAACTAAATTTATATACAGGAATCAACCATATGTGGAAATGTGATAACTCAGAAATGTGCAGAAAGGATATTGCTTCCATCAATCACAAAAGAAATGCAAGAAACATAGCAACATATGATTTTTCAACGTTATACACGAAGATCGAACACGATGATATAAAAAAGGAAGTTGGAATGGATAGTGCAAGTTGCTTTTAAAGAATTGCATAAGAATTTGATCGCAGTAGGTAAACACGAAGTATACTTGAATTTGGCTCTCTTGTATTTTGTTTTTCTCTTGGAGGGAACAATTTTGCGGGCTGGCGGCCTTTTGTTACTTCTTCCTCACATAAAAAAAAAATATATATATATAAAAATAAGAGATGGCAAAAACTTGACGTTCTCTGAGGATCAGATAACTGATATAACATATTGCCTGGTAGAAAACTGTGATTTTACGTGTGGAAATATGGTTTTCAAACAGTGCATAGGAATATCCATGGCAACAGATCCAGCCCCATTCATGGCAAATCTATACTTATATATTTATGAATTCAACTGTATGCAGCACATGTCAATATTCAGTAGCGAAGAAATTTAACAAAACTAGACGATTCACTGACGATCTAATATCCTTAAACAGTGATGGAGAAATTAATGAATGGATAAAAGAAATTTATCCTGAAGTACTAGTATTAATTAAACACCGACAACTGCCAAACAAGCTTTATGGAAAATAATATCGAATTACAAAACAAAGTTATAACAAAAAATTTTACGATAAAAGAGATGATAATAATTTTGAAATTGTATCACACCCACATTTGTCGGGAAACATACCTAGAGTTCCAGCAAGCGGTGTTAATTGCTACGGGTCGCAAAGGCAAGTACAAATTTGGAAAACTTTACTACAAAAATCCAACAGATCACAAGAAAATTCCTCAGTCAAGGATTTTTCAAAGCAGAATTACGTAAGACATTAAAGAAAACGTATCATCGTCACTATAACTCCTTCAAACACCTGAAAGGAGAAATACATAGTCATACAAGAGAAATATTTGATACTGTTACGGATACAATAGTATCCCAGGGATGTCGACAGGCAGAGAGGCTCACGGGATCCCCCCTGGCTCGGTAGCAGATTAAGACTGACTACAGCAAAAGCCAATTATACCTACCAGTTTGGACTCAGCTGGATGCTACTCAGCCAACCATAACAACAACAAACTATTCCTCTCATTTACAACGACCAGTTACACCTACCAATTTAGGCTCAACTGGGTGCGACTTAATCAACAGTGACAACAACAAACATTCCTACCAAACTGAACTCCACCGGAAATGGCACATTTGCCCTGTCTTTTCATGTGTGTGTGTGTGTGTGTGTGTGTGTATGTGTGTGTGTGTGTGTGTGTGTGTGTGTGTGTGTGTGTGTGTGTGTGTATGTGTGTGTGTGTGTGTGTGTGTGTGTGTGTGTGTGTGTGTGTGTGTACCTACTTTATCCTTCCGTCTGTAGCCTGTAAAATTGGAATAATAACCAACATAGATATATTCAAAGGCCGGCAGGATTGAGATAGTCAGATTCAAGGGGATTAGGAAGACTCGAGGTCGAGAACACAAAAAAATCAGATTACGCATCTACACATGCTGCAGCCACCTTTGTCTCTGAAACGAGTAAAATTAGTTGTCTGCTATATATCGATGATGTGTTCCAAAATATTACAAATTTCTGCATACAATAAGTACTGTAAAGATAGCGTAACAGATTATTCAGCTTTAAATTCTCAATAACATTTTTTGATAAACCCTGTGTGACTTAACACTACATGAGAAGACAGGAAATAGGCAACATAAAACACAGATGTTCTGCGTGCCAAAAGTAGTATTTACAGATTAGGGGCTGCTGTCAATGGTCTCAGTCTACTGCTTTAAAGTATGAAAAAAAAAAATGGAGAAGGAGTGGTAGTGTTTAACAGAGAAGAAGTTGCATGAAGCGCCACGAATGTTTTAGAATGACAAAAGTGAGTCCAACAAAAGTCCTTGAAATCTCAATAGAACTTCATTAGGATTGTGCCCCCCACAATTGGTCTGTTGATATCAAGAATCAAAATAAACTGATATGATCAACGGTTGAAAGAAGTGAGGAAGTGATTTACCTGCACGTCGTTGTTTGGAAAATATTTATTTATGGCATCGTTGATACTGTAAGCCATCTCCACCATCAGGGCGTTGTTCGTGGCGGGGAATCCTCCACCTATGTCAAGCACGTAAGGACTGAACCCTTCCTCAGCAGCTTCATCAAACACCTGTATGAAGAAAAGAGCTTTCCTGACCTTTTTTTTTTTTTTTTTTTTTTTTTTTTTTTTTGTCGGACCCCTATGATTCACATTCATCTGAATACAATCGTCTGGCATTTGCTGGAATTTAGTAACCGAGAAATATGACACGGAAATGATTTATGGTGTCAGTTGTCAGACTCCGATGACTAATTTTCAAGAAATTGATATTATCTGGCATCAGCCAGAATATAATACTAGGGCAAACCCGACAATGAGAGAGGTAATAGTTATGATACTAACACTTCATACATCTACGACAACTTAACAAAATCCTCTGGCCGTAGCAAGGCAGAGGATGGGGAGGCTAATTATGACAATATTTAACTCCTACGTTTATATCAAACACTTACAGATGAATAATAACATCTGGCGGTGGCTGGTATATAACAAAAGATTGAATCGTGAAAGGGATACTGTCCTTATCCTCCAGCACACTGAGATTTGCACAAGACATCCTCCTCCACCAGAGTACAGCAGGTAGGAACTCGCTGGTACCAAATCTTTATGGATGAGGGTAAGAATAAACCCCTATTTTTTAATGACCAGTTTTAAAGCATTTGTTAGGACAGGATTATATACAGTATCCCACTTTGCAAAATGCAATACATAATTTGATTCGAGAGTCAAATTGCTCTTATGTTCCATTATTTTGTTTTAAAAAACTGGGGGATTGCCTTGTCCTCCATGATCTCAGGTTGAATAATGAGGCCCTGAATCTCTCTTCAGCTGCACTGTCTATATATATATATATATATATATATATATATATATATATATATATATATATATATATATATATATATATATATATATTAGCCGTTTGAGTGTCCACTGCAGGACCGGCCTATCCCAACCAAAATGGGGACGATACAGCCAATGTATGTTTACCTAGTGGCTTAGGCTACCTGGTAGAGATTGTATGTAGGGTGTTGGAGTGGCTTTGGATGTGTGTGTAGTCTGTGAACCAAGTGTAATCGGCCCGCGCAAGCCGACTGGGTGCAAGCATACTTTATTCTATGCAACACTGGTTCAACCACAGCACCTCTTATGTCCGCCAAAGCAGAACATGCCCGGAAGAACGCTCCCAAAGTTTATTACCGTGGCGGGGCACGAAGCCTCGTTCTTCAGTGTACGAAAACTCACACTTTACCACTGTACCACAAAGGCTCCAATATCTCTCTCATCATATATATATATATATATATCCTCTGTGGTACAGTGGTAGAGTGTGCGTTTCGTACACCGGTGAACCAGGGTTCGCGCCCCACCTGGGTAATAAACTTTGGGAGTGTTCACCCGGCCACGTACTGCATTGGCGGACACAAGGGGTGCTGTGGTTGAACCAGTGTCGCTTACTGTAAAGTATGCTTGCACCCAGTCGGCTTGCACGGGCCGATTACACTTGGTTCACAGACTACACACACATCCAAAGCCACTCCAACACTACAGTTACACTTACAAGCACTTCTCATCCTACATACAATCTCTACCAGACAGCCTAAGCCACTTGGTAGAGATACATTGGCTGTATCGTCCCGACTTCGGTTGGGATAGGCCGGTCCTGCAGTGGATACTCAAAATCATGATTTTATATATATATATATATATATATATATATATATATATATATATATATATATATATATATATATATATATATATATGAGAGAGAGAACTGCAATATTCGGTATTCACCCGCACACGGCAAACAGTATTTGATGTTCTCTTATCTTTGTTCACCTAGCAGTGCAACTGGAGACGTAGATATGACAATGACCTTTGCAGATCGCATTCTAGGGAAGATTAGAAAACGGTTTGAGTTACATCCACTTTCATATTACCCTCTTTCGTCTGTAAGAGCTGAAGGCTAGCCTGGCCAGACTAATTTCACTTAGTATTACATGATCGAAAACCTCCAGACACCACTAGGTAATCAACCCTATGGTAGACCATCAGTCCAGCTTGGGTGTTCTAATCACTATAATAGATCACCAGTCGCCGGACAAAAGAGAATAATATTTCGATATCCTGCCTACTGTTTTGGCTTGCCTGCGTCTATGAATCTTCGTCTTCTTATCTCCTAATCTTTTTCGTCAAGCGTTGATGTTGAGGAAAGGCCCTTTCTCTTTCCCTCTTCCCATTACACACCTCTTCTCTTCCGTCCCTTCCTCTCCGTTTCCGCTCCACTCCTAACCCTTTCTTATGTCTCCTCACCTCATACCTCATGTCTTTCCGACCCCCTACCAACACTTTCAACTCCCCACCCCCGCAACCTTCTCACCGTTACATGTACAGGCAATGTTGTATGTGCTTTGCAGTTGCATTATGAAGCCGTGTGACGAACGCTAGTACACAGGAGTCCCATGTCAGTGTTTCATTTTTTCAAGAATCAAACTGATTCGTCGACCACGTAATCTGCGTCGCTGTAAGAAACTGTTAATTAGAGTGTTAACAAAAACAATGGCCATGTTGAGCAAAGGGCCGAGTGGTATGGGTTGAAAACCTGACTGGTGGTATGCCTGGGGCAGGAAAGTATACATTATTAAATGGGTGTTGCAGGATTAGTGGTTTGACTCCAGTGAAGGTAAACTTGAATATGGATATCTCCTCAAAGGTAAAAGTACCGATATGAGGGCCTAACGAAGTTGACATGGGACAAAATGATAATAATATGGGGTGGGATGAACTGGCATGCGGAGGGGTTGAGAAGAACCATGAGACTGTACCTAGTGAAATCGGGTGCTGTATGATTAATGGCTTGGCTGCAAGGAAGGTTTACTTCAAAATTTTCTCCAACAACAAGAAACATACTAAGAACACGATCAACTCACGTTGCTCCCAATAACCTGAAGCTTTGGGAAGTATGTAGAAATACAAAGGTGAGTGAGAGAGAACGAGTGTGGAAGTATGTGAAAGGGAATCTGTTTGTGTGCGTGGGTTAGGGGGTGGGGGTCCAAAACACGAACCTGTCTAGCAGCTGCAATGGCGTCACCGAATATCTGTGGCTTCTCACATCCAGATCCGACGTGAAATGCCACCCCTACCACGTTGAGTCCTAGTTTGGCAGCACGTATCAGCAGTGACCTGGGGGATATCAAGCCTTCATCAAAGTAGTCTAACCAGTTTTTACGAATAACAAGAGTCCGTAAGAAATAACTGTTATTAAAGACTTTGTTTCTTACATTATTGTTTTAGTATGCTGATAAGTCCTCAGTCGCAGATAATTTTGTCAGAAACACCTATCTTATAATACTGCCCTATATTAGGTTGTGCCTCGAGTGACAGTCACCAGGTGATGAGTGCAGGTATGTAATGTAGAAAGGCATTACGTATCTGCAGTCGATGGTGTTCTCTTGGTCGAGGCTTTTTACTATTAGTGTTGGTCTAGTTATTTGTCTCTTAGGATTTAGTATAGGTTAGCGATTTGTCTGTTAGGTGATTAGTTTTAGGGTCTTTACATTAGGCATTTTAGTTTATAAGCAATATAAGGTTAAAAATATAAAAAATAATAAAAATAAAAATGCAATATATATATATATATATATATATATATATATATATATATATATATATATATATATATATATATATATATACACGTGTGCATGAAAGTGTGTATGTTCATATGCATGGATGTGTGTATGTATGTATGTATGTACATATATATATATATGTTCGTATATATGTGTATATATGTGTCAATGTATATACATATATATATATATATTTTTGCCTTAATGACCAGGGGCTCCGGCCTCAATGGTCGATAGGCAAAAAAAAAACAATACTACACCAGTGCCCTTAAGAAATCGCCCGAAATATATAATTAATACCAAAAACCGTTTTGTTTCATCACCCTACTTTTACTTGATTATAATTCAGGAAGATAAGAAGAAAATGGGAGTACCTGAAAACTCCTCTGCGCAAGACATTAGAAATTCGTTTTTAGGCATCATGTACTGTAATAGTGATTTCGGACGGGTTAGTTAAATATATACGTTATATTTTTATATATTTCCCTAAGCCGTTTCTTAGCAATTCACACTTGTCAAAAACGTATATCACTTACCTATAAGTTATATGGTGCTCATTAAATCAAAATAAATTATTTTATTTCTCTCTCTCTGAGTTTTATATATTGCCTAACGCCTTAATCCCTCCATCTCTTCCTTTTTTTTTTCTTTTTTTTTTTAATGTGTCCGACTGTGGGCGAAGGCTTCAGGGCCCATCTCAAGGCCCAGTAGTCCTCCTACACACCTCCACATGTCACCACCTCAGCGCTAACACCCACCGTCCGTACCGAATATATGATAGGGCTGTCTCATACAGGACTTGTATATTGGTATTAGCAGAGGTAGTTTTATGACATGTCGAAGGGTCTTCCGGTAGATCAGTAAAGTCTGCTTTTATGAAATTCAAATCCTTAAACTGTTCCCTGCCCCAGCAGGGATTCGATCCTCGATCCATTAGGATTGCTGGCCGCCCCTCTACTGACTCAGCTACCGCCTTCCCCTTGGCCTTCCCCTCCCTCTCCCCCCCTCCACCTCTCTCACATACACTTTACTCGCTAGTATCGCTCTCCATTCTCTTCACATGGCCAAACCACCTCAGTGTATTTCTCCTAACGCTTTCTACCACATCCACACCAAAACGCTCCTTCACTTCCTTTTTGTCAGTCTGTCTCTCCCTGTGCTGTAACTCCACATGTTCCTCTCAAATAACACACTTCAACTGCTTTCACTCTTGACTTGTGTCCTTCCAACAAAGTCGACGCTTCATTTCCATACGTTATAGTTGGTACCTCAAGACTGTCATGTAGCAACTTTTGTACTTCCATGCTCACTTCCTTGTTTCTTATCACTGCTCTCAAAGAACCAGGAGCCCTTCTTTCTTGTTGTACCCTTTCAAGTTCTTCATCCTCCAAACTTCCATCTTTACTCATCACACTTCCCAAATACGCACTCACATTTTCCATTTCCACATCATCCAACTTCACTGTACATTCACTGACTTCATTTCTTTCGAAGACTTTACTCATCCCTACAATCACCTTTAGATTAAGTTTTTAACACACACTTCCAAACTCATTCACCAAGCCTTGCAATGCCACTTTGTCTTCACTTAACACTACAGTATCATCTTCAAACAACAGTACAGGGAGTTTCCAACATCCACTGCCCTACCTTGTATCTCATTTATAGCCCCATCCATATACAGACTGAACAACCATTGAGACCTGACACATCCCTGTTTCCATCCAGCAATCAGATAGAAAAATTCGCTCAATTCACTATACACACGCACTGCAACCTCATCACCCTCATACATACTCTTCACGGCATTCAAGAACTTCACATTTACTCCATAAATTCTTGATATTTTCCACATTCCTTGTCTATCCACCCTGTCATACGCTTTCTGCAGACCCATGAAGGCCTAATACAACTTCTTTCCCTTCATTAGAAACTTTCCACTAAAGACCTAAGGATGAAAATCTCATCGATGCAGCCTCTTCCCTTTCTAAAATCTCCCTATTCTTCACCAATAATTCCTTTGTTATGTCCCTAACTCTGTCATTAAGTATCGTACTATACACTTTTCCTACAAAACTAAGAAGACAAATGTCCCTATGATTATCACACACTTATTGTCCCCCTTTGCCTTTGTGCAGGGGAATAATTATACCTGACTTCCAATCCTCCGGAACCCTGTCTTCCTCTCAGGCCAATCTGCGCATCTTCCAAATCCATTCTACTGCTATTTCTCCCCCTTGCTTCAGCATTTCACCATACACTCCATCTATTCCTGGGGCTTTCCCCATTTAGACCTTTTTCATTGCTTCCAGTACTTTCATCCAACTGAGTTTTTCCTCTCTTTTCATCTCCCTCCTTCTCCCAGCCATTCACCAACCACTTATCCTCGCATCACTTTCATTCTCTACGTTTAACAGTTCCTGAATGTGTTCCCTCCAATTGCTCACTTCCCCTCCCCTCCCCCTTCTCCACTAGTAGTCTACCATTTTTATATTTCACTCTCCGACTAAATTCTTTATCACCTTGTCTTACTCTCTTTACCTCCTTCTAGAGCATTTTCTTACTTTTCCCTCCACCTTATACTCAAATTTCTTCCAATTTCCTCATCCACCCTCTTCTTACACTCTCTTACTAATTTTTCACATGACTCTTCCTCTCTACACATAACTCTCTCTTCCGTCTCTCAACTTCCTCAATGCCTTTGCTTTCTATCCACTTCTTATATGCTTTCTTCTTTTGCGCCACTGTTTGTCTCACCTTTTCATTCCACCATGTTGTTCTTTGCACCCCCAATCGTCTTCTCTTCACGCCTTACACCACCTCACATGCTGCACAGATTTCATCTGTGAATGTCTTGCACACCCGTTCCACCTCCCCATCTGCTCCAAATCGTATTTACTCAATCGCTCCTCCACTTCTCTCGTATATTCGGTATTTTTTCCATCCTCTTGCAACCTTTCTAACCTCTGTGTATGGACTACTTCTTCCAGTCCTTCCCTCCTTTTGTTCCTCCATTGCATTTGCACCTTGACTTTCACCGCCACTACATGGTGGTCAGAGAGTCATTTAATCCATTGGATCCCAGGGGTGCTGGGCGAGGCATGGCACTGGGTGGGTACTAAGCGTACCGCCCTCCGCCTATCGGCTCATAGTCGCGAAACTCATAGGTCCCTATCCGGGGGTTCCCTACTTTATAAAGACTTGAAAAATCCCAGTTCTGTCCAATATTCCGGACACTGGGCTCCAATGGGATATATATATATATATATATATATATTAATATATATATATATATATATATATATATAGATATATAGGGAGCCTCTGTGGTACAGTGGTAAAGTGTGTGTTTTCGTACACTGAAGAAAGAGGGTTCGCTCCCCGCCAGGGTAATAAACTTTGGGAGCGTTCTTCAGGGCAGGTACTGCATTGGAGGACAAAGGGTGCTGTGGTTGAACCAGTGTCGCATACTATACAGTATGCTTGCACCCAGTCGGCTTGCGCGGGCCGATTACACTTGGTTTACAGACTACACACACATCCAAAGCCACTACAATTACACTTACAAGCACTTGTCACCCTACATACAATCTCTACTAGACAGCCTAAGCCACTTGGTAGAGATACATTGGCTGTATCGTCCCCACTTCGGTCGGGATAGGCCGGTCCTGCAGTGGACACACAAACGGCTGAGATGATATATATATATATATATATATATATATATATATATATATATATATATATATATATATTCGTTGAGTACACCGCTTCCCGTTCGATCAGCGAAGTTAAGCAACGTTGGGTCTGGTTAGTACTTGGATGAGTGACCGCCTGGGAACACCAGATGCTGTTGGCATAACGTTCTCCCTACGTGTCAAGTGGGGTTGGTGGAGGATTAGTGCCCCTCCCTGTAAAACAATTAACTCTAAGCCGTTGGTCACCCCGTTTGGGATACATGGCGTCTGGCAATGAATGAATGAATATATATATATACACGGTTCCGTCTTCCTTGCATTAAAACAAAAAAGAAAAGAAAAGAAAATAAGACGTTTGAAAATTCCGGCCTCTTTTCGCGGCAGCCATCACTTGAAGGAGACAGGCTAAATATACGTACTTTAGTCATCATCAGATTCTTGTAGAGACAAGTCACGTCATATGTTTGGCTAGTGTCTTATCAGTGGTGTTTAACTTTGAGGCCGCACCAACCCCAACATTCTGTCTTTAGGGTGATCATGTTTTCATACTTATTTTCTCAAGTTTGGGAAAGAAAATTGTTTGGTACCGTCTGAGTGAGGAAAAAGTTGTAAAAGTTCAATCTTATTCACACCTTACCTAGCGTGCTGTGGAGCTACTCCATACTTCTGACCCAGCACATGCAGCGCCTCCTCGTCGTCGTACCGGATGCGTAGGACTAACCTGAGTAATGAGTAGAGAAATACACATGATAAGCTACCGATAAAAAGCCTGTCACACGTCATCGTGCTGAGTGCATATTACTTGCATAATTACGGAATATTGCCAATTTAAATATGGAATGGAAAATACCGTAGAGCAAAATCGCCTCGCATTATTGTTACTAACAGAAGAAAAGCTACATTTGGTTACATAATAAAAGGAAAAATAAAACTGAGGGGTACCAAATGAAAGAGTAACAGAATGAAAACAGATTCGGCTACATAATATAAAGATGAAAGAACTGACCACTACCTGTCTGAATGAGTAACCAAAGCAAAATTAGACTTGGCCACAATACAGAAGGAGAAGAAAGTCGGCTAATAATAATGTGAATGAATAATTTAAGGAAAGCTAGAGTCTACTCCATAATAAAATGATGAGCACAGTTGGCTGGGTATTCATCGTATCGTTTGTGTTGTACTACCATGAACACGGAATATAGTTTATCATAGAATTGGCTGGTATTTATGTTTATTAGGAATAGAAATAAGACCAGAATCTACTAAATACAGTAGGAATATCGTGAAAGGATTATGTCCTTACACTGAAACCGTGTATATTATCTTGATTTCGATGACCTTGTAATATTTTATTTTTGCAACATCCATACGCTTTTATTCAGTTTTAGAGAGTGCCACGGTGGTCAAAAAGATTTTACAAGCCAAACCTTACTACATTAGTTCTAAAAGTCTCTCCTAAGCTAAATAAAATCGTATACGTCTAGAGAAAGTATAATAGAAATTATGTCATCGCGCTTAAAGGGTACTTGTGAAGATTTCAATACGTGATTATCACTTCAGTCTAAAATTCACGATACTGTGAAATAACGATACAAGTGACAGAAATGCCACACGTTATCCTACCATATGTGTAGTATTAACCTAATAGGTACTGGAACAACAGAACAGACTAGTTAGAGAAGAAGACAAATGCTCACATTAAAACCACTTACACCACGAGGGTCATTAAGACAATCAGTTTTTCCCGTGTCAGATTTCCTGACACACGAGCTAAGTAATGATTTTTTATATCTAGGCATCCAGCCGTACTGCTGGACGAAGTGGGACAAGAGGGGGAGGGGGGCGAATAATGAACCCATCAGTTTGACCGGCTTGAGCACCAAGCACAGGATTTTGTTAGCTGGAAGTGCTAACCACTGCACCACTTTTTTTTTTTTTTTTTTTTTTTTTGCGAGGAAGAAGAAATCAAAGGCTAGGAGCCCGCAAAACAGTTCTTTCCAAGGGAAAAAAAAAATAAAACAATACAAAAGAGAACCAAATTCAAGATCCGTTCATTTCGAGATGCCTGGACACACCGCATTTAAAAGACTGGAGATCATAGGCAGCAGGAAATACAGACAGAGGGAGACAGTTCCAGAGTTGGCCTGTTGCATAAATGAAGGACTGGGAGTAACAGTTAACTCCTGCATTAGAAAGCTGGACAGAAAAAGAATGAGAGTTTTTTGCTAGACGGGTGCTACGCATCCGTCATAGAGGTGGAGGGATGCAAGCAGACAGTTCAAAGCAGTAGCCATGGAAGTAACGATAAAAAAAGAGTTAAAGAGGCAACAGTGCGGAGAGGAGACAGAGGTTGAAGGGAACCAGTAAGAGGAGGAGGGTTAATGAGACTAAAAACCTCTGACTCCCCGCTATTGAGGAGAGCTGTATGTGGCAAGCCTCCCCACACATGAGAGTTGTACTCTACAGAAGGGCGAATAAAACTCGTGTATAAAGTCAACATCTGTGCAGGGGTATAGAAGGTATGGAGACGGCTTAGCATATCTGATGTCTTGGAAGCAGATTTCACAAGAGATGTAATATGATCTTTCCAAGATAAATCCAGAGTAAGCGAAACCCCAAGCATGTTCAAGGATAATGCAGGATTGAGCTGGATATTATTAAACACTAGTAGGTACTCCTGTGGAAGATTTTGTCTGGTTGATAGGTGTAAAAACTGAGTCTTTGATGCATTAAAAACAACAAGATTAAATTTACCCCAGTCAGAGATACGAGCCAAGTCAGACATTAGGTGTGCCATAGCTTCATCCCTTGTTTGTTGAAGTAACTGCTGAGATGGACGTTGCGGGAACCGAATGGAAAAGTGAAGGGTGGAATCATCAACGTACAAGTAAATAAGGTTAGATGTACAGCTTAGAAGGTCACTGATGAATAAAAGGAAGAGAGCTGGTGATAGGACAGAGCCCTGAGGAACACCGCTGTTGATAGATCTAGGAAAAGAACGATGGCCGTCTGCAACAGCGGCTATAGAACGACCAGAAAGGAAGCTATTGACGAAGGCACAGATAGAAGGATAGAAACCGTAAGAGGGCAGTTTGGAAATTAACCCGCCCCATCCCGACCACTTTTCCACCACTGACTCCCCCCAATCCCGACCATTTTAGGAAAAAAATTTTTTTGGCTCAAACCTTCGCTTTTGGTGAGAAACATCGAAAATTCATAGAGAAATCGCTCACCTGAGGTTTAAAATACTCATTACAGGTAGGAGTACCTCCTTACCTTACTGGGTTTTCTATCAGGCTGGCACCAAAGAAAACGAGTTCTATGGGAGGATAACTATTTCACACCACTCATAAACGGTATTTATTTATTTACTTGGTACGAATTTATATGTAGTACAAGAGTATATTGGTTTTCAAGCAGTAATATAGGCATTATAAGCATTGTTTCACTCACTAATAGCTGACCTTTTTTTGCCACATTACCTGATCATCATTTCTAACTGTTTCTTCCTCTAATGCTATATAAAGTTTGTCCTCCACATTTTCATTGATTGGGGAATCACTCTGGCCCTGAATTTCATACCGTGGCATGACATGGCTATACTGGCCATATCACTGATAACAGGTGAATTGCTGAGACAATGGCATGCAGGGGGGGGGAGGAGGTCATGCTGGGTAAGGCATTGTCCCTGCCTGGCATCTTGTTGAGGAAGGTGTCATGTGTATACGTACCAAAAATGACTCGCGAAAATTGAAAATTGTGCAAATTACGGACCTTGCAATTTTTTCGCGTTTATGTACGTCGACGGGATTGGCAGTGACAAAACGTGTGGACGTTAAAGAACGTCGACGGGACGCCGGGGGTTAAAGATTTATGCCAGACTTGATCGAAAGCCTATGAGATGTCAAGTGCAATGGCAAAGCTTTCACCACTGTCCTGAAAGGAAGATGACAAGGAGTCTGAAAGGTGGGTGAGAAGATCTCCAGTGGAGCGTCCCTGACGGAACCCATACTGACGATCAGAAAGATGGTTGTGGTATGAATGATACCTTAAACTTTTTCTGTTAAGGGTAGACTTGAAAACTTTTGAGACACAGGATGTACGATAGTTAGAGGGTTGGGAATGGTCACCCTTCTTTAGGACTGGCTGAATGAGAGCAAATTTCCAGCAAGAAGGAAAGGTACAAGTTGAAAGACGAAGGCGAAAGAATTTACCTGGGCAGGGTGTAAGCACAGAAGCACAGTTCGTGAGGACAACAGGAGGGACTCCATCAGGCCCATATGCCTTGTTAGTATTGAGGCCTGTGATGGCAGAAAATACATAAGCTGAAGAAATTTTAATGTCAGCCATGAGGAAGTCACAGTGGGGAAGTGATGGAGGAACAGCACCGGAATCATGTAAGGTTGTATTGTTGCTGGTACTGTAGTGGAATTCTCTGTGCACCCCTTCCTCAGCAAGTAATCCTGCTTAATACACCCCACAATTCTTTTGTATATAACTTACATATTTTGTAACATCGGTACACTTTCCATTAAGAACATGTAAAGGGATATAATTATGCAACGTATCGAGTAAACAGCGCTTCGGTACCTTCCAAGTCAACGCGAATATGGACTACAGACCATTTGTAATGTAAAGGGATATAATTATGCAACGTATCGAGTCAACGGAAATATGGACTACAGACCATATGTAATGGGTTATAAAAAGGGGGGATGGGGTTAGTAAGGTCCTCTTCTATCTATCTATCTATTGCCAGACGCCTCAATCCCGTTTGGGGTGGCCACAAACAAATCGCCTCCAAGTCGCCCTGTCCCCCGCCATTTCACTCCCCTGCTCCCAACTCACACCCCCCTCTCTCATATACCTCTCTACCCCATCTCTCCATCTCATCCTCGGCCTCCCCCTCCCTCTTTCCCCCTCCACCTCACTCACATACACTCTCTTCGTCAGTCTTTGACCCTCCATCCTCTTACTGACTCAAATAGACATTTTCTTGTACTAGCGGCATTTTTGTTCTGCTTCGCAATTACGTGGTATTTACGTAATGAAAATACCTGTGTGATGAAGCTATATCAAACGTGATGATACGAACAAGTTCGGGCTCATTTTTAGCATCTTCACATTAAATGATGTGAGTTTCAACTGTCTGTCAATCTACCTGTCTATTTACCTCTACCCAGTCCATTTTTGTCCCATCAGAGCGTGGAGACTTGAGGCTAGGCTACTTTGTCCGGATAGGATATTTAAGGCAACAGTAACCAGCCTACTTCTTCCTGGAGTGGTATTATGTGATCCTTAAATCTTAACAACCCCTTGGATACATGTAACCCCTTGGGGGCCCCATTCAATTGCAGGGCTGTTATACGAGTACAATAGAACACCAGGCGTCGACTTGGTTATGGTTACATCTCAGCCTAGTAAATGATTTACTGGGTAACAGGAAACCATCTGACTTTCACTCATAGCAGAATTACCTGAAAATGGCATTACCCGAGTGGACTGCGCTATTTAGAAATAAATGTATGCAATATATGATGATGGTTGCTGAATCCTCTAAATTCATGGGGCTTGAATGGTGAGTGAATGGAAGCGTGGCCCATTGGATTGGGCAAATTTGGGCTGTCTGGACGTTGCTACTCCTCATCCTGCCCTAGGGTGGGAAAGGAAGTCCGGATGATGATGATGATGATGATGATTTATGGATGTCGTTATTAAAGGAATAGCAGGTAAGTTAGTGGTTGCTGGGGTGTCCTTAGTTGTGAGACGGTAAGATTTGGAAACTGCATGTACTCTTTCTTTCTTTTGGGGGGCTGTGACAATGTATTGATAAATGCAGATTAATGGAATTTGGAAAGCTAGGTAAATGAGTGGCAGAGTGTGTGTAAGAAATTAATTTAAAAAAATGAAATGGTGTTAAGAGTAAAGTTATGGCCTTTGAGAGAAATGAAGTCGCAGAATAAATAGTGAGGCTGGATGGTCAGGAAATGGAGAATATGAGTGTATTCAAGTACTTTGAAAGTGTAACAATATGTATAAAATGGAAACTGAGAGACTGACTAAAAAAGTGTATGCGAATGAGGAGGATGAAGAGAGAGGGAGGGGGAGATTGAAGATGAGATGAAGGGATGGGGGAGAGAAATATATCAGAGAAGCGGGTGTGATTTAGAGAGGGACCAGCTTGACGGGGAAGGACAGGGTGACATGAAAGCGATTTGTTCGTCGCCATCCCTAACAGGATTAAGACGTTTGGCAACAAATAAACAGATATAGCGATCGGGGTTTTATGCTCTTTTGGACGATCAAAAAGAATGTAAGGATGCGGATGTCTGTGAGATACACTTCCAGTGTAAAGATTAATTCTATGAAGTTTAGAAAATTTCTTTCTCTCCTGTTTATTTCCGAGTACTCTCTTGGAAAAAGAATATGACGGTATGAACTGGGAGGGGATATAGAATGAGTTACTTATGTGTAGTGTGTCAGGTGAACTGAGGATTGCTGAAAACTGTTTTTATCCAGGGAGCAGAGTGGACGTCAAACAAACGTCTCTCAACTCGCCAAAGCATCCCTCAACATGCCACATGTCCATTAAAAGGAGAATGGTTGGACTAGAGAAGGGCAGATTCAGCCTGCTCTCCACTGGCTCCAGGTTCAGATGTACTGTACCTGTGACCACACTTCCACCGCCAACATCACCACATGCCCTGAATTTTAATGTTCCCAATCCTGCTTTATGTTCCTCCTGAGGAACAGCAAAGTATGTCCCTCAATAAAGCTGATTGACATTTAGCGGTGAGAGAAATACTTTGAAATTCGTCGATCTGTTGATGAATTCCACTACCCCAAACCCTATGATTGCTCAGTTTAAAAAAAAAAAAAAAAAAAAAAAAAGCCAATTGTATGCTACAGTTAGAAATCAGGTAATTAGCAGTTGGATCCCCCTCCCCAAACAGCGTATTAGACGCTCAAGTTGGGGTCCTATTGGTAGTTAGTACCACAAAGTGTATCCTAGTTACAATCACGATTTCTTAGTAAATTGTGGATGGGCATGGTTGTGGTGAGACACAAACTGGAAAGGGAACTGGAGCTATCTTTAATCTTTGTGTGCCTTCCGTTGTACTTCTGTATCGCTGCAAATCCCTTCCACACAATGATCATTCACAGTTGTAAGGTATTTTATTGTCTCTTGCCCCTCTAGATATCTTTAATTTTCCATCCAAGTTTCTGAGCCGTCATGAAGGATTTGAATTGGAATTAGCAGTTCTTAAAGCTTGAATCCACTTTTGACTTACTTTTGGTGTCATTAATGTTCCCTTTTGTCTCTCCCATGGTTCGAGCCATCAGTTTTTTCGAGATTAGAGAAACAGAATCGCCAAAGAAAGGCAATGAAACAAGGCCCTTTAACAGATACCAGGGATGGCTTTCGGCCTTCGAGTGTACTGGTTATTATAATGGATTTTTTATTCTGGTGATAATAACAGCGACTTTCCAACACCCTGAGGTCATCTGTGGGAGTTTCATCTACAGCTGATGCAGTCATACCTTCCCGAAGGTACACTCTGAAACCGAGGAGCCCAACATGCCCAGACATGATTTCTTTGTGAATATGAACTTAAACAACTGCTCTCCTAATATATACAGACTGATCGTTTAAATAGCTTTGATCATGTGCTCCTGGACGATTGAAGGAGAATCTCATGAGACTCACCGAGGAAAATCATATCAAGTTCTAGAAATTCTTTAGTCATCCAGGACCTGATTGTTCTTGAGCTGGTCTCGGGCAATACGAGAAGCTGAAGCTGGATTTCGCTCAGATGAGGAATCAGATCGTCATCATTTGTAAATCTTGGTGGGAGATGCTCAGTGGATGCCCACTTTGATTTCAAATTTTTGAACTACTGATAATCAGGTCGAGATGAAGGATTTAAACAAGAAGTGAAAGCAAATTAAATAATCGTTTCCCTGATCCAGTGCCTAAAAGCAAAGTAGAAAAGCTCTTCTTTAAAGCTTTAATTTAATGAGGCCACACGTTCCCAACACTTTTCCAGTGCTGAACGGTGCTACATTCCGGTAACACTATCTTGAAGTCCCCATTCTTGCATATGCTGAGATATTGTTACAGTTTTAGTTACGTCCCTTTCCTCACTGCAGTTTATGAATACCTAAACCCCATGAGAAAAAGAATAGAACTGGACGCCGGTTAGCCATTCATTTGTTCATTTGATTTCATATTCGGCAGTTCTGTAAGGTGGCAGCCATCCCCATGAACAGCTGGGTATCTCAAATGGAAGCTAGATTCAGTGTTTTAGTCATGCTGTCCCTGTCAGACTCTCTTTGCAGGGTGGGGATGTGAGGGGAAAAGTTGTTAATGTATGAGTGGATATGGCTAAACAAAGCTCATTCAGAGGGAGAGCACCATTAATTAATTGATCTGAAAGATGAGCAATGGTCGCCTGCAGCAGCAGCTGTAGAATGACCGGAGATGATACTTGAGGAAGGAACAGAGAGAGAGAGAGAGAGAGAGAGAGTCAGTTTGGAAACTAAGATTTATGTCATTCTCGCAGGCCGTAAAGAAGTCAAGTGCACAAACTAAGGATTCAGTGAAATCCCGAGGAGATAATGACCAGAGGTCGGAAAAGTGTTTAAGAAGATCAGTTGTGGAATACTTCAAGGAACCGATATTGAGAGTAAACTTTGGGAGAGGAATGATGCCATAAAAACAGCCTGTTGTGGAGAGATTTCTTTTCGACAGTGTTTAAGTAATCTGGCTCTCATGTCGTGGTTATGGGTGTGCACTTCAAAATGAGACATCAGTTGCAGATAAGTCACGCAAGAATGGAGCCAACTGCACATACATTCAGGATATTTCAGTGACGTGCATAGGCGAGTCAAAGATAAAGAGAAGTTAAAGAAGCAACAAAGGAATCTTTTAGGGCAGAGTTTAAGGCAAAATCTTTGCAGAGTTCAGTATTACCCAAGAAGGAAACAGCAACAGAGTTATCTAATGGAAGAGAGGAGAATGGAAGAAGAGATAAAGTAACTGCAGGTATTTTTGACAAGGTTTTAGGAGGAGAGGAAAGAGCTTGAATTAGAAAAGTTGGATGTACTTAGATTGCATGGAGTTGTATTTAACAGTACAAAAAACAGTTTTAGCAAGATTCATGCCGAAACATCAATTGCATGTGGCTTTCAATACTTTGAAAGCCACCTCTGCTGTGGACATCAGTAAAGTAGAACAAGCTTGATGAAACCAAGGCTTCTTAGCACTGGTCGGAGATTAGAAAAAAGGAATGTGCGCTCTGCAATGTACAGAGCCCGCTCAGATGGCTCTCGACCACGGAAGCATCTATCACTCAAGGGAAAAAACTGCTGCCTGAGGATAGTCTAGTCTAAGGCACTGAAATTCCTGAGACGCCACTTCTTAAGCGGGTCTATAGGCTGTGACTGACGGAACCTACTGGAGAAAGAGAGAAGATTATGACAAAGTCGAAAGAAGGATAAATTGTATGAAGGAAATTACTCCTATGAAACTTTCTACAAGGTGGTCATGGATACAGATAAGGTGCTGCACAGGCTGTTGTAGGTTAGTAACAGTAGAAAATATATTGGCTTCCGAGCCAAATGATTAGTGAACCAATAACACAAATAAACGAAGAAATGAACATTAAACTCTACTAAACAACATCCATATTTTTTTTCTGATTAGCAATAAGATAGCCGAAAATTTTTGGATAGTCAGTAGAGTTAGGCAACAACGAAAAAAAAATTATATTTAGTCAGCGACTGACAGGACAACCATAGCTTAAGGCTTGGGAATTCATAAGAATCAAGTCTGGAAGGTAAGAAGTTAGGTTCCGAGGCACGTACTTTGCCTTTAAAATTACAATTTGCAGAAAGTTGGTGGGTATGGAAACATCGAGTACGGCGAGTTTTATACAAGAGGAAGAATGGGCTTTTAAAAAAACTGATTGTCTGGCTTAAGGCAGTCCAAAGGCATTAATCTAAACCTTCTTCCCTTTGTCTTACCTCGCGTCCGGGTACCAGTCCTTGATCTTGTCCAGCTCAGACTCATGGTCAAATGTGATGAGGGACACCCCGGCCTCTCTTGCATACCGCAGGTGCGACACCTGCTTACACGGGTTGGCATAGATAAGCCGTGAAGCGCCAGCTCCATGATTTGTGACCAGCTGTATCTCACCCTGTTGATAATACCACGGTGAAACACACACACACACACACACACACACACACACACGGGGAAACTCGAGCAGAAGCTCCTTGTCTACTTTTGTAACAAAACTGAACTGATTGTAGTGCCTCAATGTAGAGGCATGTTTTAAATAATAAGGATAAGCTATATTTGGCAAAACAGTAAAAAGTGAAAAGTGCATAGTGGAAAAAAATAAAGAAACACTCCTTCAAACTGATGAAGGTTGCTGAACTGGCAGGTGTAGTCCTCTGTTTCGCACACCACAACCAGCAATGCATGTCGCTCCTCATGCTGATATGAAAAACGGTAGGAAAAAAGTGGAAGACCTTGTATAATGAGAAGATGAAAAAGTTACTGAAAAAATGAAGCTTTTGGAAAAAGACTCCGGTGTAATGAAACGGAGCATGCCTGATTTAAAGTTAAAACTGGAAGCTATGATGAAAGAGAAGCTGTTTACAAAGGACAAAAATAGAGAGAGAGAGAGAGAGAGAGAGAGAGAGAGAGAGAGAGAGAGAGGAAAAAAAAAAAAAAGGCGAAATGTGGGCTAAGACCTAAATGGGTGCCTTCAGTATTAATGAGCGGGAAAGTCAAGGGCTAAGAAAATGCAGAAAAATCAAGAAACGGATATAAAACATCAACTCTTTTATGTAATTCATGAAAAAATATTTAAAACTATAAATTACTCAACAAAAAGTGTGGTAAAAACCATGGGGGCTAGTTTTGCAGAAATAATTAAAAAGAAGTAAAAGCTGCTGTCGGATCTCCTGAAATAGAAATAAGACATAGACTCGGAAGAAGTAAATAATCTATCTCTCTATCTATCTACAGCCCGACGCCCTAATCCCGCAAAGGGTGGCCGCAGACAAAACGCCTCCAAGTCGCTCTGTCACCCACCATTTGACTACCCTCCCCCCAACTCACCCCCCCCTCCCTCATATACCTCTCAACTCCATCCCTCCACCTCATCCTCGGTCTACCTCTCCCTCTCCCTCCCTCCACCTCACCTACATACACCCTCTCAGTCAGTCTTTCATTCTCCATTCTCTTCACATGTCCAAACCACCTCAGTGTATTTCTCTTAATCTTCTCAACCACATCCATAATAATAATAATAACAATAATAATAATAATAATAATAATAATAATAATAATAATAATATACTTTATTTAGTCTTTTGTACATTGTATAAAAGAAACTTGGGTTGGCTTGGGCTCTTGTCTATTAAAACTATGATAAAAGACATTTACACACTTTCACACATTTCAGACTAACGTAAATACTAGATAATTATGAATAATTGCTAATTGCAAAGTGTGTGTGATTAATTATTTTTATACTTACAGGTACAAATGATTTCTTATATATTGAAGTTCGCTGTATAGGTACATTTAGTCGTCTGCTTGATTTCAAGCATACATAGTTTTCGTAGAGCGGGTGAGTCTCATCCATCATAATTTTTTTTAGCCTGTTATATAACAGTTTGTACAACTCATCCAGTGGTGTCACATCTGCTTTCAGCCTTTTTGCCTGTTTTACTGTTTTGTTGAGTTTATTTTTATCTTTACATGTGAGAGCACTGAACCACGTGGTTATTGAAAAGTTATAATGATTTCAACAAAGTTTTTTTAATGAGATTATTGTTTTATTACCTTAATATTGTTTAGGATGTGAAGGTGATGCACTCGCTGGTTACACTTGTTGTAGACTACCTTTGCATTGCTGTCTCTTGATAGTTTGTTGTCAGTCATGATTCCTAGATATTTATACTCATCCACTCTAACTACAGTTTGAGATTTTATTACAAGTTGTGCAGGGGGATCTGAGTTTTCCTAAAGTCAATGATCATCTCCTTAGTTTTTGAAACATTAAGATTTAAGAAACTCCTTTCACACCATGAAACAAACTGATTCACCAGGCTGAAATAGTCAGTCATCACCATTTCTTTTTTTCCCAACTGTAGCAGTGTTGTCTGCATATTTCATAATAGTAACATTTCTGAAGTTACTCTGACAATCATTAGTGTATATGGTATATAAGACAGGTGAGTTACACATCCTTGAGGAGCTCCTGTATTTATGACTATGACATCAGATATTGTATTTGATATGCTGACAAACTGTGTTCAGTTTAAAAGGTAACCAAGGATCCAAGAAATAAGGTTACTGTTTACATTCATATTTAAGAGCTTGTTAATTAGCACTTGGGTTTGAACAGTGTTAAAATTAAAAGCACTACTGAAGTCAACGTATAGTATGCCAACACAGGAGTCTGACTTCTCGAAGTGACTAATTATTTGGTGGTTCATGGTTAGGAGAGCATCTTGCACATTTCTACCAGGTGAATAGGCAAATTGGTGTGGGTCTTTATACTCACTGATATACATGCACAAAATATTCTTGACAATGCTCTCAAAACATTTAAATATCTCACATGTGAGTGCCACAGGCCTGAAGTCATTGTTAACTTTAGAAGTTTGACTTTTTGGTACAGGGATGATTTTTGATAACTTCCATAGAGCTGCGACTTTACCTTGGTTAACTGACGCCTGAAATAGTGTATGTAAAGGGAATGTTAGTTGCTCAGCACATAACTTCAGTACTCTGGTGCTCACTTTGTCGGCCTCACTTGCTTTTCCGATTTTCAGTCTTCTTAAAGATTTGCGAACCTCCTCAAGTGATATTTCAATACGACTATCATTTTTATCATTTAGCAGTGATCTTAAGTTGGCATGTTAGTTTTCAAAATTGTGTGTATCAAATCTGGCAAAAAATTTGTTCAGTTCATTAGCGTAATCTTTAGTGTTTTCTGATTCTAACATTTTAGATTTTGTTTGATAGCCACATAATAGTTTCAGACCTTGCCAAGCATCTTTAAGTTTGTTAGTTCTGAACTGATGTTCCACCTTCTCCTTGTATGCTTTCTTGCCACTCGATGTTTTTCCTTCTAACCGATCCTGAATTGCTTTCATTTGGTTGCGATCACTTGAGAGGGCTCTTTTCTTTTCATTCAGCATGAGTTTTAGATCTTTCTTTACCCGTGGTTTGTTATTAGGAAATATGGTCACTGTTTTTGATGGGACGATCATGTCTGCACAAAACACAATATAGGCCTACGAAGTCAGTACATCCACGTTAGCATCAGTATCTGCGTTACATCAACGTTAGCATCAATATCTGCATTACATCCACGTTAGCATAAATATCTGCGTTGACATCATACAATGCTGGCCAGTCCGTGCACGTGAAGCAGCCTTGGAGTTGTGAGATAGACTTTTCATTCCAACACTTAACTGTAACGTTTTCCTTTTTTCCCCGTTTGAGTTTCCGTCTGTATGGAGGGATACAGTATAACATGTTGTGGTCTGAATTTCCAAGTGCGTTTTTTCTTCACAACACGGTAGCTGTCTTTGATATTGCAAAACATAAGGTCTAGTGTGCTATTCCCTCGGGTTGTGCATTTCATGTATTGTTCGTACGCTGGCATTTGATCATGGAAATTACAACCATTAAAGTCGCAAACGATGATCTTGACGCTTTCAGGGCTATCATTATCAAATTTACTAATGCAGTCTGACAGTAGTTCACTTGCAACTTCCATATTGGCAGACTGTGGTATGTATAAAGTAAAAATGAATATAATGTTAAATTCCCTGTGTAAATAATAGGGTTGACAGTTCACCTGGTGAACAAGCCTACATCTTTTCTATCCTTAATGACCTAGAGCAGCTTGTACAGCACCCTACCCGTATCCCTGACCGCCTTGGAGAGAGCTCCAACATACTTGACCTCTTCCTCACAACTAATCCTTCTGCTTACTCTGTTAATCTTTTCTCTCCGTTGGGCTCCTCCGATCACAACCTTATTACCTTAACCTGTCCTATCGCTCCAGTACGGCCTGCGGACCCTCCAGGGAAACGTCGTCTCTGGCATTTTGGAGCTGCGGACTGGGAGGCCCTCAGGCAGTACTTCTTTGATTTTCCCTGGAATGATTATTGCTTCCATGGCCGTGAGCCATCTGAGTGTGCCTTGCGCATTACGGAGGTTATTCTCTCGGGCATGGAAGCATACATTCCTTTCTCATATCCTTTGACTAACGCAAGAAAGCCTTGGTTTAATCACGCTTGTTCTAATGCTCTCCGCAACAAGGAGAAGGCCTACAAAAGGTACCGGAGCCAACCCACCCCTGAATCACATAATCTTTACGTTTCTGCCCGGAATCGTGCTAAGTCTGTTCTTCGCTCTACTAAAAATAATTTCATCCATACTAAATGCTCTCAACTCTCCAACTCGAATTCTTCTCGCTCCTTCTGGCACCTTGCCAAAAATCTTTCTAACAACTTTACCTCATCATCCTTCCCTCCTCTTTTCTACTCTGATGGTTCTGTAGCTGTTTCTTCTACTGATAAAGCAGATCTCTTCGCACAGACTTTCTCCTCCAATTCCACCTTAGACGATTCCGGTGCTGTTCCTCCATCACTTCCCCCCCTCTGACTTCCTCATGGCTGACATTAAAATTTCTTCAGTTGATGTATTTTCTGCCATTACTGGCCTCAGTACTAACAAGGCATATGGGCCTGATGGAGTCCCTCCTGTTGTTCTCAAAAACTGTGCTTCTGTGCTTACACCCTGCCTAGGCAAACTATTTCGCCTTTGTCTGTCAACTTGTACCTTTCCTTCTTGCTGGAAGTTTGCTCTCATTCAGCCAGTCCCAAAGAAGGGTGACCACTCCCAACCCTCCAACTATCGTCCAATTGCTTTAACGTCCTGTATTTCAAAAGTTTTCGAGTCAATTCTTAATAAAAAATTTTAAGGCATCTTTCCTATCACAACCTTCTTTCCGATCGTCAGTATGGGTTCCGTCAGGGACGCTCCACTGGCGATCTTCTCACCTACCTTTCAGACTCCTGGTCATCCTCCTTTCGGGACTTTGGCGAAAGCTTTGCCATTGCACTTGACATCTCAAAGGCTTTCGATCGAGTCTGGCATAAATCTTTAATTTCCAAACTGCCCTCCTACGGTTTCTATCCTTCTATCTGTGCCTTCATCGCTAGCTTCCTTTCTGGTCGTTCTATAGCCGCTGTCGTAGACGGCCATCGTTCTTCTCCTAGATCTATCAACAGTGGTGTTCCTCAGGGCTCTGTCCTATCACCAACTCTCTTCCTTTTATTCATCAATGATCTTCTAAGCTGTACATCTAACCCTATCCACTCATACGCTGATGACTCCACCCTTCATCTTTCCATTCGGTTCCCGCAACGCCCATCTCAACAGTTACTTCAAGAAACAAGGGATGAGGCTATGGCACACCTAATGTCTGACTTGGCTCATATCTCTGACTGGGGTAAAAATAATATGGTTGTCTTTAATGCATCTAAGACTCAGTTCTTACACCTATCAACCCGACAAAATCTTCCACAGGTATACCCACTAATGTTTAATAATATTCAGATTAATCCTGCATCATCCTTGAACATGCTTGGGGTTTCATTTACTCGGGACTTATCTTGGAAAGATCATATTACATCTCTTGTAAAATCTGCTTCCAAGAGATTGGGTGTGCTAAGCCGACTCCGCTCTTTCTTTACCCCTGCACAATTGTTGACTCTATACAGGGGTTTGATCCGCCCCTGTGTGGAGTACAACTCTCATGTGTGGGGAGGCTCCCCACATACAGCTCTTCTCAATAGGGTGGAGTCAAAGGCTTTTCGTCTCATTAACTCTCCTCCTCTTACTGACTCCCTTCAACCTCTGTCTCTTCGCCGCACTGTTGCATCTTTATCTCTTTTCTATCGCTACTTTAATGGTCACTGCTCCTCTGAACTGTCTGCTTGCATTCCTCCACCTCTACGACGGGCGCGTAGCACCCGTCTGGCAGCAAACTCTCATCCCTTTTCTGTCCAACTCTCTAATGCAAGAGTTAACCGTTACTCCCAGTCTTTCATTTATGCAACAGGTCAGCTCTGGAACTGTCTCCCTCTGTCTGTATTTCCTCCTGCCTATGATCTCCAGTCTTTCAAACGTAGTGTGTCCAGGCATCTCAAAATGATCGGATCTTGAATTTGGCTCTCTATTGTATTTTGTTTTTCTCTTGGAGGGAACTGTTACTGCGGGCTCATGGCCTTTGGTTCCTTCTTCCTCGCATTAAAAAAAAAAAAAAAAAAAGAAAAAAAAAAAAAATTCTAAGTTTTCACAGCAGTATGTCTGTTTGGCTGTTACTTTATTACACCATTTATCGTTGATAAATCTAGCATTACCACCACCACTTTTCTTCACAGTACTTTGCCTGTCTGACCTGACAAACCTGAAACCATCCATCAACACAGTTCCATCTCCATCTCTTTCCTCCAGCCAGGTTTCGGTAACAGAAATTACTGCACTGTCTCTATATTCATACAAAAATCTGCAGTTTGCGGCTAATTCATCCGTTTAGTTTCTGAGTGAACGAACATTTCCAAATACTGTCGTCGGTAGAGGGTTCCTGTTCCCTCGTCTTCTGAGTCTTGCACGAACCCCTCCGCGTATATGACGGTTCTCTGGGACATAGCTTATTTGAATAAAACAGTAATCAGCTTTGGAGACAAGGAAAAGGATATCAGGGGTCGGATACTCAAAAAGCCTTTTTGAACAGCAGGTCAAAAGGACTTTTGATGGGACTTCGGATTCCTATACTTAAACAATTTTAAAGTCGCCTTTCGTGTTCCTTTCCGCAGAAAGGCAACTTTCCCTCCGAAGGTGCCCTTTGATACCCTCACAGCAGCTTTATGAAAATACGCTTAGGAATTGTTTACCAATCACAAAACAGCATTTTCGTGTCAGCTGACGTAGGTAAACAAAACATCAAGTGAGGGTACAGTGCAGTAGTCCTGACATATTTCCGCCTTCGTAATAATATTCTGTGAGAATGGCAAAATAAACAAGCTAGGATTCGGTCTCACTGACTTCAAAGCTATATGCGGGACCCACAACTCACTGCACAAACTAAAGATACGGTGTATTTATGTGTGAAACTTCAATAACGCCTTCCTTAAACATTTACAGCACACAGACAGACAGACACACACACACACACACACACACACACACACACACACACACAGATATATATATATATGTATATATATATATATATATATATATATATATATATATATATATATATTAGAGAGAGAGAGAGAGAGAGAGAGAGTGAGACACACACACACACACACACACACAAACTATATTCTGGCCACTGTTCAACATTTCTAAGCCAAAAAAATTATTTAGTTTCCTAGACCTACTGGTGGATCAGCAGCTGCAATCCTCGGGAGGGGATTTAGATTAAGGTGGGAGAAACACTGGTATTACAGGATTTTAGTTTCAGGCCATATTTTCCTTGATTTTGTTTTGTCCTGTAGCTTCAAGGCCCAACTACAACAACGATCTGTCTCATTACTTCCACGTTTTCTTAACACTATCTTTTCTGCCATATGCGATTTAGAATAATTAGGTAAAGTTAGTTTAGGTTGGATTCAGTTAACGTGAGAGGAAATCTGGGAGGTAAGTTTGTAGTTTGGACAACGAACCCTAACTTAACCTATCCTAACCCAGCTTACCAGTATCCTAAACTGGCCTAACCTATTATCACCTTGGATATCCAAATCTAACCTACTGTACTCAAAGCGTATGAGGAAACGTAGTGGATGGATTTTCCGCTGCTGCCTGTTAGCATAGGCGACCTTTGCACCTGCAGGTTAGGTGCCATGCCATTAACATAATGAGGATTTAGCTTGAGGCTGAAGAGATACTAATGGGGAAAAAGTGACTGATCAAAAAAAAAAAAAAAAAGTCACCTATGCTAACCAAACCAAAGTGAGACTGCCGTGATCTTTGTTTCTAACCACATACTTCACAATACTCAATTAGCAACCACAGCTACAAGAAACAGTAGGCTATAGATTATAATGTTACAGGAAATCTGTGAAAAGAGTAATTTTGTTAAACCCCCTATCAATCTGTAAAAAAGATTTTATTTACGTCGAAATAATTTTGGTTGACTTTAGGTTGTACTCAGGTCAGGTTTGGTCAATGATGGCTAGGTTTCGTTAAATTATATTAATTTATATTATGCATTGTCTAAGTTATCATATCCTAGTCGTAACATTCCTTTCTCATATCCTTTGACTAATGCACGAAAGCCTTGGTTTAATCACGCTTGTTCTAATACTGTCCGCAACAAGGAGAGGGCCTATAAAAGGTACCGGAGCCAACCTACCCCTGAATCACATCTTCTTTACATTGCTGCCCGGGATCGTGCTAAGTCTGTTCTGCGCTCTACTAAAAATAATTTCATCCGTACAAAATGCTCTCAACTCTCTAATTCGAACTCTTCCCGCTCCTTCTGGCACCTTGCCAAAAACCTTTCTAACAACTTTACCTCATCATCCTTCCCTCCTCTTTTCTACTCTGATGGCTCTGTAGCTATTTCTTCTACCGATAAAGCAGATCTCTTCGCTCAGACTTTCTCCTCCAATTCCACCTTAGACGATTCCGGTGCTGTTCCTCCATCACTTCCCCCCTCTGACTTCCTCATGGCTAACATCAAAATTTCTTCGGCTGCTGTATTTTCTGCCATTGCTGGCCTCAGTACCAATAAGGCATATGGGCCTGATGGGGTCCCTCCTGTTGTTCTCAAAAACTGTGCTTCTGTGCTTACACCCTGCCTAGGCAAACTCTTTCGTCTTTGTCTGTCAATTTGTACCTTTCCTTCTTGCTGGAAGTTTGCTCTCATTCAGCCAGTCCCAAAGAAGGATGACCATTCCCAACCCTCTAACTATCGTCCAATTGCTTTAATATCCTGTATCTCAAAAGTTTTTGAGTCTAATCTTAATAGAAAAATTTTAAAGCATCTTTCCTATCACAACCTTCTTTCTGATCGTCAGTATGGGTTCCGTCAGGGACGCTCCACAGGCGATCCTCTCACCTACCTTTCAGACTCCTGGTCATCCTCATTTCGGGACTTTGGCGAAAGCTTTGCCATTGCACTTGACATCTCAAAGGCTTTCGATCGAGTCTGGCATAAATCTTTAATTTCCAAACTGCTCTCTTACGGTTTCTATCCTTCCATCTGTGCCTTCATTTATAGCTTCCTTTCTAGTCGCTCTATAGCCGCTGTTGTAGACGGCTACCGTTCTTCTCCTAGATCTATTAACAGTGGTGTTCCTCAGGGCTCTGTCCTATCACCAACTCTCTTCCTTTTATTCATCAATGACCTTCTAAGCTGTACATCTAACCCTATCCACTCATACGCTGATGACTCCACCCTTCACCTGTCCATTCGATTCTCACAACGTCCATCTCAGCAGTTACTTCAACAGGCAAGGGATGAGGCAATGGCACACCTAATGTCTGACTTGGCTCTAATCTCTGACTGGGGTAAAAAAAAAAAAAATTCTGGTTGTTTTTAATGCTTCAAAGACTCAGTTTTTGCACCTATCAACCCGACAAAATCTTCCACAGGTATACCCACTTATGTATAATAATATTCAGCTTAATCCTGCGTCATCGTTGAACATGCTTGGGGTTTCATTTACTTGGGAGTTATTTTGGAAAGATCATATTACATCTCTTGTAAAATCTGCTTCCAAGCGATTGGGTGTGCTAAGCCGACTCCGTTCCTTCTTTGCCCCTGCACAATTGTTGACTCTATACAGGGGTTTTATCCGTCCCTGTGTGGAGTACAACTCTCATGTGTGGGGAGGTTCCCCACATACAGCTCTTCTCAATAGGGTGGAGTCAAAGGCTTTTCGTCTCATTAACTCTCCCCCTCTTACTGACTCCCTTCAACCTCTGTCTCTTCGCCAGGATGTTGCATCTTTATCTCTTTTCTATCGCTACTTCAATGGTCACTGTTCCTCTGAACTCTCTGCATGCATTCCTCTACTTCTACGACGGGCGCACAGCACCCTTCTAGCAGCAAACTCTCACCCCTTTTCTGTCCAACTCTCTAATGCAAGAGTTAACCGTTACTCTCAGTCCTTCATTTATGCAACAGGTCAGCTCTGGAACTGTCTCCCTCTGTCTGTATTTCCTGCTTCCTATGATCTCCAGTCTTTCAAATGCAGTGTGTCCAGGCATCTCGAAATGAATGGAACTTGAATTTGGCTCTCTCTTGTATTTTGTTTTTCTCTTGGAAGGAACAGTTTTGCGGTCTCATTGCCTTTGGTTCCTTCTTCCTCACAAAAAAAAAAAAAAAAACGTTATTAAACAAACCAATACAATCTAGACCTAACATTACTCTAACATTACCTAACCTTACCCTGCTTAATATTGTACTGTATATTAACATCGCCTAACCTACTGCAACCTTCAATCATACTACTATAACCGTAACCTACTCCAACCTTCATTTCTACTGTTATGATATAATCCTCTTCACAAACTGATTAGGAATTTCATAAAACGAAAGATTTCCGATTCCCTGTAATATAATATCATATCTGTGAATGGGCAGCCTAACTCGCTTCAGATCAGCAAATATAATGGTTAAAACTGAATGTATCTAACTACTATTAAATAAAGTACTGTACAATAGCTGCAGCTGAAGCTAGTGAGTTGGACTTACACGATGAGTGATCCAACAGAAATCACACTGATCTCCTCATATATCGCTAAATATAATACCTATATGCACTGAACAAACAATTGTAACATTAGACACACATTGGTGCAGCATGAATAACCATATTATGGTTACATGTATTCATCAAGCAGCATTCAACAGTGAGTGCCTCTACCGCTGAGTTGACTATCTCCAGATACTACACATATTTCCCCATTTACCTCACTGTTACTAGTGTATGATGTGTTGCTACCCAGTAACAACTTTTGACACAAACCATTCCACTCCACACAAAGTAGCTACTGAGTTAGTAATTCACATAAATATCATCCACGAGTTGTTCTTGCCATCAGAGGCGCCTTTTCACTGCTCAAGGACAACCTCGACGCGCCTTTCCTCAAAGATGCTAACGGTGACTGTTTTCAAAGATGACCGCGCCCAGTGGGGCTTTTGAGTATGGGCGACATGCAAAGGTGCCTTTGCCACAGAAGGCGCCTTTTAATGTTACGAGTATCCGGCCCCAGGTCCAAAACAAAGAGAGACAAGCAAAAAACTTCATTAGACTAATACTCTTATTCGCAGAATAATGGATGAATCAACAGTCAGGGATGTAGTGGAGTTCCAAAGCAGTGGTAAATATAACAAAGATAAAATCAGACTCCTGAAAGTAATGTTCCACAGCAGCCAGATCATGACCAAGATTCAAAATAAGAAAAAATACTAAATATCGCGAAGATTATCGACCACTAGTTACAATAAATTTTTACAAAAGGATAATGATAGTCCCTCATATCATCTTCATGGTCACTATAATCATCAACGATGCCTTGATTCCTCCTCGATACACTCGACAAGGGATGGCAGTACCCGAACGGTATCTTGGTAACTTAGTCCTCACATGAGCCCTTATTCCCTTAAACACTTATTATCTCGTCCGGATGGAGTCCGCCAGGTATTGTTTTTGGTCGAGTTTCTTTGTTTCTTTGTTTAACTGTTTCTTCGATTGTTAGCAACATCACGGAAAAACGGCGGAATGAAATTACATGAAACTTTCAAGATATGTGGGCACTGGTTTCAAAAGAAAGTGATTGAATTTTGGAGGTAATCGAGTGACTCTGAAAGGTCAAAATCAAGGTCGCGGATTTTCAGAGGGTTAAAACTTGAAAACGGTTGAAGATAGAGATACTGTATTTACTATTATGAACATACAGGAACTCGTAATGTGGGCTGTCATTTGGCACCAAGACTTTTGACCCTGAGTGACCTTGACAGGTCAAACTCAAGGTCACGGATATTCAGGGGGCTATAACTCGAAACTCGCTGAAGATAAGAGATATTTACTATTACCGAGATATAGGAAGTCTCATATGGGCTTTCATTTAGCAGCATGGCCTTTGACCTTGAGTGACCCTGAAAGATCAAATGCAAGATCGCTGGTTTTCACAAGACTTAACTTGAAAACATTTGTGCCATTCCCCTGGACTTTAATCGTAAGCTGACACTAAACAGCAGAAACGAGTCGGTATTTAACAGCAATAAAATCACTGCTGTCAGGCGAGGTTTGTTGTGCCAGGCACCATTTGTTTTCCTTTTTTTTTTTCCTCCAGTGTATATGCATTCTTCTTCAGTTCTACATATGAGTAGTATCTTCCAATGGTTCCCTCTGTCTCACTTTCGAAGACTTTCATTGCAGCCCCCTCTGCGTATGCCCATACTTCTCGGTGTTATCCTTTTTTATTCACTCGGTATTTTCACAGCTCAGCCCTATCGCTCTTCTTCCTTTCAAGAATATTCGTGAATTTATTACATACACCACCTATTCTGCAAGCAGCAATTCTGAAATTATTATTTTCACAGCTTATAACCAAGAAATTTTGCTGTCACTCCCAGCCCACATTTCTTTCCATTCAAGAGTGTCGGATGTAAAGCCGAATGTATCATTAGTCAAATAGGGTTCTACGTCTAAAGTGGATGATAAAGCTAGTGACAAGAAGAGCTGGAGTTCTCATTTCACTATTCCCCAGGACTAGCTTCTGACTGTCTATTGTACTTTTCCTAACTTATTTTTTTAGTATTTTACTAACATGGAGGGTACGCCATCAACTCTCCTCTGCGTTATCTTCTTACTCTCTACACCAAACTATATGTGCGTCATATTTCAGATTTTAAAAATGGTAACACACCATCCAGCCTCTGAGTCCACGGGGGGGGGGGGGACGAGGACAATGAATGCCCCCACCATCAGTCCCTCTCATGGTGACGATCAAGGAAAATTCATTGTACAACTGTCCGACTACTTGCTATTCATTTCTGGAACATTCGTGGGTTTTCCTCTAACTTCGTCCCTTTTGAGCACCACCTCTAATCATCTAACCCTCACCCTCTATTCATAACTGAAACTCAGTTGTTTGAGGTGAATGATAACAAGCCCTTTTCTTTATCCTCCTACTTTCTCTATACACAGTTCAAAGCCAATGGTGGGCATGTTGCTAGCCTCCTTCTCCCTACTACCTGTGGCCAGTCTCCTTCTGATCTCAGAATCCTACATTCTGGTGTAGCAGGGGTCGTGTCACGTGTGTTCTACTGTCGTGGAAGCTTCTAGAACACAGTATATCTGTGTGTACGTACTGCTTCCGGTGCACGATCAACATTCCTTCACTTAAAGAGATGCAAGCTACTTTCCCGTTCCCATACCTTGTCTGGTGATCAGTCTGTCTATCTGTCTATCTATCCATCGTGCTTTCTGTTATTATTTATATTTATAATATGGAGTCCTGACATGTATGCAACACATATCTTGCTCTCCTGTTCATGAATTCTTTTGAATTCTTTACACTCTGACTGTAACTTACCTGTTAGTCTTCGAGTTGATATATTTGTGTTGTTGAAATGTTCCTTTATTCTGCTAACTATACACAATTCATTGACTATCATTTTTATAAGACGGAACGCTTTCTTTCCATTTCTCCTTTTTTTCTGAAATCACCATTTTAAGTTATATCAATGTTCACCAGTACATTTGACTCTCCTCTCCATTCCCTGATCATCGTACTGAACAAGTTTACACCATCTTCTATGATCTAGAGAAGCTTGCACAGTACACAACTTGTATCCCTGCCTGCCTTGGAGAGTGTTACAACATATTTTATCTTTTTCTTATAATTCAGTTAAACTTTTCTCTCCACTGTGATCCTCTCATCACAGTCATATAACCACAAACTATCTTGTCATATCAATGAGGCCTGTGAACCCTCCAAAGAAGCGGCATTTGTAACATTTTGGAGCTGTGGATAGGAAGGCCCTCAGGCAGTACTTCCTTGATTTACCCTGGGATGATTAATGCTTTCATGAACGAGAGCCATCTCATTGTGCTTCTTGCATTACGAAGATTATTCTGTCAGGCATGGAAACAAACTGTAAATTCTTTTCTCCTACCCTTAGGTTACTTAAACAAAAAAAAACAAAAAAAAAGGCTTAATCATGCTTGTTCTAATATCCACAATATGGAAGAGGTCTACAAAAGGTACCGTTATCAACGCACCCCTGAATGCCACCTCTTTCATGTGTCTGCCTGGAATAATGTTAAGTCTGTTTTTCACTATACGACTAATAATACCATATGTACTAAATACTCTGAACTCTGTTTCAAATTCTCCCTGCTGCGTCTGGCACCTAATGTTTCTAATAACTTTACCTCATCTTTCTTCCCTCCTCTTCCCTGTTCTGATGATCCTTTACCCTTTTCTTCAATTGAAAAGGCAAAACTCCTCTCCCAGACTTTCTCTTCCATTCCACTTTGAACGATTCCAGTACTGTTCATCCATCTCCTACACATTTAACTTGCTCATGAGTGACATTAAAATTTCTTCAGTTGAAGTACATTTTGTCTTCACTGGGATCAGTCCTAATAAGGTTTTCAGATCCTGTTGTTTGCAAAAACTGCTCTGTACTTACACCCCTGCCAAGTATAATTCTTGCCTTTGCCTGTAGACTTGTATCATTCCATCTTGCAGGAAGTTCGCACCCATGCAGCCTGACCCAAAGAGGTGACAGTTCTCAGCCCTCTAACTATCGTCCAATTGCTTTACTATATTAAATTTTTAAAGTTTTCGAATATCTTCATTTAAAATGGTTAAAACATCTTTCTTATTATAACCTTTCCGATCGCCAGCATGGATTCCGCCAAAGGTGCTTTACTGGTGACTTGCTCATCTTCCTTTCAAACTTACAGTCATCTTCCTTTCGGGACTTCGGTGGAGGCTTCGCCTTTGCACTTAACGTCTCTAAGACTTTCGACCGAGTCTGAAATAAATCTGTAATTTCTAAACTGCTCTCTTACGATTTTTATCCTTCTCTTTGTGTCTTCACCTCAAGCTTCCTTTCTGGTAGTCTATAGCTGCTGTTTTAGATTGCCACTGTTCTCCTAGAGCTATCAATAACGTTGTTCTTCAGGGTTCTCTCCTACAATCAGTTCTCTTCCTTCTTTTCATTAGTGACTTTCTGAGCTGCACATTTAACCTGATTCACTCGCACATTGACGATTCCACGCTTCATATTTCAATTTTGCTTCTCACAGGGTCCATCACAGCAGTTACTTCAACGATTATTGTGGGATGGGGTTGTGGTACACCTAATTACTGGTGTGAATTAAACATTCAATTCGAGCAAGAGAAACCTTGTTATTTTTATAGTGAGTAAAATATTCAGTTCCTACATCTCTCACGCTAAAATCTTCCACAACAGTATCCATTAATATTTAGCAACGCACAACTTAATAAGGCATCATCTCTTAGTGTTCTTGTCGTTTCATTCTCTCGCCACCTGTCATGGACAGATCACATGACCTCTCTTGCAAAATCAACATCTAAGAGATCAGGTGTGTTAAGCCGACTGTGTGCCTTCTTCACCTCCTTACAGCTGTTAACTTTATACAGAGTTTTATTTGACCCCTGTGTGGAATAAATTTCTTATGTGTGGGGCAGCTCCCAACACACAGCTCTTCTAATTAGGGTGGAGACAAAGAGCTTTCGCCTTATCATCTTTTCTTGTGAAAATTTTTTCTCTCATTGAGAGATGTCCTACGTGAGCTGTAAAACGTCTGGCTATAGATAGATAGTGTTGTAATAAAAAAGAAAAAGTTCCTGAGCATTTTATTGCCCAGATATACAGCATGAGACCTTTGTAATAAATAATTTTCTTAATTCAGTCCATCATAAAAGGATTTTAAAATACTAAAAAAAAATTACACTAGTGTTACATAGACCGAATTCTAATGCACTCTGTGGATATATATATATATATATATATATATATATATATATATATATATATATATATATATATATATATATATATACATCATAATCATCATCCGGACCTCCTTTCCTACCCTAGGGCAGGGCGAGGAGTAGCTATGTCCAGACAGCCCAAATTTGCCCAATCCAACGGGCAACGCTTCCATTCACTCATCATTCAAGCTCCCGGAATCCTGGTTCTATTGACTACGCCAAAAACATTCACCACGTTCTGTAGTTTCACGTAACTGTATCCGATAGAGTCAATCCAGATGCTGCCATGTTAAAAAGGGGTGTCAAAAATCCCTGATCATGCACTTCTCACAATATTCATCCAGCCAGCTTGATCTCCTGTCAGTTCCCTAGCCTTACCGACTTCCAAACCTCTCTTCCTCAGAGACTCATCCACCATATCTCTCCACCTTCTCCTTAGCCTACCTCTCCTCCTCCCTCCTTCGAAGTCACTCAGATATACCTTTACCACCACTCTATTGTTGTCCTTTCTCTCCACATGACCGTACCATCTCAGTACACTCTCTGCGATTCTGGTGTCCACCAACTTCCTCACTCCGCATCCATCACGAATCACATTATTTCGTATCCTATCCACCCTTTGTACTCCACATACATTCCTCAGCAGTCTCATCTCCACTTCTCTTATTCTTGACTTTTCATTTTCATGCCAGACCATAGTCTCACATCCATATGTTAAAGTTGGCACTAACACTCCTTCGTGCAAGCCTCGTGCAGCTGCAACACTCAAGCCTCTGTTTCTTATCAAGGTCTTCATTGAACAAGCTACTTTTCTTCCTTGTGTCACTCTACTTTCAACTTCTTTTGCACATTTTCCTCTCTTTTCTATCGCTGTACCAAGGTATTTAAATTCACCAAGACCAGTCCCTCTCCATTCACTGTAACATCGCACTGGGAGTCACCTTCTCTCTCAATAACCATCACTTTACTCTTTTCTACATTTACTTTCAAGGCACGACGCTCACAGACCTCAGCAAAACTCTGCACTTGCCTATGAAGTTCTTGTCCGGTACTTCCAAGCAGTATTGCATAATCAGCATACAACAAATTTGATATATTCCACCCATCACCATCCCTCTCTCCATTACTCGTGTTTTTACATTTCTCATCACCCCATCCATATATACTCGTATACTGAACAACCATGGGGACAACACACAACCTTATCGCACCCCCACACCGATCGTGAACCATTCACTTTGATGCCCATCAACCCTTACACATGCTTCACTACCATCATAAAAACTCTTGACGGTACCTAGCAGCTTACCATCTACACCGTACATGCGCAAAACTTTCCACAATCCTTCTCTGTCAACTTTGTCATATGCTTTTTCCAGATCCATGAATGCCATAAACACCTTATGGGCCTTCTCACAAGCCTTCTCTACTATCTGTCTCACTGCAAATATTTGGCCCACACATCCCCTGCCATTCCTAAAGCCACCCTGTTCATCACTCCCTAGGACTTCTGATATCTCTCTTACTTTCTCTATAATAATTCTTCCGTATACCTTCCTTACCACACTCAATAAACTTATGCCACGATCATTCTTCCACTCACTTCGCTCCGCTTTTATCTTTGTACAGGGGTACAATCACAGCCTTCTTCCACTCTGCAGGCACAGTTTCACTCATCCATGCCTTCTTACATATCTCCAACAAGCACTTCATTCCACTTTTTCCACTACACTTAAGCATCTCTGCATACACCTCATCAATCCCAGCTGCATTTCCATTTGTCAGCTGCTTCACAGTACTCTTCACCTGTGCGAGTGTCACGTCTCCTGGTACTGCATTCCTTCTCTGCACCCCCCAAAAAAACAATAATGTTTACGGCCACTCTGCTTTCTCTATTCCCATTCATCAGGCTTTCAAAACATTTTCATCTGGTCCTTACTTCCTTTCCATTGGTTAGTAATCTACCACCTACATCCTTCACACAATCACATATCTTTCTGCTTTCACTTCTACATTTCCGCACCTCTTTCCAGAATAACTTTCTATATTCAGAGTAGTTCGCATTCATTTTTCTTCCTAGATCCTCATTTACCTCCTTCTTTTTCCTCTTCACTAGTCTCGTTACGTGCTTCTTGCTCTCAACATATTCAGTTCTTATTTCAACTGAACCCCTGTTCTGCAAGTACTTTAGCCACTTCTTCCTCTTTTCCTCCACCGCTCTCTTTCCCTCCTCATCCCACCATGACGCACCTTTCTTCTTTGTTGTTACTATTGCCACACCACACAGCGCTTTAGCATTCCTAACTAAGCAATCCCTATATGCATTTCATAGGCTGTCCAGATCCATTCCATTCCAATTTAGTAATTCTAACTCCTCCTCTACTTTGGTCCTGTAATCATCTGCCATTTCTTTGATCCTTAGCTTCTCAACTTTCAGTCTTTCTCCCTGACTGCTCCTCTCTCTCCTGATCCACCGCACTCCTCTCAGCTTGATCTTGCATACCAAAATCATATGATCTGACAGATCTCCATATCGTCCTCTCACAGCCCTCGTATCAGCAACCATTCTCATCATCGACCTCTCTACAAGCACATAATCAATCAGGCTTCTTTCAACACAGTCCCCGTTCCCTCTATACCATGCATATTTATGTGCATCTCTGTGTTTGAAAATACGAGATACAAATGCACAACCTCCTCTCCTGATACATATCCTTTAGTCTCTTCCCATTATCATTTTCTCCTGGTACTCCATATGTATATATATATATATATATATATATATATATATATATATATATATATATATATATATATATATATATATATATAGTGAATCTGTTCTAACTAGACCAGTCTCAGCTGAAGAAAACATTTTGCCAGCCGAGAGAGATTTGCAGATAGAAACGGGGGATATAACCTTGGAAGAGGTAGAAAAATCTATAAAGGAAGTACAGAATTTTAAGACCCCAGGAGAGGATGGAATATTTCCTGAAATGATTAAGGTGGAAAATGATGAGTTGATAAATGCGTTTTTGAAACATTTTAATGTGGCTTGGTATAATGGTGGCATTCCAGGAGAGTGGAAAAATGGAGTGATTATTAAAATACCAAAAAGGGAGATTTAACCGTGTGTGGAAATTGGAGGGAGATAACTTTGACACCTGCAGTTGCAAAAGTCTTTTCCAAAATCTTATTGAACAGAATAGACCCAGTAATTGATACAATTTTAAGAGAAGAACTAGCGGGATTTAGAAAGGGTCAAGGTTGTAATGATCAGATTTTTATTGTAAGGCATCTAATGCAACAAGCTAATGAGATGAAAATGCCACTTCGTGTGTGTTTTGTGGATTTTGAAAAGGCGTTTGATAGTGTTTCACGTGGAGCTCTATTGAAAATTATGAGATTCTATGGTATACCAGAAAAATTTGTAAATACTCTTAGAAGCCTGCATGAAGGTCTATCTATCTATATACCTAGGCTGCTTCCCCCAAGGAAAGGGAGGTAGCCGAGACAGGACGACTCACTCTCCATTTACTCATCCATTCAAACACATTCATTCGCATCTTAGCCCCAAAGGGGAGAACGGACAGATCCTCACCGCACCACACCGCACAAGGGTCAACTGGGCAATGCAATCAGTGACATCCGCAGCAGGGCCCGACAGCAGAACTGGTTTACCCCTGCCACATCATAACAGACCCATCCCCTTACCCGCACCTGACCTGACTAGCTGATCAGACCAAATGCGGGAGAATATCCCCTCAGGGCTGCGTCATCACTTATTCATTCACAATTTCTCTCCATTTATTTCTGTCACGCACAGCCACTCTTCCTTGCTCAACAGACATCCCTCTCGCATCCAGCGCTCTCTTCACACTGTCCATCCATCCTATTCGTGGTCTTCCTCTCAGCCTTACACCTCTCACATCAGATCTAGTTATCTTTTTCACCAATCGCTCATTATCCATTCTCTCCATATGCCCAAACCATTGCAACACCCTCTGCTCAACTCTGCCAGCCATCTCCCGAACAACTCCAGTTCTCCTTCGCACTTCATCATTTCGCACCCGATCCATACGCGTCACTCCACACATACTCCTCAGACATCTCATCTCCATTACATTCAAACTTTTCCTCTCTGCTACACCCATATTCCATGTTTCAGCCCCATATAATGCAATCGGTACCACAACACCCTCATACAGCCTTCTCTTTACATCCATTCTAAGCGAACGACATTTAAACACTTTTTTCATTCCTCCCAGCACCTTTCCTACTTCATTTATTCTAAACTTCACTTCTGCATCTATTCTTCCATCCACAGCAACATGTGACCCTAGATATTTAAAACAATCTACCTCTTCAAGCAACTCACTATTCAAAACTATATTCATCCCCCTACCATCTATCAACCTCGTACACTTCATCACTTTACTCTTATTCTCATTTACTTTCAATTTCCTCCTTTCACACACCCTTCCAAACTCCTCTACCAACTGTCTCAATCTCTCCTCTGAATCAGTCACCAGTGCAGTATCATCTGCAAACAGCAGCTGCTTCAGATTCCACTCTCCTCCATCAACATTTACCAGACTCAGACCACCTAGCTCTTTGAGTGATCTATTTGAAGTTTGATCAGGAGTGATTCAAGGACTTCTTCCGCCTTTGCTGTTTTGTTTTGGTTATGGATTATGTTATGAAAAAGGTTGAAAGGAGAACAGGTTCAGGAATTAACTGGAAAGAAAATAAGAGTTTGATGGATCTGGACTATGCTGATGATATTGTACTGATCCGCGGAAGTACAGTATTTACGAGATGCAGAAGGTGCTTGATTGTCTGGTGGAGGAAGGAGAAAAAGTAGGATTGGTAATAAATTGTGGAAAGACTGAAATTATTAATATGAACGTGGAGAACCAAATCGATTGTGTAATTGGGAATAATGTGTTGAAGAATGTAGAAAATTTTAAATATCTGGGAACGATTGTATCATCTAATGGATCATTAAACAATGAAACTGAGGAGAGGATTAGACAGGCTTGGCGAGCTGTTGGAATGCTGAAATTTATTTGGAATAGTAATATGTTTTCGGTACATACTAAAATAAAAATTTACAGGTCCATGGTTAGACCAATTTTAATTTATGGGCATGAGTCATGGTATAGTACACTTGCAACAGATCAGAAAGTATTGGGATTAGAGAAATAAAATACTGAGAAGGATTCTGGGGGTAAAGTGGCAAGACAGAGTTACAAATGAATGAGTATGGGATATTACGAGAGTGGAACCAGTTAATGAATATGTGAGACTGTATCGCTGGAAGTGGCTGGGGCACATATACAGAAAAGAAGGTAGTTTAATACAGGATGTGCCAGAGTGGACTCCTTAAGGAAGAAGAGGCAGAGGTAGGCCGAGGGAATCCTGGTTGAGGACAAAGAAAAGAGAAGCAGGAGAGGAGTGTTAGTGGGACCTGAAGGAGATGGCAAGAGACAAATATTGGTGGGGAGAGTTCATCGAGGCCCTATGCATCTCGTGGGGTGCCACAGGAAATAACTAATATATATATATATATATATATATATATATATATATATATATATATATATATATATATATATATAATGTTACATAGCCTATGATTTCATCATCCTTTGTGTAATTTTAACGCACAGTATGCTGCATGTTTGATCACGAGCGTGTTCTGCCTCAGTCCCCCCATCTACCGTTATAGTAGAGTAAGTCGTTCTTTCTGTTGTTCAGAGTAGGATTGTCAGCTCTTTGTCCCCTATGGCTTCATTTGTGCGTCCTTCTTACAAGTTGTATCAAGCTCTGCTGGCCCCTGTATAATGAGCTCAGTCTCTGCATTGTTGCCACTTAGATCTACTCCTCATTTTGCTCACATCTCTGTCCTCCTGTCCTCCCCTGTACAGTTATTATTGTTGTGAGTGCTCAGGAAGTCTCCAAACATCTAGCAGCTGTGTAATTTGAGTATAACTGTTATTGCATTTTTTCTTGTACTGTGTAACATAAGGTTAATTCTTAGGCCTGGTAAAGTTTTTGTAATTCATGTAAGGTTCTTTATGTCAGTCATCATTAATAATATTTTGTATCTGTAATAATATATCTGGCATTCACTGAGTATTATCTGGTATCTCATTTTAACAGGGCTGACTTAGATAAATTTACTCATGCTAATTTCGTGTTAATAGAGGCTATTGCAGTTAACCATATATTTAACCTGTTTTTTGCCATTACATTATCCTTATGAGTCCTGAATGTTTTGTTGTTAGTTTGAGCATTAAACTTTACCTTGTGATTTTACCTAACTCTTTTATTTTGAACCTGGACCTTTACGGGACAGTAGTGATTATTAGTATTCTCACTTAAAGTGTACATTATCTTTCTCTGTTCCGTAACATAAATTTGGCGACCTCTTATCAGGATATTCAGGATATTATCATAAGGATATTGCTTGATATTTTGTGACTGTGATTTATTCATGATGTCTACTATTACTACGCTTGATGAAGCCAAAGATTTTTTGTCAAATGTGCAAACAGTGTGTGATGTAGAAAACAGAACAAAGAATGAACTTAAGCTTGTTGCTCAACAATTGGGAATTGCAGTTCACTCTCATCATTCTAAAGATCAAATTGTTGACATGATTAATGAAAGCTTGTTTAATGTAACTCCTCCAAATGAGCAAACGCAGATTGAATTAGCTAAGTTACAGCTAGCCCTGCAGGAGGCTCGTGTTAAGGAGGCTGAATTTCAAGCACGTGCTAAGGAGGCTGAGTCTCAGGCTAAGGAGGCCGAGTCTCAGGCTAAGGAGGCTGAATTTCAGGCAAATGCTAAGGAGGCTGAGTTTCAGGCAAAAGTTGAACTTGCTAGGATTCAGGCAGACCATGAGTATCGCATGAAACAAGGTGGAACTGGATTATCTAGCTCTGATGATTTTGATGTGGCTAAAAATGTTAAACTTGTCCCTCTTTTTAATGAATCTGATTTAACAAAGTATTTTCAGTTGTTTGAGAGGGTGTTGGCCAAAAAAGTATTGGTCAGTACTCCTTCAAACTGTTCTCACCGGTAAAGCTCAAGTAACTTTTGCATCTTTGCCTCAGGATCAATCTGATAATTATGATGTAGTTAAGAGCTTGATTCTTAAGGCCTATGAGCTTGTTCCTGAAGCCTGTAGAGTAAAATTTAGGACAACTTACAAGCAAGATAAGCAATCCCATGTTGAGTATGCAAAAATCAAAGAAGATCTGTTAGAGCAGTGGTTAAATTCTAAGAATGTGGATTCTGATTTTGACAAATTTAAGCAGATGATTTTGCTGGAGGACTTCAAAAGGTGTGTTAATAAAGATGTAAGCCTATATCTTGATGAGAAAAGAATAGATAATTTGTCTGATGCTGCAGTTTTAGCTGATGAATATGTTCTCACTCACAAGAGATATTCTAGAGAAAAAGGGAAAGCTGAGAGTAAGTACGTTGCCTCTACTCAGAGTACAGGTAACAAGAAAGAGAATAAAGATGATGTTTCTCAGGAAGTAAATACCAGCTCCACCTCTAGATTTCAGAAAAGTAAATGTACTTATTGTAGTAATCTTGGTCATACTACGGAGAAATGTTTCAGGAGACAGCGTGATGTGAACAAAAAGGAGTCTTTAAATATTCGGTCAATTGGTCTAGTGTCCACTCTTGAGAGTTCCCAGAATTCTTTAACCGAGTTAACTGAACCTGCTTTGAGGGGTAACTTAAATTCTCATGATGGAGCTCCTCTTTTGAGCAGTAACGTGGGTGACACTCTCAAGAGTTCATGTGCTAATTTCCTGTCTGATGGTTTTGTCAGTCCTCTGGACAGTAATGACAGGAAATCAGTTAAAATATATCGTGATACAGGTGCTTGCCAATCCCTTATGCTGACCAGTGTTCTACGCTCTAATGTTAATTCCTCTGATGAAACTGTAATCTTACAAGGTGTAGGGAATAATTACTTCTCTGTCCCTCTGTGCAGAGTGAATTTAGAGTCTGGTTTTGTTAATGGTTCCGTTATGGTTGGGTTGGTTGAGACACTCCCAATGTCAGGTGTAACTTTCTTACTTGGAAATGATATTGGTGGAAGTCAAGTGTGTCCAGCTCCTCAGTTGTCTAGTGAGCCAGTGGCTGCGGCCCAGGATTGTGATGTCTCTGATGTGTTCCCTGCATGTGCTGTCACTAGGGCTAAGTCTAAAGTTACTGGTGATTTAGAGGATAATGATGATGATGATGTTATCCTAGCTGACACTTTTCTTGCTAATTTGGACCACTCACCAGATGAGGCAGTACCCTGTAGTGTTGATAATTTGTCTCGTCAAGAGTTGGTTGAGTTGCAGGTTGCTGACCCTGAGTTGAAAGGTCTAGCTAACTCTGCTTGCAGTGAGGAAGAGTCAGCCGGTGCTTCTACTTGTTATTATATAAAGTCAGGAGTACTTATGAGAAAGTGGAGACCCCCAGCAGCATCAGCCGACTGTGAGTGGGAGGTTGTACATCAAGTTGTCATCCCTCGTGTTTGTAGGCAGGATATCATTAGAGTGGCTCATGATTCCAGTTTGGCAGGACACCTTGGAGTGAGGAAGACTGTGGCACGCATTTTGAAACACTTCTACTGGCCAGGTATCTTCAGGGATGTTTCCTGGTATTGTAAGTCTTGTCACACCTGTCAAGTTGTGGGGAAGTGTAATCAGACCGAAAAGGTTGCACCTCTAGTTCCCATTCCTCCTTTTGAGGCGCCTTTCACCCGTGTGTTGGTGGATATTGTGGGCCCTCTTCCTAAGACTTCTTCAGGATTTTCTTATGTGTTGACCCTGATTGATATGGCTACTCGTTATCCTGAAGCCATTCCATTTAGAAATATCTCAGCAAAGAACGTGGTTAAGGAAATGCTAGGGTTCTTCACAAAGTTTGGTCTGCCCAAGGAGGTACAGTCCGACCGGGGAAGTAATTTCATGTCAAATGTTTTCAAGCAGTCTCTGAAAGAGTTGGGCATCACCCAGATCACGTCTTCAGCTTACCATCCCCAGACCCAAGGAGAGTTGGAGAGATATCATCAAACACTCAAATCGATGCTCAAGAAATACTGTTTGGAACATCAGAAAGACTGGGATAAAGGTCTTCCATTCGTTGTGTTTGCCGCAAGAGAATCTCCAAATGAATCACTGGGCTTCTCACCTTTTGAACTACTGTTTGGCCATGAAGTAAGAGGACCCCTTAAGTTATTCAAGGAATGCTGGCTGTCGGAGGAAGATGACGTCAACCTGCTGGAGTATGTGATGAAGTTCAAAGAGCGGCTGTCCACTGCTTTACAGCTGGCGAGAGAGAATTTAGGAGCTGCTCAGGAGAAGATGAAGACTTGGTATGATGAAGTCCAGGTTACGCCACTTTCAGCCAGGAGATCAGGTTTTGATTCTGCTACCGGTGCATGGGCAACCTCTTCAAGCCAAGTTTAGTGGTCCTTATTTCGTGGAGAAGAAACTCAGTGATGTCAACTATGTCATCGCCACACCAGATCGTAGAAAGAACAAGCAACTTTGTCACATCAACATGCTAAAGTTATATCACAGGCGGGACGAAAATAATCTAGTCTGCTCTGTAGCTGTTCCACCCGAGTCTGCAAGTGAAGCTCTCCCATGCAGTATGAGCCTGAGTGATAGTTTGGGGAAGAATCCTGATATCATGAATGATCTCCAGACTAAGCTTTCTCATCTACCTCCCGAGGAAAGGCAGGAGTTTTCAGCATTACTGCAGGAGTACCCGCAAGTGTTCCGTGCCACTCCAGGAAGAACCACTGTGTTGATGCATGATGTCGATGTTGGAGACGCAAAGCCAATTAAATTGCCTCCTTACCGTGTGAACCCAGTGAAAGTTCCTCTCATCCAGAAGGAGCTTGGCTACCTGTTGGACCACAAGATGATTGAGCCCTGTCAGAGCGAGTGGAGTTCTCCTGTCACTCTAGTCCCTAAGCCAGGTGGGTCACAGCGGCTTTACATCGACTACAGACGTGTTAATCAGATAACCAAAACAGACACTTACCCTCTTCCTCGCGTGGAAGATTGCATAGACAAGATCGGAAAGGCTAGGTACATAAGTAGGTTTGATTTGTTAAAGGGATACTGGCAAGTACCTATGACTGAACGTGCTAGGGAGATCTCATGTTTTGTAACACTAGGAAAGACTTTTGCATGTTCTGTAATGCCATATGGTATGAAGAATGCACCAGCCACATTTCAGAAGCTCATGAATGTTGTAACAGAGGGTTTGGCAGGGTGTTTTGTTTATATTGATGATGTATTAATGTTCAGTGACAACTGGAAAGATCACCTATGCCATGTCAGTAAATTTCTTGAGCGTTTGGTTCATGCTAATCTTGTAGCTAATTTTTCAAAGTGTGAGTTTGGTCAAGCTAAAGTTCAGTACTTTGGGTATGTAATTGGTGATGGACATGTTGCACCACCAGCAGCTAAGGTTCAGGTTATAAGTGATCTTCCCAGACCTAAAAGTAGGAAAGAGCTACAAAGATTTTTGGGAATGGTAGGTTATTACAGAAGATTTGTTCTTAACTTTTCAATTCTTGTATCACCACTTACAGACCTACTGAAAAAGGGAGTTAAATTTGTCTGGACCGATAACTGTGAATCCTCTTTCAACAAACTTAAAGCTATCCTATTAAGTCAGCCAGTGCTCGCTACTCCAAATTTTGCTAAGCCTTTTAAGATGGCTGTTGATGCAAGTGATACAGGAGCTGGGGCTGTTTTGCTGCAAGAGGATGATCAGGGTATTGAACACCCTGTATCTTATTACAGTAAGAAGTTCACTCCACCTCAAAAGAACTACTCAACTATTGAGAAAGAGCTTTTGGCCTTGATTTTGGGTTTACAGCATTTTTCATTTTATTTGTGTTCTGGTTTTAACCCCATAGTCATTTATACCGATCATAACCCACTGAAATTCCTTAGTAAGTTTAAAGACAAAAATCAGATATTGACAAGATGGAGTTTACTTCTTCAGGAGTATTCATTAGACATACCACATGTCAAGGGGGAAGAAAATGTTATTGCAGATTGCTTATCTAGACTTTAGACAGATTGTTTTAGAGTAATAAGAAATTTCCTTTGTAAATTTCTTTTTCTTTGTGGGGAGGTGTTACATAGCCTATGATTTCATCATCCTTTGTGTAATTTTAACGCACAGTATGCTGCATGTTTGATCACGAGCGTGTTCTGCCTCAGTCCCCCCTTCTACCGTTATAGTAGAGTAAGTCGTTCTTTCTGTTGTTCAGAGTAGGATTGTCAGCTCTTTGTCCCCTATGGCTTCATTTGTGCGTCCTTCTTACAAGTTGTATCAAGCTCTGCTGGCCCCTATATAGTGAGCTCAGTCTCTGCATTATTGCCACTTAGATCTACTCCTCATTTTGCTCACATCTCTGTCCTCCCCTGTACATTTATTATTGTTGTGAGTGCTCAGGAAGTCTCCAAACATCTAGCAGCTGTGTAATTTGAGTATAACTGTTATTACATTTTTTCTTATACTGTGTAGCATAAGGTTAATTCTTTGGCCTGGTAAGGTTTTTGTAATTCATGTAAGGTTCTTTATGTCAGTCATCATTAATAAAATTTTGTATCTGTAATAATATATCTGGCATTCACTGAGTATTATCTGGTATCTCATTTTAACAGGGCTGACTTAGATAAATTTACTCATGCTAATTTCGTGTTAATAGAGGCTATTGCAGTTAACCATATATTTAACCTGTTTTTTGCCATTACATTATCCTTATGAGTCCTGAATGTTTTGTTGTTAGTTTGAGCATTAAACTTTACCTTGTAATTTTACCTAACTCTTTTATTTTGAACCTGGACCTTTACGGGACAGTAGTGATTATTAGTATTCTCACTTAAAGTGTACATTATCTTTCTCTCTTTCGTAACAATATATATATATATATATATATATATATATATATATATATATATATATATATATATATATATATATATATATATATATATATATATATATATATATATATATATATATATATATAGCATTAACGTAGTCAGTTTCATGATAAGACATTAACTTTTGAATAATCAAATTATTTAAAATTTATCAGTGATCCTTTATAAGTGATCATGTCCAAATGAAATGGAAAAACAGAGGAAGGGAAGGACAGGATGAAGTAGCTCATACAAGCAGGGTGGAAAGGTTACAAAAGGATGGAAAAAAGGCAGAGCATAAGAGGGAAGTGGAGGAGCGATTGGGTAAAAATGGATTGGAGCAGACGGGGGAAGTGGAAGGTGTGCAAGATATTCACAGAAGAAATCTGTGCAGCATGTGAGGTGGTGTGTGGGGTGAAGAGAAGAAGAAAGGGGGTGCAGGGAACAGCATGGTGGAATGAAGAAGTGAGAGAGGCTGTGGCACAAAAGAAGAAATCATATAGTGAGTGGATGAGAAACAGGGGCATAGAAAAATTTGAGAGACGGAAGAGAGAGTTATATGTGGAGAGGAAGAGAGAGGTAAAAAGATTACTAAGAGAGAGTAAAAAGAGAGTGGATGAGGAATTTGGAAGGAATTTGAGTGTAAAGTGGAGGGAATCTAAGATAATGTTCTGGAAAGATGTAAAGAGAGTTAAACAGGGTGCCAAAGAAGTTACTTGTGGAATCATAGATAAAAATGGTAGATTACTAGTGGAGAAGGGAGAAAAAGTGAGTAGATGGAGAGAACACTTTAGGGAATTGTTGAATATAGAGAATCAAATTAATGTAAGTAACCTTGGCTGGGGAATGGCTTGGAGATGGAGGGATGTGAGAAATGAGGAAGAAATCAGCAGGATGGAAGTTATGAAAGTAATGAAGAAAGTCAAAATGGGGAAAAACCCAGGAATTGATGGAGTGTGTGGTGAAATGCTGAAGCATGGGGGAGAGATAGTAATAGAAAGCATGTGACAGACGTGCAGATTGGCCTGGGAGGAAGGTAAAGTCCTGGAGGATTGCAAGTCAGGTATAATTATTCCTCTGTACAAAGGAAAAAGGGAAAAAGATGTATGTGGTAACCATAGGGGCATCTGTCTCCTTGGTGTAATAGGAAAAGTATATGGTAGGATCCTTATTGACAGAGTTAGGGAAGCAGGCTAACAGAGGAATTAGATGGAGAAGAATAGGGATGTTTAGGAAGGGAAGAGGTTGTGTAGATCAGACATTCATTCTTAGATCTTTAGTGGAAAAGTTTCTAGAGAAGGGAAAGAAGTTGTATGCGGCCTTCATGGATTTGGAAAAAGCATATGACAGGGTGGATAGACAAGGATTGTGGAAAGTATTAAGAATATATGGAGTAGATGGGAAGTTATTGAATGCCGTGAAGAGAGTTTATGAAGGTGCTAAGGCTGTAGTGCATGTGGATAATGGACTGCGTGATTTTTTTCTATTTGAAAGTTGAATTCAAACTGGGATATGTCATGTCTCCATGTCTGTTCAATCTGTATATGGATGGAGTTATAAAAGAGATACAAGGCAGGGCAGTGGATGTTGGAGCGGCTCTAATGAGAGGGGACAGTGTTTGGTAGCTCCCTGTACTGTTGTTTGGAGATGATACTGTGTTGTTCAGTGAAGACGAAGGGGAGCTGCAAGGCTTGGTGGATGAGTTTGGTGGAGTATGTTATGTAAGAAACGGAATCTAAAGGTGAATGCAGGGATGAGTAAAGTTATGGTCTTCGACAGAAGTGAAGTCAGTGAATGAGAGATGCAAGGTAGGCAGTGGATGTTGGAGTGGCCCTGGTGAGAGAGGATAGTGTTTGGAAACTCCCTGTACTGTTGTTTGCAGATGATACTGTGTTGTTTAGTGAAGACGAGGGGGAGCTGCAAGGCTTGGTGGATGAGTTTGGGAGCGTATGTAAGAAACGGAATCTAAAGGTGAATGTAGGGAAGAATAAAGTTATGGTCTTCGAGAGAAGTGAAGTGAGTGAATGTACAGTGAGGCTGGATGAGAAGGAAATGGAAAATGTGAGTGCGTTTAAGTACTTGGGTAGTGTGATGAGTAAGGATGGAAGGTTTAGAGGGTGAGGTGCTTGAAAGTGTACAAAAAGGAAGAAAAGTTGCTGGTTCCTTGAAAACAGTGATAAGAAGCAGATAAGTGAGCATGGATGTGAAAAAGTTACGTGGCAGTACTGTGATACCAACTTTAACGTATGGAAGTGAAGTTTGGACATTGTTGGAGGGACAGAAGTCAAGAGTGAAAGCAGTGGAAATGAGTAATTTGAGAGAGGCCTGTGGAGTCACATGGAGAGACAGCCTGACAAATGAGGAAGTGAAGGAGCGTTGTGGTGTGGATGTGATCGGAAGCGTTAGGAAAAACACACTGAGGTGGTTTGGCCATATGGAGAGAATGGAGAGTGAGAGACTAACGAGGAAAATGTATGTGAGTGCAGTGGAGGGGGAGAGAGGGAGGGGGAGGCCAAGGATGAGATAGAGGGACGGAGTGGAGAGGTATATGAGAGAGGAGGGTGTGAGCTGGGAGCAAGGCAGTGTAATGGCGGTGGACAGGGCGACACGTAAGTGATTTGTTTGTGGCCACCCCTTGCGGGATTAAGGCTTCTGGTAATAGAGAGATAGATAGATCCTTAAAGCAAGTCATTGCTTTGCGGTAACTCACTCTCTCTCTCTCTCTCTCTCTCTCTCTCTCTCTCTCTCTTGAGCTTTAGTCGTCGGGAAACATCGTAGGGCAGCTGAATTTGTTTAGTATCAGATAAATTATAATTCCAGATGACTAAAATGTGTTTCACAGAGTTCTTGTGCTAGGAAATACAGTATGGATCGGACTCATAGACCTACATACTACCAAATCCCTGTGGTGTCTGTGATTTGCTTTTCCCTGGAAGGACATGGAATGGAAAGTGCAAAATTTTCCTAAGTTTCTCATCCTTCCCATAGAAAGAAATCCATGTTACGGAGGGATAATTATCGAGGACAGATATATTCTTTGGCAGCAAGGACACGAAAAGAAGAATGCTGAACTATGTCTAATTCTTTCTCAAATACTTAATCTAACGGCCGTATTAATTTCCATATGAGGCTTCGTAACACTTCTTTCTCAGCAGCTGACTTTGCAAATTACACCTTGTTATTTATGCCGTTTTGATAAGGGCACAGAATACATCGCTAAGGAAGAAGTGTTAAGAAGCCACTTAGAATACGGCCATTAACTTCAAAAAGGAATCGATCGGAAATATGTTCCAGAATCCCACCCTGATGCACCAAAGAACTTATGAATGTCAGCTGGCACGGAAAAAATACATATTCAACAACGTGGTCTCCTAATATACCATTCAGTTTCACGTTATTGATTGAAATCCGCAGTTGCTACATTATTATTATTTTTATTATTTTTTTTTTCTAACTGAGAAAATATACAGCTCTTACTTTAGAGGCACAGTCAAAGCAGAGTCCTAGTCTGGCCAGAAGTTTCACAAGTGCTGGGTGTCCATTGGCCTTCACCGCTGCAAGAATATATGAATAAAGAAGTTACTTTTATTATGTTAATTATGATAACAGGGTAGGATGAATACACACACACACACACACACACACACACACACACACACACACACACACACACACACACACACACACACACACAGGATTAACTTATGAATAGCTCCTTCAGAGAAAATCTATCCATCTATCTATAGTCAGACGCCTTAATCCCGTAAGGGGTGACCACAAACAAATCGCCTCCATGTCGCCCTGTCCCCTGCCATTTCACCGCCCTGCTCCCAGCTCACACCCCTCTCTCTCATATACCTCTCCACTCCACCTCCATCTCATCCTTGGCCTCCCCTCCCTCTCCTCCCCTCCACTCACACTCACCTCGTTAGTCTCTCACTATCCATTCTCTCCACATGGCCAAACTACCTCAGTGTGTTTCACCTAACGCTTCCTATCACATCCATATCCACACCACAACGCTAATAATTATAATAATAATAATAATAATAATAATAACCACAACAACAACAATAATAATAATCTATCAATCTATATACCTAGGCTGCTTCCCCCAAGGAAAGGGAGGTAGCCGAGACAGGACGACACACTCTCCATTTACTCATCCATTCAAACACATTCATTCACATCTTAGCCCCAAAGGGGAGAATAATAATAATAATAATAAGTGGTAGGTGCTCACCATCCACACACTCGTTGTAGTGCTGCTCTCGAGCGATTGCCCTGTCCACTCTTCCTTCCTTGTTTCCTTCCTTCTGTCTTTCATTCCTTCTTTCTTTCCTCTTCCTTCTGTCTATAGGTGACTCTACACTGAATGACAAGCCAAATGGTTTCCTGTGCTCCAGGAGACAGTTAACTACACTGGGTGGTAACCATATAATCAGTCTATGACGCCTGGTGGTTTAGTGGGTATTTAAGGCGCTCCAATCGGACTGAGCTTGTGTAGGTTTATATCCAAGGGGTGGTTGGGGTTTATTGCTCACGTAATGCCTCTCAGGGAAAAGTGAGGCTGGTCACCCTTATTTTAAATGTCAGGACCAACTTGCCTAGCCCCCGGCTCCTACGCTTCTCATGGGGCAACACAGGATTAGATGATGTATGTATAATAATAATAATAATAATAATAATAGTAATAATAATAATAATAATAATAATAATAACTAGAATTCTGAAATTGCTGAAGCACTGTTCAACGGACTCCACATTCCAGATGAAAATACTTTTATCAATGTAGACCTAATATTGCGGAACTTTTGGTATGATTCAGTTTCGTTTATGGATTTTCTCCTGTGACCTTGAGATCAGGGTCAAGGTCATTCATACTTTGCAAATCATGTTCACTCATGACCCGCTACATATACACCAAGTTTGGTCAAAATCGGCCAAATACTTTCCGATTTACCACTTCAGGCATGAGGATGCTGTTTTGATTTTCCTCAATATTTCTAAAAGTATTTGTTGGACCCCAATATCAATACCCAAGTGCACTAGTATATGTTGACGACTACGTACTGGAAAGCAATCTATTAGGTAGTTTTTGCTGATTAGGAGATCCAAAAAAATTTTAATAAACATAGAGGGTGCAAATGTGGCGCAAGTGCTAGGGGAAAAAAAGTGTCCCAAAAGTAGTCTGCAACGATAATACATCATCCTTAGAAATTTCAAATCTCCATCTCGAACGGTCTTGGAATGCCAACCTTTTAGATCTTCCCCCACCTAATAAATAAATAAATAAATATATATATATATATATATATATATATATATATATATATATATACAGTAGGCTCGCACAGTGCGCATCATCACAGTGTGTGATTTGCATTGTGTGCAAGTGACCAAAAATCATAACCAAAAACCTTGAATGCACGAGTTTACTTCGCAGAACGCGAGGTAGAGGCAAGGAGTGGCTCAAAAATGCCATTTTCTATTAGTACGCGACCCCCCCTCACACAACGCATCACGTGTCGTCATGTTGATGCACAGAAATTCCCGGGCATTCTACTGCCAGCTTGGGGTACAAGGCGGCGGGCACACCATAACAGTCCTGGATCCGCTCTCTACAACTAACCTGTCATGTACAATGTGTGGCGCTATTTTTGCTGCTCCAGCCCCAAGAGTTAAGAAACTTCTGACGCACATCACCAAGTTAGAGATTATCAAGATGAAGGAGGAGGGACAAGGAAACACCGCCATCAGGAAAGCCCTGGCACTGGCTGAATCAACAATGAGAACAGCATGGAAGAACCGTGATGCCATAAGGGCTATAGTGAAGATGTATGGTGCCTCTGACCTAGACGGCCGTTCCCGGGTGGGAAATCGTGCCATAATACTACTGGAACAGTATCTTGCCACCTTCATGTTGAGAAAGAAGGAAAGTGTTCCACTGAATGGAGATTTATTCAGAACCAAGCCCAGCTCTTTTACAAGACAGCATCTCCCAAGTTAAATGTGGACAAACCTTTCAAGGCATTGGTTGGATGGCTGGACCGTTTTCTGAAGCACAAGGAACTCCATCACGTCAAAGTGTCTAGTGAACATGTCTCTGCTGACGAGCTGGCCATGAGAGACTGTGATATTTAGAGCGCTTCTTGAAAAGGGACAGTACACCAAGGACCAGAAATACAACGTTGACGAAACGTTATTATATTACAAGGCCATGCCAAAATCAACTTACATGGCTAAAAGACAGAAACAAGCCCCTGGTCGCAAGCTCCAGAAGTGTAAGATGACGGTAATGTTCACTGCAAACCTGTATGGGAACCACAAGATGAGGCCAGTTGTTGTACACATAGCTTCACACCCAAGGTGCTACAGAAACCTCATGAACATGGACGCAGGTGGCGTGTACTGGTAGAAGTCTGCAAATGGTTGGATGACCGGGAACATTATGGCAGACTGGTTAATGAGGCACTGCGTCCCCGATGCCAGAGCCAAGTGTTGGGAACTGGGCATCCCATTTAAGATGCTCCTTGTGCTGGACAATGCACCAAGTCACCCTCCATACCTAGAAGATCTGCACAAGGATTGTCATGTTGTGTTTCTGCCGCCCCGGACGACGTCACTAGTGCAGCCACTGGATCAAGAACTGATCGCCACCGTGAAGCACTTCTACCATAAGCAAGTGTACGACTACCTAAGCAGGAAGACCGACACACAAGAGGAGCTTCATGCCCTACAAGAAGATCACGACAAAGACCTTGATGAGGCACCTGCTCCCGTTCCATCTCCGCCAGCAGCTGTATCCCAACCCAACACAGGTGCCATGATTGTTGAGGCATTTTGGCATCGTTTTACAGTAAAGGACACAGTTGACTTTCTTCCAACAAGCATGGCACCAGATTACACCTGCAACGGTGAACCATGCTTGGCGAATGCTCGTATGTCACTTATGCACGACTCACTGGCTGAGGCTGAGGCAGCAACACTGACAGCAACACAAGCTGTACCAGGTTTTGAGGACGTTACATTGGCGGACATATGAGAAGTGCACGCTGCTAATGAGGAACAGCCTCCCAAGGAAGTGTTGCAATGGATAGACGAGGCTGATGCATAGCCCGACGCCAGGTGGAGTCAAGATGAGCAGCCTAGTGTGATGGAGGGGAATACAGAGCTGTGTATGTCAAAAATAAGCAAGATCCTTGCTGCCATAGATAAGCTCAAGGAAGAGGTGAAGGAACAGGAAGTGGGCAGCCTAAGAATGGAGGAAGTTCTGGTTGGTATCAACAAACTCTTCCGTTTCTACACAGACAGGCACAGGCAAAGAAATAAACAGAAGAAGACAGACGCTCATAACAAGTTACACACAGCGGGCTCAAGTTAGTGAAACTGAGGAACTAGTTACATCGTCTGCTCCTGTTCCTGTTGAAGATGAAGAGGATGCAATGTCAGAAGTGTCAGCATTGGACTTCGAGGGGTTTATGGCCGAAGTGAGTGACTTTGAGGCTCCTTGGGAAGGTGCTCAAGAGGAGTCTGTGGAAGGAAGTGTTGGTGTGGTGGGAGGTTCGGCAGGGGGTGCAGCGCAGTAAGTGTTGCTGCGCCTCAGAACCCTTGTTATTTAAGTCCATCTGGCCTGTTGTCTACTGTTGCTAAGGTGACTACCCACATTTTTGTTACTGTAGCTATGTCTGTAGTACAATGTCCGAAAAATTTGACCTTTATTATGTCTCTAAGGGCCAAACAATGTCCAGGTATAAGGGGGTACTGCCCATATGTGATTTTTCCCATAAGATTATGTATTCTCAGTGCGCAAATTGACAGTGCATCAGGTCGTGGACCGCCCAATCTCTTGCACACTGTGCAAGCCTACTGTGTATATATATATATATATATATATATATATATATATATATATATACAGTAACGGGATTGAGGCGTCTGGCAATATATATATATATATATATATATATATATATATATATATATATATATATATACAGTAACGGGATTGAGGCGTCTGGCAATATATATATATATATATATATATATATATATATATATATATTGTCACGAATCAATTCGCGACATTTCCTTTTTGTGAGAAGCCACGAACTATTAGTGGAAAACTCACTGTGTATCGCTCAGTTAACCGTTTCTCTCTCCATTTCGGGGTATACTTTTCAAATCATTCGTCACCGTTTTCAGGGGTGACCGATTTGATGCACGTCACTAAGTGCGCTACTGAGCGATACTATTGTTTCTTTATCGTTCACCTCTGCTTGCCTAAACCGTTAGCCACGCCTTCTGGTAGCTTGTGCGTCCTGCCTGTACATTATTTGAATTCAGTCTAGTGGTGGCTTTGACGGAGAGAGGTCCTGTGCTCAGAAGTGAAGAGAGGTCAGCTAGCATCCCAAGCTCCACAGAGTATCAGTTTCTTCAAACTCCCACCCCCTGGGTGATACAAAGCATTCATCGACTGGTATTTCTTTTGTGTATTTCCTAGTTTTAAGAGTTTAGTTAAGGTGTTTTTCCTAGGCGTAAGTATTTAGCTATTGTGAGAGTGAGTGAGTGCGTCTCATTTAATTGATTTGAATTGTAACGTTAAATTTATTTTTTGTAATTAATAAATTTAACAGTTCTTTTTTTTGAGCTCAATGTAAAGTAAAATCCTGTTTCATTTAAACCAAATTAAGCTTATTTTCCATATAGCTCCTAGCTTGCATAAACGTTTGCTTTCATAACTGGTACTTAGACCAGTCTTGTTGTATTAACTTAAAATCCGTTGTGCCAGGAGTTAATGCATCAGCAAGAACCTGATGTTATTATTATTAGTATTAGTTATTTATTGTCAGGGGTGATGTAACTTTCTCCAGAGGCTAACAGTACAGTAATTCAGCAATTGTGAGTAATCAGTCTCTGCTGAGTACTGTTGAGAAAGTTTATAAATTCTCGTTCTTAGAGAATCTTAGCAAATCAGCGTAAAGTAATCGTTGCTTGATGTAGCAAGACAATCATTGTCTCTGCTCTTCAATATTATTGAATATTATTATCAATTTAAATAATATTTAACCATTTATATCAAAATTACCGTGATATTATAAAAACCCCGTGACAATTGGCGACCTCATTCCAGGATATTAACTCCTAACCCTAAAGCTATTCACGAGATAGTGCTCACTCATTCATATTTAGGTATTTACCATTAAAGTTTATAGGCACAAGCTTACTGGTGTTTACCGTTAATTTAGCAAGTGAATTTTGCTTTATCAATCCATAGAGTACTTAACTCTAGTTTATTTTGGTAACGCCAGACGATTTTATTCGCTTCTGGGAAGTCGCCGTACCCATTGTGTTTATTATTGAGTCTTCCCAGTCATTTACACTTTTGATTTATTCTTTGCCAGTTAACTGGATAAGACTGGTCACCACTAGCTTGTGTCTGTACTCTTTACTTGTGGTTATTAGCATTCGTTTGCGAAGCAGCAATCAGTACTGAGTCGCTAGTTATTTAGATTGAGTTAGCGACATGGCTACCACCGTATTTTTACAGGAAGCCAAAGATATGGGTCTTACAGACCCAACTGAAATTAAAGAATACATACTCTCACGGCATAATCAGGAGCAGCAGCGCGAGAATGATGCCCGTGAAGACCGTAAGATTCAGCGCGAATACGAACGAGAACAGCGCGAACAGCGTGAAAGAGAGCGTGCATATGAACAAGAGCAGCGTGAGAAAGAGCGCGATTACGAGCGTGAACAGCGCGAACACGAGCGTGAACAGCGCGAACACGAGCGTGAACAGCGAGACAAAGAACGAGAACACGAACGTGCCGAGCGAGAAGCACGCGAGAAACATGAACTTGAAGTGCTGAAGCTCAAGCGAGATTCCTTGGCTTCAGACACATCTGGTGCAGTTGGTTCAAGCTCCACGAGCGTTTCCCCTGCACATGTCCTGGCGACCCCACGCATCAAGCTTCCTTCATACAAGGAAAGCGAGCGAATCGAGCCATACATAGCTCGTTTTGAGGACATGGCAGACATGTATCAACTGGATGAGGCAGCTAAGCGGCTCCAATTTCTTAGCCTATTTGAGGGCCCTGCTCCTCGATATTCTCCACAGAATTCGTGGAGACAATCTCACATATGAGATGATGAAAGCTGCACTCATTAAGGCGTATGGTCTCACAGTAGACGAAGCCAAAGTTCAGTTCATGCGAGCTCGTCTCCAAGACAAGGAGACAGCTGTTCAGTTCCTTGATCGTCTCACAGCTTACTTAAATGAGTGGATGGAGAAAGATGAAACTCCTTCCACGCGCGAGGGGATAATTGACCTTATGCTGCGTACACAGCTAGAGAGGTCGTGGCCTGCTGAGCTCATAGCACAGCTTAAGATCTGCCAGGTGAAAAATGCCAGCCAAATGGTAGAGAAGGCTGACGCATTCTTTACTGCATACGGGTATCAAGCTCGTAAGCAAAACACCTGGAGCAGAAAAGATACTGCCAAGTCTGGGAAGCCGTCTCAGACTGAATCCCAGCACCAAGGCCGTTCTCAGAGTAATGGTCAAGGTCCAAAACCGCAGTGGAAGGACCAGGGGCAAAACACTCAGAAACCTGAGTGGAAGAGGTACAACAGGTACCCTAACCAGCAGCAGTATCAGCCACGCAACCGACCGACGGGACAAAGTTTTTCACCACCAACTCAAAAGAGGCAGGAAGCGAATGCAGCCTTCATTCCTCAGCAGCAGTCTGGTGGTCACGTCCCTACCAGTGTGGGTACTTCCCCACAGTTCACTAGTCCCACAGTGACAGTGAACCCCCCTCCACAGATGGCCAATGTTCCATCTTCCCAATATAACCCTCAAGGCACAATGTTTGCCACATCAATTCAGCAGCCTCATGAGTGGCTAGCTGCTTCCTCCACAGGCCCTCCCACAGGTGACAGTACCTTCCTTGTTCAGCCAGGGTTTGTGGGAGACATTCCTGTGAAGGTCCTGAGAGATAATGGTTCCTCAGGTTGCTCTGTTAAGCAGAGTTTAGTTCGGCCTGAGCAGTATACAGGTCGACAGATCCATGCAAAGCTTATTGATGGATCAGTGAGATTGTTCCCTGAGGCATGTATCCAGGTGGCATCTCCATTTTATACTGGTACGACACTCGCAGTTGTCATGCCAGAGCCTCTATTTGACCTTATAGTAGGCAATATTATTGGAGTCAAGGATAGTTGCTCCGATGACGCTACTCAGACTTCGGCTGCTGCGGTAACACGAGCCATGACTGAGGCTCCAGACTGTGTCACCCCAGTGATCATTGAATCGCTGCAAGATCTGATGTGCAGTCAACTTGTTGTACAAGAACAACATTCTGACCCGACACTTGCTGCCGTGCGGAGCAAACAAAAGGGTCGAGTGATAAAGTATTCACGGGGAGGTCGAGCCAAGTTCCTTCGTAAACAAGGACGGCTCTACCGTGAGTCACGAACACCCGAGGGTGAGGTTCGACTGCAGTTTGTCGTTCCCGCCAAGTACCGCCTAGCAGTGTTACAATGGGGTCATTGTTCAGCCTCAGGAGGTCACATGGGCAAAAGGAAGACCCAGGGCCGTATCCGAGCTGACTTTTTCTGGCCAGGGATGGGACGGGACATAAATAGTTTTGTTCGTTCCTGCAGTGTGTGCCAAAGTATCACCACTAATCAGGGACATGCCCTTCCTGTGCCATTTGTAACTACACCTGTAATCTCTGAGTCAGTTGAGAGACAGGGTAGTGGTGAAGTGGGTGCAGACCTGACGTCTCGCCCATTGGCCCCACAGGACACATTATGTCCAGGGCCTGTACATACAATATATGTACCGTAGGTTAAGGGGGAAGTTGAGAGGCGACTTGAGGCTATGGAAGACCCAAGCTTGCACAACGATTCTCAGCTTCCCGGTACTAATAGAAGTACTGTAGGTTAAGGGGGAAGTTCGAGAGAGAACTCCGCAGTGGCGACTTGAGGCTATGGAAGACCCAAGTTTGCATAAGGATTCTCAGCTTCCCGGTACTAATAGAAGTATTGTAGGTTAAGGGGGAAGTTCGAGAGAGAACTCCGCAGAGGCGACTTGAGGCTATGGAAGACCCAAGTTTGCACAAGGATTCTCAGCTTCCCGATACTAATATAAGTACTGTAGTTAAGGGGGAAGTGAGGATTCCGCAGAGGCGACTTGAGGCTATGGAAGACCCAAGTTTGCACAGGGATTCTCAGCTCCCCAATACTAATCTAAGTACTGTAGGTTAAGGCACAGGTCGAGGACCCGTGTGCAATTCGAGGCTATGGAAGACCCGAGTTTGCACAGGGATTCTCAACTTGCCGACCATAATCGTGTGCTAAAATTAATGGCGACCTCGAGTGTACTTTTCATAGCATGTACTGACTGCTAGCCAGAGAGAGTAATTGTAACATAATAAGAATTTTGTCTCATTGACACTTTTGATGCTCCACCTTAATTGGTTTTGCAGGTTCAGCAATGGGTGTAGCAGTTTTGCTGTGCGGACCAGCTGATCATCTGCCGCACGCTGCTGCCTCTTCTCCTCTGCCTTCGTCGTCGCCATATTATTTACTGTGTCATTTTACATGTAGGTACAGTTACACTACAACTGTCACACCTACACCGTGTATTACATACACCACGCTACACAACAATTAGTTGTCAGTGTAAATGTAGCGAATTTTCGCTCAGTTTGACCTGAGTACAGGATTTTCACCGTCGTCACGGAGTTTTTCCCTCAAGCTTGCTTCTATTAATGTAAATACGAGGTTTTTTCACTCACTGGCGACTGCGATTTTCTCCTGTAGCAGGATAGCACACACACCACAGTGTGAATCTTGTGTGACTGAGTTAGGATTTATATGTATGTATATTGAAATCATTCTTCTGAAGGAAGAAAGATTTAATTTTCATGGGGCGTAATGTCACGAATCAATTCGCGACATTTCCTTTTTGTGAGAAGCCACGAACTATTAGTGGAAAACTCACTGTGTATCGCTCAGTTAACCGTTTCTCTCTCCATTTCGGGGTATACTTTTCAAATCATTCGTCACCGTTTTCAGGGGTGACCGATTTGATGCACGTCACTAAGTGCGCTACTGAGCGATACTATTGTTTCTTTATCGTTCACCTCTGCTTGCCTAAACCGTTAGCCACGCCTTCTGGTAGCTTGTGCGTCCTGCCTGTACATTATTTGAATTCAGTCTAGTGGTGGCTTTGACGGAGAGAGGTCCTGTGCTCAGAAGTGAAGAGAGGTCAGCTAGCATCCCAAGCTCCACAGAGTATCAGTTTCTTCAAACTCCCACCCCCTGGGTGATACAAAGCATTCATCGACTGGTATTTCTTTTGTGTATTTCCTAGTTTTAAGAGTTTAGTTAAGGTGTTTTTCCTAGGCGTAAGTATTTAGCTATTGTGAGAGTGAGTGAGTGCGTCTCATTTAATTGATTTGAATTGTAACGTTAAATTTATTTTTTGTAATTAATAAATTTAACATTTCTTTTTTTGAGCTCAATGTAAAGTAAAATCCTGTTTCATTTAAACCAAATTAAGCTTATTTTCCATATAGCTCCTAGCTTGCATAAACGTTTGCTTTCATAACTGGTACTTAGACCAGTCTTGTTGTATTAACTTAAAATCCGTTGTGCCAGGAGTTAATGCATCAGCAAGAACCTGATGTTATTATTATTAGTATTAGTTATTTATTGTCAGGGGTGATGTAACTTTCTCCAGAGGCTAACAGTACAGTAATTCAGCAATTGTGAGTAATCAGTCTCTGCTGAGTACTGTTGAGAAAGTTTATAAATTCTCGTTCTTAGAGAATCTTAGCAAATCAGCGTAAAGTAATCGTTGCTTGATGTAGCAAGACAATCATTGTCTCTGCTCTTCAATATTATTGAATATTATTATCAATTTAAATAATATTTAACCATTTATATCAAAATTACCGTGATATTATAAAAACCCCGTGACAATTGGCGACCTCATTCCAGGATATTAACTCCTAACCCTAAAGCTATTCACGAGATAGTGCTCTACTCATTCATATTTAGGTATTTACCATTAAAGTTTATAGGCACAAGCTTACTGGTGTTTACCGTTAATTTAGCAAGTGAATTTTGCTTTATCAATCCATAGAGTACTTAACTCTAGTTTATTTTGGTAACGCCAGACGATTTTATTCGCTTCTGGGAAGTCGCCGTACCCATTGTGTTTATTATTGAGTCTTCCCAGTCATTTACACTTTTGATTTATTCTTTGCCAGTTAACTGGATAAGACTGGTCACCACTAGCTTGTGTCTGTACTCTTTACTTGTGGTTATTAGCATTCGTTTGCGAAGCAGCAATCAGTACTGAGTCGCTAGTTATTTAGATTGAGTTAGCGACATGGCTACCACCGTATTTTTACAGGAAGCCAAAGATATGGGTCTTACAGACCCAACTGAAATTAAAGAATACATACTCTCACGGCATAATCAGGAGCAGCAGCGCGAGAATGATGCCCGTGAAGACCGTAAGATTCAGCGCGAATACGAACGAGAACAGCGCGAACAGCGTGAAAGAGAGCGTGCATATGAACAAGAGCAGCGTGAGAAAGAGCGCGATTACGAGCGTGAACAGCGCGAACACGAGCGTGAACAGCGCGAACACGAGCGTGAACAGCGAGACAAAGAACGAGAACACGAACGTGCCGAGCGAGAAGCACGCGAGAAACATGAACTTGAAGTGCTGAAGCTCAAGCGAGATTCCTTGGCTTCAGACACATCTGGTGCAGTTGGTTCAAGCTCCACGAGCGTTTCCCCTGCACATGTCCTGGCGACCCCACGCATCAAGCTTCCTTCATACAAGGAAAGCGAGCGAATCGAGCCATACATAGCTCGTTTTGAGGACATGGCAGACATGTATCAACTGGATGAGGCAGCTAAGCGGCTCCAATTTCTTAGCCTATTTGAGGGCCCTGCCCTCGATATTCTCCACAGAATTCGTGGAGACAATCTCACATATGAGATGATGAAAGCTGCACTCATTAAGGCGTATGGTCTCACAGTAGACGAAGCCAAAGTTCAGTTCATGCGAGCTCGTCTCCAAGACAAGGAGACAGCTGTTCAGTTCCTTGATCGTCTCACAGCTTACTTAAATGAGTGGATGGAGAAAGATGAAACTCCTTCCACGCGCGAGGGGATAATTGACCTTATGCTGCGTACACAGCTAGAGAGGTCGTGGCCTGCTGAGCTCATAGCACAGCTTAAGATCTGCCAGGTGAAAAATGCCAGCCAAATGGTAGAGAAGGCTGACGCATTCTTTACTGCATACGGGTATCAAGCTCGTAAGCAAAACACCTGGAGCAGAAAAGATACTGCCAAGTCTGGGAAGCCGTCTCAGACTGAATCCCAGCACCAAGGCCGTTCTCAGAGTAATGGTCAAGGTCCAAAACCGCAGTGGAAGGACCAGGGGCAAAACACTCAGAAACCTGAGTGGAAGAGGTACAACAAGTACCCTAACCAGCAGCAGTATCAGCCACGCAACCGACCGACGGGACAAAGTTTTTCACCACCAACTCAAAAGAGGCAGGAAGCGAATGCAGCCTTCATTCCTCAGCAGCAGTCTGGTGGTCACGTCCCTACCAGTGTGGGTACTTCCCCACAGTTCACTAGTCCCACAGTGACAGTGAACCCCCCTCCACAGATGGCCAATGTTCCATCTTCCCAATATAACCCTCAAGGCACAATGTTTGCCACATCAATTCAGCAGCCTCATGAGTGGCTAGCTGCTTCCTCCACAGGCCCTCCCACAGGTGACAGTACCTTCCTTGTTCAGCCAGGGTTTGTGGGAGACATTCCTGTGAAGGTCCTGAGAGATAATGGTTCCTCAGGTTGCTCTGTTAAGCAGAGTTTAGTTCGGCCTGAGCAGTATACAGGTCGACAGATCCATGCAAAGCTTATTGATGGATCAGTGAGATTGTTCCCTGAGGCATGTATCCAGGTGGCATCTCCATTTTATACTGGTACGACACTCGCAGTTGTCATGCCAGAGCCTCTATTTGACCTTATAGTAGGCAATATTATTGGAGTCAAGGATAGTTGCTCCGATGACGCTACTCAGACTTCGGCTGCTGCGGTAACACGAGCCATGACTGAGGCTCCAGACTGTGTCACCCCAGTGATCATTGAATCGCTGCAAGATCTGATGTGCAGTCAACTTGTTGTACAAGAACAACATTCTGACCCGACACTTGCTGCCGTGCGGAGCAAACAAAAGGGTCGAGTGATAAAGTATTCACGGGGAGGTCGAGCCAAGTTCCTTCGTAAACAAGGACGGCTCTACCGTGAGTCACGAACACCCGAGGGTGAGGTTCGACTGCAGTTTGTCGTTCCTGCCAAGTACCGCCTAGCAGTGTTACAATGGGGTCATTGTTCAGCCTCAGGAGGTCACATGGGCAAAAGGAAGACCCAGGGCCGTATCCGAGCTGACTTTTTCTGGCCAGGGATGGGACGGGACATAAATAGTTTTGTTCGTTCCTGCAGTGTGTGCCAAAGTATCACCACTAATCAGGGACATGCCCTTCCTGTGCCATTTGTAACTACACCTGTAATCTCTGAGTCAGTTGAGAGACAGGGTAGTGGTGAAGTGGGTGCAGACCTGACGTCTCGCCCATTGGCCCCACAGGACACATTATGTCCAGGGCCTGTACATACAATATATGTACCGTAGGTTAAGGGGGAAGTTGAGAGGCGACTTGAGGCTATGGAAGACCCAAGCTTGCACAACGATTCTCAGCTTCCCGGTACTAATAGAAGTACTGTAGGTTAAGGGGGAAGTTCGAGAGAGAACTCCGCAGTGGCGACTTGAGGCTATGGAAGACCCAAGTTTGCATAAGGATTCTCAGCTTCCCGGTACTAATAGAAGTATTGTAGGTTAAGGGGGAAGTTCGAGAGAGAGAACTCCGCAGAGGCGACTTGAGGCTATGGAAGACCCAAGTTTGCACAAGGATTCTCAGCTTCCCGATACTAATATAAGTACTGTAGTTAAGGGGGAAGTGAGGATTCCGCAGAGGCGACTTGAGGCTATGGAAGACCCAAGTTTGCACAGGGATTCTCAGCTCCCCAATACTAATCTAAGTACTGTAGGTTAAGGCACAGGTCGAGGACCCGTGTGCAATTCGAGGCTATGGAAGACCCGAGTTTGCACAGGGATTCTCAACTTGCCGACCATAATCGTGTGCTAAAATTAATGGCGACCTCGAGTGTACTTTTCATAGCATGTACTGACTGCTAGCCAGAGAGAGTAATTGTAACATAATAAGAATTTTGTCTCATTGACACTTTTGATGCTCCACCTTAATTGGTTTTGCAGGTTCAGCAATGGGTGTAGCAGTTTTGCTGTGCGGACCAGCTGATCATCTGCCGCACGCTGCTGCCTCTTCTCCTCTGCCTTCGTCGTCGCCATATTATTTACTGTGTCATTTTACATGTAGGTACAGTTACACTACAACTGTCACACCTACACCGTGTATTACATACACCACGCTACACAACAATTAGTTGTCAGTGTAAATGTAGCGAATTTTCGCTCAGTTTGACCTGAGTACAGGATTTTCACCGTCGTCACGGAGTTTTTCCCTCAAGCTTGCTTCTATTAACGTAAATACGAGGTTTTTTCACTCACTGGCGACTGCGATTTTCTCCTGTAGCAGGATAGCACACACACCACAGTGTGAATCTTGTGTGACTGAGTTAGGATTTATATGTATGTATATTGAAATCATTCTTCTGAAGGAAGAAAGATTTAATTTTCATGGGGCGTAATGTCACGAATCAATTCGCGACATTTCCTTTTTGTGAGAAGCCACGAACTATTAGTGGAAAACTCACTGTGTATCGCTCAGTTAACCGTTTCTCTCTCCATTTCGGGGTATACTTTTCAAATCATTCGTCACCGTTTTCAGGGGTGACCGATTTGATGCACGTCACTAAGTGCGCTACTGAGCGATACTATTGTTTCTTTATCGTTCACCTCTGCTTGCCTAAACCGTTAGCCACGCCTTCTGGTAGCTTGTGCGTCCTGCCTGTACATTATTTGAATTCAGTCTAGTGGTGGCTTTGACGGAGAGAGGTCCTGTGCTCAGAAGTGAAGAGAGGTCAGCTAGCATCCCAAGCTCCACAGAGTATCAGTTTCTTCAAACTCCCACCCCTCGGGTGATACATAGTATTCATCGACTGGTATTTCTTTTGTGTATTTCCTAGTTTTAAGAGTTTAGTTAAGGTGTTTTTCCTAGGCGTAAGTATTTAGCTATTGTGAGAGTGAGTGAGTGCGTCTCATTTAATTGATTTGAATTGTAACGTTAAATTTATTTTTTGTAATTAATAAATTTAACATTTCTTTTTTTGAGCTCAATGTAAAGTAAAATCCTGTTTCATTTAAACCAAATTAAGCTTATTTTCCATATAGCTCCTAGCTTGCATAAACGTTTGCTTTCATAACTGGTACTTAGACCAGTCTTGTTGTATTAACTTAAAATCCGTTGTGCCAGGAGTTAATGCATCAGCAAGAACCTGATGTTATTATTATTAGTATTAGTTATTTATTGTCAGGGGTGATGTAACTTTCTCCAGAGGCTAACAGTACAGTAATTCAGCAATTGTGAGTAATTAGTCTCTGCTGAGTACTGTTGAGAAAGTTTATAAATTCTCGTTCTTAGAGAATCTTAGCAAATCAGCGTAAAGTAATCGTTGCTTGATGTAGCAAGACAATCATTGTCTCTGCTCTTCAATATTATTGAATATTATTATCAATTTAAATAATATTTAACCATTTATTTTAAAATTGCTGTGGTAGCATAAAAACCCCGTGAAAAACCCCGTGACATATATATATATATATATATATATATATATATATATATATATAATATATATATATATATATATATATATATATATATATATAATATTGCAAGAAATGTTAAATGACCTGAATAGTGAAAGTCTGAAAGTAGGACTGAAGATGAACCGGAATAATACTAATGTTTAATCCACAAACACAAAAGAACGTCATCAGAATAAGCGAAAATTCTTGAAGAAGTTGAGGAGTACTACCACTTGGGACAAATGCTAAAATTAACAAAAGATCATGATAGCAAAATAAAAAGACGCATTACAATTGGATGGAAAGCTTTCGGTAAACATAGAGACATTATGAAAAGTAGCTTGCCAATTTGTATGAAAAGAAAAGTATATAACTAACGTATAATTCCAGCTATGATGTATGGCTGTGAGACCTGGAAACTGACAAAATCAATGGAAAATAAATTAATCCGTTCTCAGAGAGCAATGGAAACGTCAATGTTGGGAATATCTTTAAGAGACAGGAAAAGATCAGCTTGGGTGAGAGAGCAGACTAAAGTCAAAGATATTATAGAATTTATAACAGAACAGAAATGGAGGAGGGCAAGCCATATAACAAGAATAATGGATAACTGATAGAGCAAAAGGCTGACAGACTGAACACCAAGATATTGTAAGCGTAACAAAAAAAGGCCAGACAGGAGATGGAGAGATGAGATACGGAAATCTGCAGGGAAAACGTAGCAAAGATTGGCTCAGTCAAGGAATTCGTGGAGAAGGTTGGGGGAGGCCTTTGTTCAACAGTGAACTAGTTATGGCTGATGATGATGATGATGATGATGATGATATATATATCTATATATATATATATATATATATATATATATATATATATATATATATATATATGCCCCTCCCCGGAAAACAGCTAACTGAAAAGATGAACAAGAAGTCTCGGACAAGGACTGACCAAAAGATGACGACCAAGGACTGGCAAATGGACATGGTACAGACCGTGACATGGAATATAAAGGGTGCGAATGATGAGGTGAAAGAAAGAGAGATTGTCCAGGTGCTTGAGGGTGCGAAAGTGGATGTATGTGGAGTAACTAAAACTAAATGGAGAGGCGAGAGTGTGAGAGAATGGGAGTATGAATGGGGTATATGTGCAGGAGTAGGTGAGAATGAGAGGGCAAAAGAAGGAATGTGTATTGTTGTGAGTAAAAGATGGAAGAAAAACATAAGAGAGTATGGATCAGTTGCATCAAGGACTGTGTGGGTAAAATTGAAAGTTGGAATACAAATGTGGGCTATTGTGTGCGTGTATGCGCCAATGCAAGATCGTGCAAGCAGAGTGAGAGAAGAGTTCTGGACAAACGTGGAAGTGTGCATGGAAAAGTTTGGAAGGAATGAGAGAGTGTTTTTGATCAGTGATATGAATGGTAAAGTAGGGAATGTGAAGGTGGATGAAATAGGTGGTGAGTGGGGTGTGCCTGCTGAGATAGATAAGAATGGCAGTGCGTTAGTGGACATTTATGCCGGGAGGGGGTTGGTGAGAGCTAATACCCTCTTCAGGCACAAAATGATCCACAATTCTACATGGCGAGTGATGAAAAGGGTGGGTGGTGAACTGAATGAAAGGAAGGCAATGATTGATTATGTGTGTGTGGATGAAAGGATGCGAAGATGTGTAATGGATGCAAGAGCTTATAGAGGTTGGGGGACTGGACTTTCTGACCACTACTTGGTGGTGGTCAGAATCAAGATTCAAGTAAGATGGAGAAATAGAAGAAGGGAAGGACGGGAGGAAGAAATAGTTGCAAGGAGAGTGGAAAGGTTACAAGAGGATGAGAAAAAGGCAGAATATAAGAGAGAAGTGGAAGAATGATTGGGTAAATATGAATTGGTGCAGATTGGAGACGTAGAAGATGTGTGCAAGGTATTCACAGAAGAAATATGTGCAGCATGTGATGTGGTGTGTGGGGTGAAAAGAAGACTGAGGGGGGTGCAAGAAACAGTGTGGTGGAATGAAGAGGTGAGACTGGCTGTGGTAAAAAAGAAGAAAGCATACAATGAATGGATGAGAAATAGGGACATGGAAGAAGTTGAGAAGCGGAAGAGTTTTATATGTAGAAAGGAAGATAGAGGTGAAAAGATTAGTAAGAGAGAGTAAGAAGAGAGTGGATGAGGAATTTGGAAGAAATTTGAGTGTAAAGTGGAGGGAATGTAAGATAGTGTTCTGGAAGGAGGTGAAGAGAGTAAGACAGGGTGGCAGTGAAGTTAGCAGGGGAGTGAAAGATAAAAATGGTAGATTACTAGTGGAGAAGAGAGAAAACGTGAGCAGATGGAGAAAACATTTTAAGGAATTGATGAACATAGAAGATGGAAGTAAGGCAAGTATAAGCGGCTGGGGAATGACTGGGAGAAGGAGGGAGGTGAGAAGACAGGAAGAAATCAGTAGGATAGAAGTTGTGGAAGCAATAAAGAAAGTCAAATTGGGGAAAGCCCCAGGAATTGATAAAGTGTGTGGTGAAATGCTTAAGCATGGGGGAGAGATTGTAGTAGAATGAATGTGGAAAATGTGTAGATTGGCCTGGGAGGAAGGTAGAGTCCCGCAGGATTGGAAGTCAGGTATAATTATTCCCTTGTACAAAGGAAAAGACGAAAAAGAAATGTGTGGTAATCAAAGGGGCATTTGTCTTCTTAGTGTGATAGAAAAAGAGTATGGTAGGATACTTATTGACAGAGTTAGGGAAACAACAGAGGAATTAGTTGGAGAAGAACTGGGAGGCTTTAGAAAGGGAAGAGGTTGTGTAGATCATATATTCATTCTTAGGTCTTTAGTGGAAAAGTTTCTAGAGAAGGGAAAGAAGTTGTATGCAGCCTTCATGGATTTGGAGAAAGCATATGACAGGGTGGATAGACAAGGATTGTGGAAAGTATTAAGAATATATGGAATACATGGGACGTTGTTGAATGCTGGGAAGGGTATGTATGATGGTGTTAAGGCTGCAGTGTGTGTGGATGGTGAACTGAGTGAATTTTTCTCTTTGAAGGTTGGGTTGAAACAGGGATGTGTCATGTCTCCAAGGTTGTTTAATCGGTAAATGGATGGGGTAACAAGAGAGGTACAAGGTAGGGCAGTGGATGTTGGAGTGGCCCTGGTGAGAGAGGATAGTGTTTGGAAACTCCCTGTACTGTTGTTTGCAGATGATACTATGTTGCTGAGTGAAGATGAAGGGGAGCTGCAAAGCTTGGTGGATGATTTTGGGAAAGTGTGTAAGAAACGGAATCTAAAGATGAATGCAGGGAAGAGTAAAGTGATGGTCTTTGAGAGAGGTGAAGACAGTGAATGTAGAGTGTGGTTGGATGGTGAGGAAATGGAAAATGTGAGTAAGTTTAAGTACTTGGGTAGTGTGATGAGTAAGGATGGAAGTTTGGAGGGTGAAGTGCTTGAAAGAGTACAACAAGGAAGAAAGGTTGCTGGATCCTTGAAAGCAGTGATAAGAAACAGGGAAGTGAGCATGGAAGTGAAAAAGTTACATGACAGTATTGTGATACCAACTCTAACGTATGGAAGTGAAGCTTGGACGTTGTTGGAAGGACACAAGTCAAGAGTGAAAGCAGTGGAAATGAGTTATTTAAGAGGAGGCTGTGGAGTCACATTGAGACAGGCTGACAAATGAGGACATAAAGGACCGTTGTGGTGTGAATGTGAATGTGATAGGAAGCGTTATGAGGAACACACTGAGGTGGTTTGGCCTTGTGGAAAGGGTGGAGGGTGAGAGACTGATGAGGAGAGTGTGTGTGAGTGAGGTGGTGGGGGGAAGAGGGAGGGGGAGGCCAAGGATGAGATGGAGGGATGGAGTGGAGAGGTATATGATAGAGAGGGGTGTGAGTTGGGAGCAGGGCAGTGAAGTGGCAGGGGACATGGCGACGTAGAGGTGATTTGTCTGTGGCCACCCCAAACGGGATTGAGGCATCTGGCAATAGATAGATAGATAGATATATTGCAAAAACGTGGATAGGATACGATAACCTGACCTACAGATTTTACAAGACTTGAATGATGTGTAGAGCCAACATTGTGTTATGTGCAGTCGGGATGAGGAACAGCTAACGCTTTAACTATGCAGGGACAGCACAAGAAGCGCAATACCTTGAAGTCTCTCTCTCTCTCTCTCTCTCTCTCTCTCTCTCATGCATTAATCTGTATTCGTATGTAAATTCATCGGTAACTTGAAGTGCACTGTTCGCAACTCATTACTGAACTCGCCTCCTGTCAATACTGCGACGCTGACTGCTTTTCTCTGGAATATTACAAGTGTAGTACTGAAGTTAAATCTAACTATACCCGATGGAAAAAAAAAAAGTTGGCCTACTATTCCGCTGCAACTGCTTCACACAAAGACTATGTATGTAATTTTTTCCCCCTGGCACAACATAATGAACATCAGTGAGTAGGGAACATTAGGAGAACTTTGGTTTCCAAGCATACCTGATGGACTTACCGTAATACATTTCAACGTGAGGCAGCAGATTCCTCCACAGATTGATTCTCTCCACTATTTCATCCACCTCCAGGACGTAGAATGCGTCATCATCCACCTGTTGTATTATATTAGAGGTACATATTAATATTTTCATTGTGGTTGGTGCTTTGGCGGTATTTTATTAACACTAAGCCTGGAGATTCAGTTCTGCTGAGAAAACTCTAGAGTCAGAGGCTTCAAAAACTATCTGCAGTAACTCCTCAGCTGGTGGCAGCTCTTTCTCTGCTGCTGATGCTCATTTGGAGGTGAGTCACAGGAGTCTGAGATTGTGCATATACTGACCCTATTGATGCTCTGATGACCATCTCATATCTAGTATTTTATTCAGGCTAAAAACAATGATTTACTATTTAGAACTTCTCACAGGAGCCAGAGAACTCAGAGCAGGAATGAAGAAATTTTGGCCACCTCCTGAAATTAGTATTCAGCCATGCAGTCAATGAACATGGATAAACAAACACCATGGAAACTGTTATGGGAAATAGAAATGATTATCCAGGACAATTTTCCAGCTTGTGTTATGGATTATGCAACATATGTACCACACTGCATTCCACCAACACCAATGACCATATCATGGGGCATTTAGTACATCTGTATTTAGGGAGCAAAATTCAAGTGCCAGAGTATTATGTAATATATAGGTGCTGGGCTTCAATGTGGAGATGTGGTCGTTTATAAGAAAGGACGCATTTTCGAAACAGACACTAGCTGGGAACAGTGTAATAATGTCAAATTCCTTGACGTTGACTGGAGTGATCTTCCATAAGACTCACTGATTTGTCATGAAAATACTCCTGCTAATAACGTCACACCAGTTCTGAATTCATCATAGGTGGATCTGAAGTGATGAAAAATTAAGGTGTGCCTCAGCGAACGGGCAGTCAAGTCTAGAGCAGAACACACACACACACACACACACACACACACACACACACATGCACGCAGGCTCAATGAATAACAGATGAGTAATTGGTAGACGCGTAAAATCTGTCCCCATTTTATGGAGAACCGAGTGGCTAAAAACCGTACCAATGACTGTATTAAAGGATGGATTTTACAACCATCTTTTTAAAGGTAATGTTGAAGAAGATGGAGAAGAAGACGGAGGATTGATGCATATCCACTGTGCTTGGGTCACTGAAGAAAAATCGGTGTTCGTAACTCTGTATCTACTTAAAACGGTTGTGCTGCTGGGTGAACAAGAACAAGGCAAAAGCAAATCTTGTCCAAGAGCCTGACCAGCCCGAGAATCGAAGTCTAACTCTCTCCCATTTGTATGCTGGACGTGCTAAACCAGTGTTTCTTAACCTTTCTGCCGCTATTGCCTCTCGCAACATCAAGATAGGCTGTTACTAGCCCTATTTTGCTTTAACTGGGAGAATGATTAGGAAAACATAATGGTAGTGGTAGTGTTGTATTTTCCAAGTGATTGTACAAGGTAAAGAAAGAAATCAATATGTTTTTCAACTCCATTATTTTGATTAAGTGCTTTCAGTACGAAATACACTTGCTTATACTACTAGTGTGGTGGTTGAAACTGTTTTTCTTTACTCACTTTTTCAATGTGAGGTTCAGCAAGAGGCAATGCGAATAGCATGTCATCGTCAGGGAGCATCCTATTTCTGGCCTTGGTTTTTATTGCAACTATAGCAGAACAGCACAATTCACAGATGTATGTAGCTGCAAAAAGAATCAAGTTCTTGAGGGCTTTCTCAGATAGAAAGCGATATTTTTTACCGAGCTTTTTTCCAGAAAGTAGCCAGATCCTGCTACATGATAATCTATTTTCACTGTTTCCTCTTCACGTAATGAAAGAAAGTCATCTTTGTCAGACATCACTGTCTTTAATAACATCTTCCACTGAAAACGGACCCAGAATCCATGCATTCATCCGTCGCTGAAGTAGTTCAGTCAGGGAAGTAGTTCTTGATTGTCTCATTCGAGATTCTCAGATGATCGTTGATAACATCCATGACAGGCATTCTTTTCTGTCTCAGTCAGGAGAGCTGTAAGTTCTGAGGAGATGGCAGTGTCAGCAGCCTGAACTCTACGTTGCTAAAGCAGAATTTTGTGGTGGAAACCGGCGACTTCGTCTTTGTTTGCCAAGATATTTACTTCGTTTCTCTGAAGGGACAAATTCAGGGAATTCACCTCCACAAAGAAATCTGTAAGACAGGTAACTCTTAAGGGAAATACTTCGTTCTTTCTTATTTTCATGCAACTTTATTTCCTTTGCAGTTTTCTCGCTCTAGGAAAGTGGTTATTTTCCTCTCGTAGTTCTAGCACACGATGGAAGACCTTACCTCGAGATAACCACCTGACTTTGGTGTGGTCAAGAAACCCAGTGAAGCTGACACTCATTTCTTCACACAAAACTCTGAAAATTCTGGAGTTCACTGCAGATCCCCTTATGTGGTTAACCATTTTAACTACATCTGACAATACAGTGCATTCGAAAGACTAGGAGGCAGCATCTTCATGGCTGATGCATATCGGTGAATTATGCAGTGCTTGAACTGAATATGCGGAGCAATCATTTCCACACCTGCTTGATACCGAGAGTGAACTCCTGTCATTGACGGTGCTCCATCAGTGCCAGTTACGGCTACTTTTGTGCACTCCAGCGCAAGCTTCTTGAAAAAGCTATCCAATATTTCAAAAACATCCTGACCCCTAGTGGTTGTGGCAAGGGGCTCTGAGAATAGGTATTCTTCTTTCACTAAACTGCTTTTCATGTAACGAGCAAAGTCAAGTAACTGTGCACATTAGGCAAAATCACTTGAGTCATCCAGTTGTATAGCAAAATAAGGGCTGCATTTTTAGCTCCATTGCTACCTGATCAACGATGTCTTTGCTTATCTCAGAAATGCAACATTTGACAATGTCATTAGAAAGTGCAGTCTTCTTCATTTTTTTTAACACTTCCCCCCCTAGTACATGCGTGGTTGCTTCAATCATATATGGCTCGATAAGATCCTCACCAATAGTGTGAGGTTTCTTGGTTTTTGCAATGCGGAGATCAATGCAAAACAAAGCTTGAAGAGATTCATTTTGTCATGGAAACTGGCTGCTTGAATCAACCCTAGCAGTGCTCCCTATTTTCGAAGCATTCAACATTCTTTCCTTTGAATTCGCTGTGTCATCGTTCGAAATGATCTTTCAGTTTACTTGGCTTCATGCTTTTAGTAGTCAGAACCTTGGATCACTGACTGCACTGAGGTTTTTCAACAGATTTATCGACAAAACTGGTGAATCCCCACTGCAGAAAGGCCTTGCTATGTGAACGTTTCTTGCCCGAAGCCATCACTGAATTTTTTTTTATTTAAGACTGGAAAGCAGATATTATCCAGAGTAGACAAGCCTATATATCTAATGCAGTACCACAAAATTAGTAACAAAATTATCCTTAGAAAAAAAAAATCAAACGATCTCACTTTCCAGAGTTTTTCATATAGGATATATTGTATATTTATAGAACAGGCCGCAAAATATCAGGTAGATTTCCATTTTTAAGAAATTTCAATACTCCAAAAAATGTAGAAAATGAGTCAGTAGCTTACACCTCAACTATCCTGTCAAAATTAAATGCCACACTAAATAAGTGACCCATATAAGCTTATATGTGAATGTGAAAGACGTAGAAAAATCAGAGGTAGCGTACTGAGCATAGAATAAGCCTCAACTGGTTCAACACACACTATATATATATATATATATATATATATATATATATATATATATATATATATATATATATATTGTGTGTGTACGTACATATATAATTATTTATGAACCCATATTTATCAAAACAGTAGTGGAGTACAGCAGTAATATTCTAAAACACTCTGTGAGCTTTAACTGGAGTAGTATTTTATTTCTGTGTGACTAATAACACTCTATTTCCTATTGGCGATAAGTATGGCATGTAACAACACAAAAACTGAGACAAATAAGAAACAAAAATGAGAAATCGGGAGACTATTTACCTTCTACTGTGCTGCAGTGGTAGTGACCTAAGCTGATAGGTTAGAGCAGGGTTGCCAGATTTTTTTTATCGAGTTATCGATGTTTCAAAATTATCGTTTTTCCACCTAAATTATCATAAAAATATATCGGATGCATGTGAAAATTATCGTATATTTTAACTGCTACTACTACAGGCCCACGTAGCCATGGCCTGAAGTCAGGTTCTTCCTGTACTGTTGCTGACGATGTGAACCCGAACTCGAACTAGTCTGAGGAATATATATACATATATATATATATATATATATATATATATATATATATATATATATATATATATATATATATATATATAAAATTGTGTGTGTGTGCGTGTGTGTGTGTTTGTGACATTTGTATACTGACACGGAACGGGAAATATGTCATATCAAAACACTTTTTTTTTTCCCCTCTTCGTTACGATATTTACGCTTGTTAACAGAATTCCATATCGTTGTTTTCTTTGTCTGGGCTTCCACTTTAACGTGTAAAAGAACAACTTTAAATTGTAAAAGAAAAGCGGCTTGAAACTATACCATATAAATTATCTTTTTCCTTTTTTGTGGCGTTACAGGAAGCACCTTCTGCTCCTTATCACCCATATGAGAAGACATAGAAACGGTGTCTGATTTCTAGCTCTGATAGTGTGCCTTTCACTAAGGTGACTGCGCCCAACAGCTTCGCGGTGACGACTGACGAATATCAATTTCATACCGTAACGGCCAACCGTCAATGTGACTCGAAATGTGCCAGTACATTTCGTATAGTACAAGCACAACAGGCCTAGCTATCTCATAGACACAATTGCCCTACGTGCACTAAAGAAAATTACGACTTCTCATTTTACAGATAACATACTATCTATGGAAAAGATTTCCTCTTGATGAAAAGTTTTTTTTTTTATCATTTTTTTTTATTAATTCATAAATTCATATCCCCCCGTGACATATACTCAGCATGATTGACTGTCGATTTTTCACTCTTCTTTTAGCTGATTCACTACATTCACCGTTTAATGTATAGATGTATTAGTATCCGGGAAAAGTGCGTTTTGTGAGCGCGTGACGAGCGAGCGGGAGTTTGTACATAAGCCTGTCATAATTTCATCTCGGTGTAAACTTTCAACATTTCTGGTGAGGTAGTTGAACAATAACAGAGGTACCATAGCAATTATCACACTCACTATGATCAGTTCTCTGTTACTGACTTGTCATGTCAATGAAACACGTCAGTAAGCACTTGGCTATTGATCGAATGATAAAACCCAGAAATAGGGCAATTACCCTTGCTGATTTCACTCCCTAAATATAGAAAGAATGTTTATGTAATATTATGAGTGTAGTATCCGGTACTTTATTATTGGAATTATTGCAAGAAAACGTAGTGTTACTACAGGAAATCTTTTTTTAAGTCAAAATCAGTGGCGCACATCAAATGAAGCCTTCGGTATAATCCCTTGGAAAGCTGGGATTCCAAGGGGCTTCTTTGGTCTCAAGAGTAAATATAAAGCTAAAAACAAAATTTATTGAATGTACATACTACCTGCTGAAAGAAACTCTTCTCTATCTTACATAGTAGAAAAGTTACTAGCCTCTAAAACCATTGCGGTCAAGCTGCGTCATATCGGGGCGTGTCATGTCAGGCTGGATCATGTCGGGCCGCTCATTTCTCAGCTGAACGTAGAATAAACATCCCTATGTTCTCTGCCCTAGCTCGCTCGTAAGTATTATTTTTTTTTCTTTTTAGCTTGAGAATACACATTACCTAGAACTTATCATGTTTTCGAATAAACAGTAATTTCAGTATTTACATTCATAAAGTTTTACAATATTGGTTTTGCTTCTCTTAAGGGCGTGGCGGTACTCAATTCCCAAAGTTTCCCCACAGAAAATGAAGATGCTGTTCGTTAAGCTATCTCTGATGTTCACCTTCGCTATATATATATATATATATATATATATATATATATATATATATATATATATATATATATATATATATATATATATATAATTTTAGCCGTGGCCCAGTGGGTTAGAGCGCTCCGCTCTAACCAAAGGGTCGGAGGATCGAATCCATCCAAGGGTCATTGGTAGACATCAGGAAGGGCATTCGGTCATAAAATGCTACACTCTCCAATCCAAAAGTCCTCTACCCAGGGGCAACGCCTTAGCCCTTCGGGGATACATGGCGTAAGACCAAAATATATATGTATATATATATTTCTCTCCTCATTTGCTCCGCCAAGGAAAGATCTTCAGTCTCCTCTCTGTTTTTGCCATGAATCACTTCTTACCTTTAGGAGCTTTGCATTTTCTTATCTACTGCCCATGATGAATTGCCAATTTCCTTTTATTTTTTCTTGCCACGACTACATGCCAACTAGGAAGTTTTCGATCTTTTTTTTTTAGGGGGGGAGGGAGCTTAAAGCACACTCCGAAGGGACCTTAACAACAGTCCTTTTGAAACCTCTTAATCTTGTGAAGCAGGAGGGTATCATTTTTGGCAACTAGCCCTCTACCGTTGCGCGAGCATCAGCTTGTGTGTGTGTGTGTGTGTGTGTGTGTGTGTGTGTGTGTGTGTCCCTTCACTCCTCATAGACTATTCCATTGATTTGGATGCAACACGCCAAGCATATTTGTCTAGTTACTCTGAAAGTCTTCCAGTATATACAATTTTCTAAGTATGAATTTTAGTGAGGTTAGCCTCCCCACCAAATTAGAAAATATCCCAAATAATCTAAGGAGAGTAGATGTGGCTTTGATATCTTACTACATATTGTACTATGAGCTCTCATCCGTAATGTTGCATTTAGGGGGCATGACCCTCAGAGAATCTTAGGGGGTCAGCCCCCCTCCTAATAATAAAAACGATCAGAAATAGGATAATGTGGCCAAACTTGGCTGAATCGGTAGAGAGGCGGCCTGCAGTCCTTGTGGACCCAGGATCGAATCTCGGTTGGGGCAGGGAACAGTTTAGGGATTTGAATTTCGTAAAAGCAGACTTTCCTGATCTACCAGAAGACCCGCCGACATGTCATAAAAATACCCCCACTAATACCAATACAACAGTCCTGTATGAGACAGCCCTAGCATATATTCAATATGGACGGTGGGTGTTAGCGCCGAAGTGGTGACATGTAGAGGTGTATGGTATGTAGGAGGACTACTGGGCCTTGAAAGCAGGCTGTGAAGCCTATGACCAGAGTCGGACACACACACACACACACACAAAAACTGATTTCAGTGAAAATTCTCATATCAGTTTGTCTGATGCTTTGATAATGTCTTCCACTATTTAATATTTTCCATCATTAGTTTCAGGGGGGTTGGTCCCCCCTTGAAAACTTATAAAAGGTACAGATTAGGGGAAGGAGGGCAGCTATCACTTGGATATCTTAGTATATGTTGTAGAATGGGTTCCCTTCTGCTAACTACTACTACTACTACTACTACTACTACCACCACTACTGCTACTACTACCACAAATACCACTAGGCTACTACTACTATTATTTTGTAATTTTTTCAAATCAGCATGCATATTGCAGGATTGGGTTGATGTTTTGATGATCGCTCTGAATACACAGGAAGAAATTGCACTTTTGCTTTATTCATACCTACTAATGTTTTTTTGTGATCCTGTGCACACAGTTTGTACAGGTATACCTTGATATACGATACCCCTAGACGTGATACCCTGGCTTAGCGATGGGGGTAGAAATACCACCATACTCTGCCTAACGATGGTCAAACCCCGGTTTAACGATGGGTTTAGATTTTTTTACCGAGTTTGATGATATTTTAGACTTAAATTTTGTGTTTAGGTTGATTATTAGACTGTTTTTAGACTTTTAATAATGTGTTTTAGTCATTGGTGTGGTGAACATTTTCATTTTGGGGTATAGTTTACTAAATATAATTTTTTCCAGACATATTTGATGATTTTCATATTTTATTTTTGGGTTTAGGTGAGTTATAAGCTGCTTTTAGACTTAGTTTACCTTGTTTTAATGCTATTGGAGGTATAGGTGAGCTAGAAACTTGTTTTTGGACTCATTTGGGTTGGTTTAGAACTTAGTTTGGATGGGAAACCCAAGGCTCAAAAAACACATCCCTTTACTTTAAATGTTAAATCTACCCCAATATATGATACCCCACCTAATTATGGGTTTTTACTTAACCAATTGCATCGTTAAACCGGGATGTACCTCTACCAGTAGACTGACAATCTGACATAATCTTAGGATTGTGTTGATGTAATTATGTTTGCATGTATGTATGTAATGTTTGTCCCTTCTTTCTTATGTGTAATATATACAAATATTATGACAATAAAGGGGAACACTGTCCTAATTTAGTTTCTGGAAACATTTGTTTCCTTTTTTAAAGCCTTAATTGCACATCAAAGGGTATTTAGCAACTTCCTGGAGTCTGTTGATATCTGTTACCCTCCGTGTGTAATGCTCCACAGAAATTTCTCACCTCAGGAAAACAGACAGATAGTCATACGGACGCAGTCTTTGGATTCTAGAAATACTATCGATATAAGTATTAATGAAAGTAACGCTTTGCCCTGCTCTTGTGTCATATTTACTGGAATTCTGGATGATGCATATAAGTGGTCGACATTTCTAGATTTCTGTTTTTGAAATCTTACTCCAAAGGGACTTTTGCAATATTTGTTATTAAAGTTTGTTAATATCTCTTATCGTTTATGCTTGATGCTGTGCATAAATGTTGCATTATAGATAGGCACAGACAGACACAAACTTAGCCGTATGTGATTAAATTATGAAAGTATATAGTGTTTTGCTGAACCCTTTCATGTCGTATTTACGGCCTATCTGGTATGACCCAGGTAGGTGATCAAATCCCTTAGGATTATTTTGCTTATAGCACACGCCAAACGGTCCCTAACCACCTTTGTTTTTGGAGGATGTTGAAACCGTTCACCGTTTGTGCTTCATTCTCTGCACAACGGCTATTCTGGCACGACGAAAGAACGCAGTCTACTTTTCAGCAATATTTGTGACCAATAGCAGAGTCTCTTCAGAGCTCGTGCTTGGGAGTTTCTTAATATCTCTTCCCTTTCCTGCGTGATGCTTCGCAAAAACATCGCAAAGTACACAGACTGGCAGACAGGCAGGCACACTTGAACAATAGATTTGCTATTCTGAGCAGACTCTGCCAGGTTTTACCTGCAAATTTCTTTATCTCATCTCCATAGCTCTGTCTGGCTTTTTCTGCTCAGTTTTGCAATCTCTTGGAATCATCTTGCTCCATCGGTTATCCCTAATTCTTGCTACATAACCTGTCCATCTCTACTTCTGTTCTTTTATAACTTCTGTAATGTCCTTGATTTTAGACTGCACTCTCACCCAAGTTGATCTCTTCCTATCATTCAAATATATTTCTAACACTGACAATTCCACTGACCTTTGAGGAAGAATTATTTGTCTTTCATTGACTTTTTTTTTAGTTTCCAGGTCTCAGAACAGTATGTCATAGCTGATATTATGCCTACGTTATATACTTTTCTTTCCATACATACAGAGAAGTCACTTTTTAAGTCTCTATGTATACCAAATGCTTTCCATTCAGTTATTGTATAATGAGTCTTCTCATTTCGTTTGCATGACTTTTCGTTAGTTTTAGTATTTTCTCCAAGTAATTCAAATCCTCAACTTCGTCAAGAGTTTCTCCATTTCATTTTGACGACATTCTTTAGTGTACTTGGATTAAACAGTTTCATTCCAGTTCAACTTTAGCCCTACTGTAAAACTGTCTCTGCTTAGGTAATTTAGTATTTCTTGCAATGTCTCCGCTGTTTCTGAGATTAGGACAATGTCATCTTCAAATCTTAAATGGTTAAAGTGTTCTCCATCAATTTTGATACATTTGTTCTCCCTTTCTAGCCTTTCAAAAATGCTTTCATGCGGGCTCATGGCCTTTGGTTCCTTCTTCCTCACATAAAAAAAAAAAATAGTAATCAACTGTAAAAAAAAAAAAATCTGAATCCTCCTGACGCACACCTTTCTTAGTTCTGATTTTTAAATGAGTTTAATGTTGCAGTTTCCTCTTTGTATATGATTAACAGTTCTACAACGGTCTTGTTTACACCTTGTTCCCACAATGAATTTATAATTTCGCTGTGCTCCACTGAGTTGAAAGTCGTTTCGTAGTCGATAAAACTTAAAGACGGTGGTTTATCATATACCATAGTTCTCTCAATACTATTTAATGGTCAACAGTCGATTACCCGCTTCGTAATCCTGCCTGTGCATTAGGTTGGTTTTCATCCAAATTTATTGTTATTCTCTTCGTAAGGACTTTAGCGAAGAGTCACCTTTTTTGTACAGTAAAGTCATCATTGCATTACATGTTTTGAGAGCTCTCTCCTTTTTATATACATTGGGTAAATAATTGGGTGAATCGATTTTGAACTACTCATGCATATGACAGTAAATCTGCAATATCTTTTTCTGGGTCCTATCCTCTTTTCAGACGTTTAAAAGAAAAAATTGCTCAATCTGGTGTTACCTCTGTTATTTCACTTCTGTCATATGTGAAATCAGTTGGTGGAACTATTGTTTTTGAAGCATACATTTCTCTGTAATAAACTATCTTCACCATTTTTTCTCTTAGCTTGAGGAGTTTGCCATTATTTTTTTTCTTTTATATAATATGTTGTTTTCCTAGTGCCATTTAGGTTCGGATCTATTTCGGACTATTTCTATATTTCGTGGATTTTTTTATCCGATCTATATTTCTCATTCGTTTTTCTTCCCCCGTCTCTTGATAAGCCTATTTAATTCTGTTGTTTCCAGTTCATCTTTCTTTGTTTTAACTCTCATCTCCTTTCTTATTTTCATTAGCTCAAGGGTCGTTTTTTAATACCTGATGGCATTGGTTGTACTGACTTTCTTTACTACCATTGCTGATTCCGTTTAAACAATTGTTAATCTGTCGTTCAAATCATCAGTGTCACACTCGATAGAACAAGCCTGAAAACTGTTCTCTATTTCCATCTGAATAGCAGCCTTCCTTCCAGTTACGGTACTTTTAGTGGGATTACTTTTTTATTAAGCTTCGCCATATAAATGGCAAAGTTTCTTATTTTCGTCAGTATTATTATTAGTCTCCACCTATTGCATAGGTGGAGACTAGCGTTTTTGGTGATATTATTATTATTCCAACCTCAGAGTTTCGCGACGATTCCAGAAAAACGGGAGACTGCACAAGGAATCTGAAGGGCCCAGTTTACGCGTCCTGGCATGGGCCATTGCTGATAGGGAAAAAAATCCGGATCCTTTATGCACAGTGGAAGGGAATGGCAGAAAGAGTCACAGTATTTTGAGCAAACGAGATAAGTTGGTCGTGTCTACTGTAGATTTCAATCCCACCTCCACAAGGAATCAGAAGAGTGAACCTGGGCCAATTTCCACTATATTACTACAGAATTCACCCTACCATGATCTATGAACACTACTATGGTGTCCTGTTCATGTCTTAGTGACCGTTGGTCAAGGACCTCCATCCGGAACAGTAGGCAGGGACTAGTAGCTGTCCACAGGACAGTTACAGAGTTCTAGTTATTATTTTTCTTCTTTGCACTTTTTTTGTACTTCGATCTTGATTATAATATACATGAAGGTACGCTAGGGTAATCTAAGTCGTTGTGCCAAATATAGATGACCTTGACCTAATTTTGAAGGTCATATTCTCATTTTTTTTTCTAAAATTGCATATTTGAAATCGAAATATCTCAGAAACTAATTTGGATACAACTATTTGGTTGAAAATTCTAAGATAAAAATGTTTGCTGAATAATACTGGCTTCACATTTTGCCATTTAGCCTAGTGGAAAGTACAGACTTCAGATCTGCTCAGGTTTATCTTTGAAATACATTTCAGAGAAAATCACAAATGCTTTAAAGACGTAAGTTTCCAGATATATAGCTGCGGGCCCTCTGATGATCTGAAAGGAATATTGTTACAGTTATGCATACTGATAACAAACAGTTACTGAGACAAACGTAAAATTTATATGTGCGTTATCTGACACCTTTGTCTTCAGATCTTGTTGATGCTACACAAGAAGTTACCTTAGAGTCTTCAGAGCTTATTTTGCTTGTACACACACACACACACACACACACACACACTATATATATATATATATATATATATATATATATATATATATATATATATATATATATATATATATATATATATATATATATATATATATCGCAATGGCAAAGCTTCCTTACTGTGGCTGCAATATAAGAGTAGGTAACTGGTTAATATTTTTCTTCTCAGCACATTTATATTTCTTCGATCTTGAAGATATTAAACAAGAAGGTACCCTAGGGTAACCCTAGTCCTTGTGCCAGATATAAATGGCCTTGACCTATTTTAGAAGGCCATACTCTCATTTGTAAACTGCATATTTCAAATTGAAATATCTCATAAACTAATTGAGATACAGCTATTTGGTTGAAAATACTCTGATGAAAATGTTTTCTGAATAATTTTGCCTTAATATTTTGCCATTTAGCCTAGTGGAAATTACCAATTTCAAAGCTGCTGCTTTTTCTTTGCAATACGTTTTAGAGAAAACCACAACAGCTTTACAGCTGTATCATTACAGATATATAGCTGTGGTCCCTCTTCTGATCTGATAAAAATATGGTTACAGTTAAGCAAACAGTTTGCCAGCTATTGAAACAAACGTAAAATTTTCACATGCCTTCTCGGATCCCTTTGTCTTCAGATCTTGTTTATGTTACACATAAGTTACCTTAGGGCCTTCAGATCTTGGTTATATTAAACATACCTTAAATAATATAATCAGTCATGGCGAAGCTTCCTTATTGTGGCTACACAATAAGACTATGTAACTAGTTTTCAATTATTATCTTCCTTCTTTCACTTCTGAAACTGGATATGGCTGTGTAACCTATTATTCTGTGGTCACCTCCTACTTCTACTTTGTTGATAACTGTGACCTTAGTGATCGTGTTATTCGTATGTGCTATAATGAAGCCAATTTCATTCTACGTTTCTTCATTTAGACTTCACGTCCTTTCTCTCCCTATTCTTTAGAAGAAGAATGTGTTTATAATTCTCATCTCATACATTTCAGCAAAATTTACTACCACTTCACTTCTGTTATGCCTCTCTCCCATTCCGAAATATCCTACACATGCTTCTCCATTCTCGATTTGGGAACATATGCACTGTAGTCTCCAATGAGTGTAGAATATCTGCTTCCATGATCTGGGAGATGTAGCCTTAAAATGCTTCTTTTTTTTTCTTTTTTTTTCTCATTGCTTTAAGAAGCCGGTGCATATACTTGTATTTCTTTCACGGTGTATCTTTTGCATAGTCTACTTACAACCCATGCAAGTCTGTCAGACACACTGCTGAATTTAACAAATGTTCTCTGCGAGATGTTTGTTAATTAGAAATTCTACTCATTCTTTCATTCTCCTTTCCTCTATTTAATATATAATAGATGCCTGGTGTCTTGGAGCTGAATTAATTTTTCTTCCTTTCTGTGGCTCTGGCTCATACTTAGAATATCCCAATTAATGTTTACTAATTCAGAGTTTAAAGTATCAAATTCGTAAGACTCTGTGAGGCTTCTTACTTTGTACATAAAAATTTCATGGATTTCAGTTTGTTTAATGTCTCAACCTCTCATCTGCCACGACAGTGCCTACTAACCTTTGGTGGCATACTGTTCGTATGCACAGGAGACAGTGCTGTTGAACATTTAGTAGACGATGCTCAAACAAGATCGCCCGAATATTAGTGTGGTGGACAATAGTGGTGTTTATTCAGTGCTGTTTCCACTCATGCTTTGACTCCTATTCTGTGAATCTCATCCTCTTTTCTATTAACTGGTCTTGAATTCTCACTATCATTAGCCTAATACTGATTTCTCTTGTTCCAGGTCTGTTTTGTCACCTTATGCAGAATAAAGCTTCCTAACCAGTCTGTTCATATAACAATTTACTGGGCATAAGTCATCTAGAATGGAAAGATATCTCAAGCCAGATCATCTTGATTTAGACCCATCGCCTCCTAATGCAGCAGATCAGTGGAGACATTAGAGTATATAATTCAACATTTTCGTGGGTGTTCTTGAGTCTGCTTCTGTATCTGGAGCTTATGGGGCATCAACTGCAGATCAGTCTTCGACTGCTGATTTCCTGTCTAAATCTTTTGTTGTGAGTCGATCCTTACTGTCATGTACTGAATTAATCTTCTTGTTAATCATATTTCACCAGCAGTTTACATGTGCAACTCTGACTGTGACAACTACGATGCCATAATTAGTATCCTGGAGGGAGTTTTTGTGAAACACAAGACGGTTATCTTCTCTCAGCAGATACTAGCTATTCGCCAACAGCAGGCTGGTGAAAGTCTTGATCAGTACTTGCAAGCTTTAAAGACTGTGAGTTCAAGACAGTAACTGATTCCTTTATCAATTGTCTGCTGTCGAATCACATTTATTAGGCAAAGATTGACAATAAAACACTGGACTTACAGGCGGCCTATTATCAAGCTCACACACTGCAGATTGCCCAGAAACAATCTGTCTCATTCATACAGTATGATTCTGTAAATGCTCCTGCCTCTGTGTTTCAGTCTGAGCATTGTCGTGAATCTGCAGAATCCACTAGCTGTTTAGACAAGTCTAGTGAATAACATACTATGGCTGATTCTCATAACCAGAAGTGTTTCATCTGTGGCCGAGAGCACCATCCTACTGTAGGTGATGATGTCCTGCAGAGGATGCTGAATGCAATAACTCTAAGAAAATATATATCCACCATTAACTCTTCGATGCTGACAGCCACTGTTTGCGATTCCTTCCTAGCTGCTACTCGCACTGCTGCTTCTCCTAAGAGTCATTTACTTGCTGTTCTATCCGGGAAAGTCCGAGGAGGACAGATGAACATACTTATGGACACATCAGTTCTAGCTCTGAAAAGATATCTATGGCCAGCAGCGCCCTCTTATCTGTCACGGTTGAATATTGTGCTGTATCTCTTTAACGGAGCAGCAGGATCTACGGTGGTGTCAAATTTCTCTAATGGCTGACTTGTCCAGTGACGTAATGCTTGGACAAGACTCTTTGCATCAACATTCTTCAAATGAAATACCTTTTGATGATTTTCCTCCACCCCTTATGGTCTGCACCTGGCTGCTAATGTCTCACATCCATCGCTTTTCTCTAATATGACTAATGGCTGCCAACCTGTAGCAGTCAAGCCCAGAAGACGAGGCTTGCATGATACCAAATTCATTGAACTGGAAGTCAACCATATGTTGAAGGGTGGTATCATCAAACCTTCGCTGTCTCGTTAGCGTGCTCAGGTACAGACCATTACTCCTGTGAATCACAGAAAAAGATTCGTCATCGACTATTCACAGACAATCAATAAATTCACACAACTGGATCCATATCCACCCCCTCGATTCGAGGACATGGTGAATGACATTGCCGGTTACTGCTTCTTCAGTATGCTTGATTTGCAGAATACATACCATCAGGTAGCCATGACGCCAGAGGAGAGGATGTGTAATGCATTTGAGGTCATGGGCTGTCTATATCAGTTTTGTACAATCCACTTTGAAGTAACCAACAGTGTTGCTAATTTTCAATGGGGTGATGGATGAAACTGTTAATCAAGATCTCTGTGGCACCTATGCATACACTGACAACGTCACCATCTGCGGACAACACCAAACTGAGCACAACAAATACCCAAAGAAATTCATGGATTTCATAAGCAAATACAACCTGATGCTGAACGAAAGTAAGTTTCACAATTCGCTCACCTCCATCAACCTGCTATTCTACTCGGTGTCTAATGGCATGGTGAAGTCAGATCCAGGTCGGCTTAAGGGTTTACAGTACTTACCTTTCCCTTGAGACCTTTCTTCCAAAGCGGCATGCAGTGGGGATATTTTCCCCCTGCTCTCAGTGGACCTCAAAATACTCGGAGAAATGTCGCCTGCTAACTAATGTCCAGTGGTTGCCTTCTGACCGTGGAACAAGTAGATGCATTCAAGTCTCAGAGAAGGACATTGCTGATGCAGTACAACATTGCTGTAGCTGATGTAGTACAACTCTCGTGTGTGGGGAGGCTCCCCACATACAGCCCTTCTCAACAGGGTGGAGTCAAAGGCTTTTCGTCTCATTAACTCTCCTCCTCTTACTGGTTCCCTTCAACCTCTGTCTCTTCACTGCACTGTTGCATTTTTATCTCTTTTCTGTCGCTACTTCAATGGTCACTGCTCTTCTTAATTGTCTGCTTGCATCCCTCAACCTCTATGACGGGCACATAGCACCTGTCTAACAGCAAACTCTCATCTCTTTTCTGTCCAACTCTCTAATCCAAGAGTTAACTGTTACTCCCAGTCCTTCATTTATGCAGCAGGTCAACTCTGGAACTGTCTCCCTCTGTCTGTATTTCCTACTTCCCATGATCTCCAGTTTTTCAAACACAGTGCGTCCAGGCATCTCGAAATGAACGAATCTTTAATTTGACTCTCTTTTGTATTGTTTTTTTTTTTTTCTTGGAAGGAACGGTTGCGGGCTCCTGGCCTTTGGTTCCTTCTTCCTTGCATTAAAAATAAAATAGTCTCCATAGACTTTTCTCTCCCTCTCGAGATCGAGACACATGCCTCAGAGCATATTATTGCTATATTTTTAAATCAAGACGGTCGTTCTGTGGCATTTTTCTCAAGAATTTTAACTTTAGCTGAGTAAAAACACTCATCAGTTGAAAAAAAAAAAAAAAAAAGCATATGCCTTCACTGAAGTTACACGAAAGTGGTATCCCCAGCTGGTTGGGAGACATTTCTGACTTGTTACAGACCAAAGATCTGTCTCATTCATGTTCAACACTCGAAGCAAGAACAAAACAAAGAACGAGAAAGTTACAATGTGAAGGCTGGAACTATCGTGCTTTAGTCAAGACACTGTGAATCGTCCGGAGAAACAGAAGGCTGGTGCTGATGCTCCTCTCAAATAACTCGTTTCCACTGCTCTCACTCTTGACTTGTGTCCCTTCAATAAGGTCCAATCGTCACTTCCATACGTCAGAGTTGTTATCACAATACTGTCATGCAGCAACTTTTTTACCTCCATGCTCAATTCCTGGTCACTTACCATTGCTTTCAAAGAACCAGCAACCTTTCTTCCTAGCTGTACCCTTTCAAGCACTTCACCCTCTAAACTTCCATCCTTACTCATCACGCTACATATAATATTACCGACGTTGTAAAACATATATTAGTTACCCTTAGCGCTAGATGTAGAAAATGGACCTTCACCTAAGAGGATTATAGAAAACAGAATGCTGAAAAGGGTAGCTATTACAATTTTAAAAAGCACTGGGATAATGATGGGACATTTTATATATATATATATATATATATATATATATATATATATATATATATATATATATATATATATGTGTGTGTGTGTGTGTGTGACTATATATATATATATATATATATATATATATATATATATATATATATATATATATATATATATATATATATATATATATATTAACAGTGTAAGCAGAAGGTTTAGTTGAAAGGAAGAGGTCAAGTATGTTGGAGCTCTCTCCAAGGTGGTCAGGGATACGGGTAGGGTGCTGTACAAGCTGCTCTAGGTCACTAAGGATAGAAAAGATGTTGGCTTGTTCACCAGGTGGATCAGTGAAAGGAGAGGAGAGCCAAAGGTGGTGGTGAACATTGAAATCTCCTAGAATGGAATTTCAGAAAAAGGAGAAATGGATACAATGTGTTCCACCATAGAAGTAAGATAGTCAAAGAATTTTCCATAGTCAGTGGAATTAGGGGAAAAGTAAACAGTGCAGAAATATTTAGTCAGAGAATGACAGGAAAACCGAAGCCAGAGTGTAGAGAGTTCAGAAGAATCAAGTTCAGGAACACGAGAGCAAGATAAGTCGTTGCTTATATGTACACAACAGCCACCTCTGGCTTTGAAATGAGTATAAAGAAAGTAGGAGGATACAGAAAAGGGTTTGCTGTCAGTTGTCTCAGACAGCTGAGTCTCAGTATGGAAAAGAAGGTGAGGTTCAGAGGGGTAGAGGTGATGCTCAACAGAGTTCAGTTACTCTTCTAGGAGCTGCCTACCATGGGCCAACCGGCCTACTGCAGTTATCCTCTCTTCTTATGTTCTTATGTTCTTATGCCCTAAGATACCGATTTTTATTTTTTTTTCCACTGCTCTCATGCGCCCTTCCCTGTTTGGCCTTCAGGGACAGTGTTCCCCAGAGTGTTTGGGCTTGTACTGAATTGTAAATAAAGAACATATAAAAAAAAAAAATAATAATGCAAAATATTCATTGCAACAACAATTACGGAAGTTACGATAAAGAGCTTACTGAATGTCAGTGCATATCGCCGTAATGAAGTGGAACAACTCTCTGGGGCATAAACATCAAAAACAGCTGCGAACACAGTCAACGAACAGGACAGAATGCTTCTTTGTGCTTGTATGTGCCATCATCATCTCTTGCTAGTTCATTATAAAATGGTGCTATAATATCAGCTATATAATAAAGGATATTATGTAATGTGCTCTCATATTCATAATATTCAATTTTGATTGAATCAAATACTCCCAAAATATCACAGATTATAATGTCAGAATTTTTCTGACATCTGGAGGAGTGACGTCACAGACTACCGCCAATATCATCAACATTCATTTCCTTACTGGCTAGCAGACGAATTTCCGTTCCAATGGTTGAGTTGGTGCATCATATGAACCACTAGCAGCAACACATTCTGATTGGGTGGAGTGTGTGTCTGTGCTGAGAGGTCTGCCCATGCACCGATTTCGTCCCATGTCTGAGCCGGATGATACACATTACCGCGGAAAAATGCATAGCACTGCTGATTGTTTTCATTTTCTGACCCAGATATTGCCCCATTTTGCCAGATTAACAGAAGCGAGCAGAAAGCACCAGATATTGCGATAGTTCAGATATTGTGACAACATAACTGAGAGATTACTGCATAGTAAACCATTGTGTTTAGGTTATGTCAACTACAAAAAGGCTTTCAACTCAGTGGAGCAGATAACAATAATAAATTCATTGCAGAAACAAGTAGTAAATGAGAGCATTCTACAACGCCTTGATAAAAAGAGAGCTGCTACAGATGTTACATAAAGACTCAGAAAAAATAAGATTGAGAACAAGATGTGTCAGGGAGATACAATTTCACCAAAGCTTTATACAGCATGCCTTCAAAGCACTTTCAGAAAGCTAGATTGGGAGAGCAAACAAGTAAACAACGAGTAAACATTAAACCATTTAAGATTTTCAGATGACATTGTCATTATCTCAGACGCAGCAGAGACATTGCAAGCGATGCCGAATTCCCTAAACAGAGTAAATCTCAGGGTAGGACTAACCATGAACTACAATAAAACTAATATTCATTCCAAGTACAGTGGGGCCAGCAGTTTGGCGTAAATGAGTTTGGCGGATTTCAGTTTGGCGACAGGTTAGAAACTTTCCACGTCCGACAGTCTGGCAAGAAAGCTTTCATTTTGGTGCTGATCTGGGCGTGGTTCTGGTTCTGATTGAGGAGTTTGCCTTTGCAATGGACTCCCCTATTGATGTTTAGTTGAGTTTGTATTTTCTCTTACATTCTCTTTTTATCAAGAATTCCTACAGTACAGTAGTATTCTTTTCACTTCTTGACAGGACAAGGTATTAGTTTTGTCTCCATATACCATACGCACCCAGATTGGCAGCCATTTTGGTAGCCATCTTTGTTACTGGTCCCTGCAGTGGCCCCAGACAATGGCGTGGCAGACAGTGTCGGATTGATGGCCTGGGATTCGACTTTGACGAGTTTGCTAGAGAGGCTTTTGCGATGGAGACCCTTAGGAGAAAGGCGAGGGATGCCCCTATGACCCAACGAGTGGCTTGAGGCAAAGAGGGTGAAGAGGAGGACAATGATGACAGTGGAGAGGAAAGTGAGGATATTGGTGATGTGGCAGTCACTCAGTAGCACTGTCAACCCATAACACTTACTACTTTGGCCCAATAAAAGACTCATAAACACGTTATTAGTGAATTTACTTTCTTTACATAATTACATTGTTATTTAGTATAGCTATTGTTGAAAAATAATGTATTAGAAATACGAAAATGGTTCAAAAAGTTTTACTTTTGGTGACCAAAAACTCCTATGAAATTTTCCCGTAAGAAGTTTGCTTTCAGTTTGGCGGGTTTCAGTTTGGCGAATTTTTTTCAGATTACTGTTCTCTTCAAACTGGTGGCCACACCGTACACTGAAGAGCGTCATGATAAACGAAGACATGCTTGAAGTAGCTGAGGAGTACAATTACTTGGGGCAAATACAAAAGCTAAGTAAAGATCATAATAGCAACACAAAAAGATGCATTTCAATTGGATTGATAGCTTTTGACAAACACAGAGACATCATGAGATGTAGCTAGTCAGGATGTATGAAACGGAAAGTATACAACGAATGTACCGTATAATCCAAACTATGACGTCCGGTTGTAAGACCTGGAAACTGAACTATTCAATGGACAACCATCTAATCCAGTCTCAAAGAGCAGTGGAAAGGTTAGTGCTGAGAATATCTTTGAGAGACAGGAAGATATCAACTTATGTGATAGAGCAGATTAAAATCAAAGACCTTGCAGAAGATAGAAAGGAACAGAAATGGAGGTAGGCAGATCATGTTGCAAGAATAAGGAATAACCAGTGGAACAATAGGCTGACTGACTGGACTCCAAGAGATTACGACCAACTGGAATAACTGTCTGACTCACTCTCCACCGATTTCTGCAACATTCATGGCTTTTCTGTTCATTTTCTCTCTCTTGAACACCACCTCACTTCCTCCAAACTTCACCTGTACCTCAGTGAAACCCAGCCTTCTTAGGCGACTGATAGCAAATCGTTCTTTGTATCCCCCTAGTTTCTATATACTCGTACCCACTTCAAAGCCAAAGACGGCTGTTGTGTGTATGTACACAATAATATATCTTGCTCTCGTGTTCCTGAACTCGAATCTTCTGAATTCTCTACTTTCTGGTTTGGCTATGCTGTCATTCTCTAACTAAATATATCTGTGCTGTGTACTTATTCCCTAATTCTACTGACTATGAAAAATACTTTGACTTTCTTACTTCTGTGATGGAATACATCCTATCAATTCCTCCTTCCTCTGAGATTTCCATTCTAGATTACAATGTTCATCACCAATTCTGACGCTCCTCTTTATGCATTGATCCACCTGTTAAACAAGCTTACATCTTTTCAATCATTAATGACTTAGAGCAATTTGTACAACATTTAAACCATATCCCTGACTGCCTTGGAGAATTCCAGTATAGTTGATCTCTTCCATAACACAAATCCTTCTGCTTACTCTATTAACACTTTGTCAACATTGAGCTCCTCCAGTCACACAGCCTTATCACCATATCCTGTCTAATCGCTCCAGTAAGGCCTGTGGACCCTCCCATGAAGTGGCGGCTGTGACACTTTGGAACTGCTGATTGAAGGAAGTACTTTTTCAATTTTCGATGGATTACTTAATTATTGCTTCCATGGCCAACAGCCAACTGAGTGTGCCTCGTGCCTTATGGTGGTTATTCTCACCGGCCTGGAAGCATACATTTGTAGTGACCACCACCTGCGTCCATTACAACAGTCTCCCTTGCAATCTTTTCCCTTGGTGGGTTCAGAGACAACACAGATGTGCTCCTGGCAACAACGGTCCAGGGGACCCTTGGCTGCTGTGCCTTTTTTGCCCACAGGAGCAAAGCAGGTGACTCCACAGCCGCGCCGGGGAAGCCAGACCAGGGTGAGTGCCAACATCAGCTCACCAGCAAAAGCTCCAGCTACCTCACCAGCACCAGTTCCAGCCACCTCGCCAGCACCAGCCACCTCACCAGCATCATCTCCAGCTGGCTCACTAGCACCAGCTCCAGCCGGCTCACCAGCAGCTCCAGCTGGCACACCAGCACCAGCTCCAGCTACCTCACCAGCACCAACTCCAGCTACCTCACCAGCACCAACTCCAGCTACCTCACCAGCACCAACTCCAGCTACCTCACCAGCACCAACTCCAGCTACCTCACCAGCACCAGTTCCAGATATCTCATCAGCATCAGCTCCAGCTGGCCCACCAGCACCAGCTCCAGCTGGCCCACCAGCACCAGCTCCAGTCTCATCGGCAGCAGCAGCTCCAGCTTCTCCAGCAGTGTCTCACCAACACCACCAGCAGCCGTCATCACTACAGCAGCTGGCTACACTCTCAGTCTTACACTAGGCTATACAATGTACAATGTGGTACTTCTCTCTCTCACAACATACCCTTGGAACATACAGTATGTTGTAGTGCATTAATAATATACAGCCTAGACCCTATGACAGAGTGTTTGATATTGTCATTTGTGGCAGTATGATACTTGTCTCGCTACACCTTCTTTCCTCTTATCCTGTGGCTAATGCAAATAAACTTCCTTTAATCATGCTCGTTCTAATGCTGTCCACAACAGAAAGGCCTACGAAAGGTGCCAGAGCCAACCCACCCTTGAATCTCATCTTTTATGCTTCTACACAGAACGGTTTTAAGATTGTCTGCCAAGAATAATGTAATTCACAATAAATTTTCAGAACCCTTTGATTCATATTCTTCCCGCTCTTTCCAGGGCCATGCCTAAAAACCTCTCTAACAACTTTACTTCAACATCCTTCTCTCCCCTTTTCCACTTTGATGGCTCTGTGGCTGTTTCATCAACTGATAAAACAAAACCCTCCGCTCAGACTTTTTCCTCCAATTCCATACTAGCCGATTCTGGTGCTATTCCTCCATCACTTCCCTCCTCTGATTTGCTCCTGACTGACAGTAACATTTCTTCAAATGATGTGCTTTTTGCCCTCACTGCCCCTACTACTAACAAGGCATATGGGCCTGATGGGGTTCCTCTTATTGTCTTCAAGCCCTGTGCTTCTGTGCTTACTCGTATACTTTGCCTAGCTAAACACATTCACTTTTGTTTGTCGACTTGTACTTTTACTTCATGTCCCAAAGAAGGGTGACCATTTCCAGCCCTCTAACTATTACTCAGTTGCTTTAACATCCTGTATTACTAAAATCTTAAAATCTATTCTTAACTTTAAAAAATATTTTTAAAAGCAATTTTCCTATCAAAACCTTTCCCATCCCGAGTATGGGTTCCTACACGGACGGTCCACTGGCGATCTCACCTTCCCAGACTGTTGGTCATCTTTGATTCGGGACTTTGCTGAAGCTTTGTCATTGCACTTGACATCTCAAAGGGTTTTTGATCGCGTCTGGCATAAATCTTTAATTTCCAAACATCCATTTTACAGTTGCTATTCTTTTATTTGTGCCCTCATCTCAAGTTTCCTTTCCGTTCGTTATATAGCTGCTGCTGTTGGCGGCCACTGTTCTTCTCCTACAGGTATCAGTGGTGCTGTTCCTCAGGGCTCTGTCCTAGCACCAACTTCTCTTTCTATTCACCAATGACTATTTATGCTGCACATCTAACCCTGACCACTCATACGTTCATGACTCCACCCTTCACCTTTCCATTTGCTTCTCACAGTGGCCATATCATCAGTTACTTCAACAAACAAGAGATGAGGCTGTGGTACATCTAATAACTGATTTGTTTTAGATCTCTTACTGGGGTAAAAGCAATCTTGTTTTTAATGCACCAAAATCTCAGTTCTTGCATCTCTCAACGATTAAAATTCTTACACAATAGTATCCTTTAATTAGTAACAATATTCAACTCAATCTTGCATCATCTTTGGACATACTTATAGTTTAATTCCCTGGGGATTTATTTCAGAAAGATCATATTACTGTAACTCTCTTCTAAACTGCTTTCAGGAGACTACGTGTGGGAAGCCCACTCTGTGCCTTCATTACTTCCGGACAGTTGTTGACTTTATACAAGGGTTTTATTCGCCTTTGTGTGGAGTACAGCTCCCATGTGTGGGGAGGCTCTCCACATACAGCTCTTCTCAACAAGGTGGAGTCAAAGGCTTTTCATTTCATTAATTCTCCTCCTCTTACTTGCTTCAATCTTTGTCTCTTCATCAGGCTGGTGCATCTTTATCTCTTTTTTGTCTCTACATCAATGGCCACTGCTCCTCTAAACTGTCTGCTTGTATATCTTCCTTTTTTTATTAAACTCTCTAATGAAAAAGTTAACTGTTACTTCCGGTCATTCATGTATGCAACAACTCCTCTGTGGAGCTGTCTTCCTACGTCTGTATTTCCTAGTGTCTATGACCTCCAGTCCTGGCATTCGAAATAAACTGATCTTGATTTTGGCTCTTTGTTATTTTATTTATTTTTTTCTTGACGGGAACAATCTTGCTGGCTTCTGGCCTTTGGCTTCCTTGCATAAAAAAATAGCTAGATAATAGCTAGATAGACAAACAGATAGGTAGGTAGGTACACACACACACACACACACACACACACACACACACACACACAAACTGTATAGTGCTGTCCCTAAGTGATTCTACACAGAGTGACAAGTCAAATGGTTTCCTGCAGCATAGGAAACCATATAACCAAAGGATGCCTGGTGGTCTAGCAAGATAAGATACCGTGCTCCTAGCGTGAGCCCCGTGAAGGTTTACGTCTGTTGCTCACATAATGCCACTCAAAGGGAACAAAGCTGGTCACCATCTTTTTCTTTTCTTTTTTATTGTGGGCTGAGCGGCCTGATTCTGGGCACCTATGCTCATGATTAGACAGATGGTTTTGATGCAAATTCTGCAGCAGGCATGGTGATTAGACTGCTTAAATTAGGAATTATAGCAGACGACAAACTTTGAGCTATAAGAATGTGATATTCGACTGTGTGATACAGAACATTTGTTACAAGCAAACATTTTCAGCTTTTTAAAAAAATGTGACAACAGCAAACATGCATCACCTTCAGGCAAATATGTAAGCAAAATCTTGCTGATTATGTCATACTTTGACTGTTAATTACATGATCACGTACTTATTCATGGAATAATGTAGAGTAGGTAAGCATGAAAGAATATGAACCATACTGATCTCAAAATCATCTCCATTGCATTTCTCAAAATATCCAGACTGAAAAAAGAGTGACTTAAGGAAGCGTCTGGCGCAATATCCTAACTGGTTGCATACAAATGTACTTTTGTTTCCAAAGCGATGTACTTTATATACTGTATATATATATATATATATATATATATACAATTTACATTGGAGAAAATCTGAATGTCTCATTAGACGGTAGCACTATGGTAGAGTACTGAAATTTCTTTTAAAACCAACGTTTCGCTCCTAAATATGATACCATCGTAACACTATCCGTTGCTAAAGAATTCCTTCCACTCTCAGATTCCTGCCATACAGAGATAGTAAGGATCTGATTCCATGGTGAGCAATATTATAGAACATATTTTTACAGACAAGAAACATACATATTACAGGAATGCGGACAATGGAAACATGACACCAGTATGTGTTAGAGTTGGTTATGGCAGACAACATGGCTGTTTTGCCTAGCCAGGAAAGAGAGTGAAGTCGTCATGGCAGATATATATAGTTTTCTAAGAACCAATCACATAACTGAAACCTTCATATAATGATAAATCTCAGTGTAAGGTGCAACAAGGAGAGGGCCTATAAAAGGTACCGGAGCCAACCCACCCCTGAATCACATTTTTTTTTGTTTCTACCTGGAATCGTGCTAAGTCTGTTCTTCGCTCTGCTAAAAATAATTTCATCCACACTAAATGCTCTCAACTCTCTAACTCGAATTCTTCCTGCTCCTTCTGGCACCTTGCTAAAAACATTTCTAACAACTGTACTTCATCATCCTTCCCTCCTCTTTTCTACTCTGATGGCTCTGTAGCTATTTTTTCTATTGATAAATCAGATCTCTTCGCTCAGACTTTCTCCTCAAATTCCACCTTAGATGACTCTGGTGCTGTTCCTCCATCACTTCCCCCCTCTGACTTCCTCATGGCTGACATTAAAATTTCTTCAGTCGATGTATTTTCTGCCATCACTGGCCTCAGTACTAACAAGGCATATGGACCTGATGGCATCCCTCCTGTTGTCCTCAAGAACTGTGCTTCTGTGCTTACACCCTGCCTAGATAAACTTTTTCGCCTTTGTCTTTCAACTTGTACCTTTCCTTCTTGCTGGAAGTTTGCTCTCATTCAGTCAGTCTCAGAGAAGGGTGACCATTCCCAATCCTCTAACTATCGTCCAATTGCTTTAACATCCTGTGTTTCAAAAACTTTTGAGTCTATTCTTAACAGAAAAATTATAAAGTATCTTTCCTATCACAACCTTCTTTCTGATCGTCAGTATTGGTTCTGTCAGGGATGCTCCACTGGCGATCTTCTCACCTACATTTCAGACTGGTCGTTCTGTACAGGAGCTGCTGTTGTAGACGGCCATTGTTCTTCTCCCAGATCTATCAACAGTGGTGTTCCTCAGGGCTCTGTCCTATCATCAACGCTCTTTTTCTTTTATTCATTAATGATCTTCTGAGCTGTACATCTAACCCTATCCACTTGTACGCTGATGATTCCATCTTTCACCTTTCCATTCAGTTTCCGCAACGTCTATCTCAGCAGTTACTTCAACAAACAAGGGATGAGGCTATGGCACACCTAATTTCCGACTTGGTTCGTATCTCTGACTTGGGCAAAATTAATCTTGTTGTTTTTAATGCACCAAAAACTCAGTTTTTACACCTATTAACCCGTCAAAACCTACCACAGGAGTACCCACTAATGTTTAATATTATCCAGCTCAATCCTGTGTAATCTTTGAACATGTTTGGGGTTTCATTCACTCGGGACTTATCTTGGAAAGATCATATTGCATCTCTTGTATAATCTGCTTCCAAGAGATTAGGTGTTCTAAGCCGACTCCGTGCCTTCTTTATCCCTGCTCAGTTGTTGACTTTATACACGGGTTTTATCCGCTCCTGCTTACAGTACAACTCTCATGTATGGGAAGGTTCCCCACATACAGCTCTTCTCAATAGGTTGGGGTCGAAAGCTTTTCATCTCATCAACTCTCCTCCTCTTACTGGCTCCCTTCAACCTCTGTCTCTTCACTGCACTGTTGCCTCTTTATTTCTTTTCTATCGCTACATCAATGGTCATTGCGCCTCTGAACTGTCTGCTTGCATCCCTCCACCTCTACGACGAGTGCGTAGCACCCGTCTAGCAACAAGCTCTCCTCCCTTTTCTGTCCAACTCTCTAATGCAAGAGTTAATCGTTACTCCCAGTCTTTCATGTATGCAACAGGTCAACTCTGGAACTATCTCCCTCTGTCTGTATTTCCTACTTCCTATGATCTCCAGTGTTCAAACACGGTGTGTCCAGGCATCTCGAAATGAATGGATCTTTAATTTGGCTCTCTTTTGTATTTTTTTTCTTGGAAGGAACTGTTAATCCAGGCTCAGCCTTTGGTTCCTTCTTCCTCACAAAAAAAAAAAATTAAGAGCACAAAGTGCTTTAGGAAAAAAAAAAAAAAAAAAAAGAGTTCAGGCAATCAAAGAGCGACGTTCAGTTGTCACATGTTCCTTAACACCAGTCATCCGTACTATAAAATATCTGGACCATTAACATTGGCAAAACCCAGTTCAGACTTTTGAATCGCTACACGAACACTAACAGTGCACGAACTTTTAATATTTATTTTGTTTATTAACCCTGGATAGACATACCTGGGTGAAATTCAGCTGGTGGTATTGCAAAAGCGTATTATACAAATGGATCCTATATCTCCGGAACATTCTTTGTCTCAGTAGCTGCTTTGTGTGCCAAGACTCGTTGTTAGGTGAGTGGATGACACTCTACACCTCGGTCCTCATATATTGTTTACAGTAGCCCGGTGATTTTCACTCGGCTATGCCTATTATGTGAGTAGTATTTGTCACTTATGGTTTTCTGATAAAAGAGGAGCTAGCAGCCTGTATTTGGGAGGTGTTGAGGATGCAGGCAAGGAGTGTAAAATAAGGACCAAAAAAAAGTATTTACTCTTGTATATTTTTAGCTATTGACTCTCGAATTTGGTTGTTTTTTATCCAAAAAATGATCTCAGGATTTTTTTTACATTACTACTTCTCATTAAACATTTTTTAGTACTTATATCAGTGTGAAAGAGAGAGGTCCTTCCATGCTCATACCAAATTTCCTGAATAAATATTGATTAGAACTTTTTTTTTCTTCCAGGGCCGGGTGAATAATAAGCAGGTATGCCTGTGGTGTTATTAAAAAAGACCTATACCTATCCCCGGCTAAACCAGACACATCGCTAGCCCATTCTGAGTGGTTATATTTATTTAGGAAATATATACATAGAAAATAAAACTGGTAAGAATCAACGGAAGAACGAATAAAGATAATGCATTTTTGGGCAAGATAAAGTATAATTCATAGGCTAGGCAAGAATTATAATTTAGCCTCCTTATGCCATTAATTGGGTGAAATAATTGCTGAAGATATTTAAATTTTAATATATGCAAGAGAAGTGAATGTGTTATTGTATACTTAATAGACTTCCATGGAATGTTTCCTGCCATTCCACCAATCAGGAACTACATAGCAGTATATCGTGGTTGTGTGTACCTCTACTTAAGTAGTAGTACATGCTATGTTCATAATTGTATATAGCAATGTGTAACTACGGCGTTATTACAGAATTATTTTTAACATAAACACTTCTTTGCTTCTTTGTAAAGCTGGTGGAATGGTGATATCCATTGCAACACTAACACATCAGGGATGCAGTAAACACTCCTCCATTTTTTTTTTTTTTCCAGCAATTTCTTTCCACATCAATTATGAAAGCGGTTGGGAGTCTAGACATGACCACCATAAACTCTGAAAAATATTAGTTACCCGGTATGTGTCGTGTCACAGTTGTTCATTCGGCTCCTATACATTTGACTATAGGTTTCTTTCTCTATACAAGTTTACGCTGTCTAGCATCCACAATACTTTCAGAAAAATAGGATATTAAGTGATCTGGACGTTAAGTGATCACCGGATTTTATGCTCTGTATATTGTATATTGTACTATATATACAGGTATAAGGTATATACTGTACTGTAGATTACTTTTAAAGTCTGGCATAGATCTTTAATTTCCAAACTGCCCTCTTACGGTTTCTATCCTTCTATCTGTGCCTTCATCTCTAGCTTCCTTTCTGGTCGTTCTATAGCCGCTGTTGTAGATGGCCATCGTTCATCTCCTAGATCTATCAATAGTGGTGTTCCTCAGGGCTCTGTCCTATCACCAACTCTCTTCCTTTTATTCATCACTGACCTTCTGAGCTGTACATCTAACCCTATCCACTCATACGCTGATGACTCCACCCTTCACCTTTCCATTTGGTTCCCGCAACGTCCATCTCAGCAGTTACTTCAACAAACAAGGGATGAGGCCATGGTACACCTAATGTATGACTTGGCTCGTAGCTCTGACTGAGGTAAAAATAATCTGGTTGTTTTAAATGCACCAAAGACTCAGTTTTTACACCTATCAACCTGACAAAATCCTCCACAGGTATACCCACTAATGTTTAATAATATTCAGCTTAATCCTGCATCATCCTTGAACATGCTTGGGATTTCATTTATTTGGGAGTTATTTTGGAGAGATCATATTACATTTCTTGTAAAATCTGCTTCCAAGAGATTAGGTGTGCTAAGCCGACTCCGTTTTTTCTTTACCTCTGCATAATTGTTGTCTCTATACATGGGTTTTATCCGCCCTTGTGTGGAGTACAACTCTCATGTAGGGAGGCTCCCCACATACAGCTCTTCTCAATAGGGTGGAGTCAAAGGCTTTTCGTGTCATTAACTCTCCTCCTCTTACTGACTCCCTTCAACCTCTGTCTCTTCGTCGCACTGTTTCATCTTTATCTCTTTTCTATCGCTACTTCAATGATCACTGCCCCTCTGAACTGTCTGCATGCATTCCTCCACGTCTACGACGGGCGTGTAGCACCCATCTAGTAGCAAACTTTCATCCCTTTTCTGTCCAACTCTCTAATGCAAGAGTTAACCGTTACTCCCAGTCCTTCATTTATGCAACAGATCAGCTCTGGAACTGTCTCCCTCTGTCTGTACTTCCTGCTTCATATGACCTCCAGTATTTCAAGCACAGTGTGTCCAGGCATCTCGAAATGATCGAATCTTGAATTTGGCTCTCTCTTGTATTTTGTTTCTCTCTTGGAAGGAACAATGATTGCACGCTAGCGGCCTTTGGTTCCTTATTCCTCGCATATAAAAAAATGAAAAATACAAAGCACAAATTACTACAAGAATACATAGTCTATAAAATATGCAACTGATCGTGGCTGCCTGCAGATGGTGTTGGTGACACTGTTATATGGTAAACTTTTTACTGCTTGTTAGTTAACTTTTTACTGCTTTTTGGTATATATATTTTTTTTCACTTTTATGTCAGTAGAGTAAAAAAGAAATATAAAACATATGAAGAGTATTAAAGTGTAACCGTATAGGCATACAGTAAATATACTGTGTAGCATAACTTAGTTTCGGGATGCTGGCCGCCTGCCACGCAGCAACACTACTTTGTGTCCGCATACGTTCATTATGTCCCGTTCTTTGGATGTTTTTATTTTTTTCGATTATATTTTCGTGGGTCCCCGGACGCTGAAGCAAACGACGTTGTGTGGTAGGACGTTAAGGATACCTGTACTACTGCCACTTTCACTGTCTCAGTTATTACCGGTAAAGTGCACTTTGTTAGCGCGTGATGAGCGAGTGAGCATTTTTACATACTCCTATCATCATAAATTTAATCTTGGTGTAAACTTTCAACATTTCTGGTGAGGTAGTTGAACTATAACAGAAGAATAATTAAGCTAAAATATTTAGTTTCTCGCATTTTCTCTCTCATTTTTTTCTCTCTGGATGTGCATATAGCGAGGCACTGTAGCATTTGTCACAGGAGCAATATTCATTATCTGCTCGCTACTTGCGATATCAGCAAACTGCGTCGGTAAATGCTTGGCTATTGAGAGAATGATAAAACCCCAAAATGGGGCGATTACCCCTGCTGATTTCATCGAAACATATAAAAAAACGTTCATGTAAAATTAAGAGCGCAATATCCAATATTGAAGTGTTAGAATTCAAGCAAGAAAACATAGTGTTACAACAGGAAACCTTTTTTTATTTCGATTTCATAGTGGAGGATGTCAGTTGAAGCCCTTGGTACATTCCCTTGGAAAGCTGGGATTCCAAGAGGGTTCTTTGACCTCGTGAGTAAATATATTGCTAAAAACAAAATTTATTGAATGCATACTACCTGCTGAAAGAATCTCTTCTCTATCTCATATAGTAGAAAAGTTATTAGCCTCTGAAAACCATCGCGATCGGGCCGTGTCATGTCAAGCCGGGGAGGGTCATGTCGGGCCGCTGATTTCTCAGCTGAATGTAAACATCGATTCTCTTGCTGCGCACTCTAGCTCGTAACTAGTGAATTTCCAGGTTAGCTTGGTAAGGATGCCCTGCAGGTATTTATAATCTTGATCATTCCTTTACCCTTCGAACAGTATGAAATTATTTCTTAAGTTACTTGGGGCAATATATCTACATCTATCTATCTATCTATCTATCAAACGTATCTATGTTCTTGATCATTCCTTTACCCTTCAAACAATATGAAATTATTAAGTTACTTGGTACAATATATCTACATCCATCTATCTATACAGGATGTTTCAAAAACAGTGTTCATAAATTTCGGAATGAATAGAGTACGAAAATATTAATATACTTTACTATGTGACATGTTTGGGAATTTGTCATATTTACCGTCATATTACACATTTTATGTACCCTAACAAGTGGATAGGCCGCGGAGGTCCCATTTCCTGATCACCTAGATCACCCGACCTAACTCCACTTGACTTTTATCTTTGGTGACACCTGAAGAGCAGCGTGTATGCTACACCAGTCAACATCTGTCAGGAACTGTGGCAAAGAGTTCAAGAGGCGTGCAGAGAAGTAAGGAAGACACCAGGGGTATTTGAACGTGTACAACAGTCACTTCTGCGCCGAGCCCAAGCCTGTATCAACAAAGGGGGGAGGGGGAGAAATTTCGAGCACCTATTGTAATTCTGTAGTGTACAATACATCGGTGTACACAAATGTTTGAAAAAATAAAGGTATTGAGGTGATGGTAAGCTACTGATCGTTTTCATCCCCTAGAGCTTCCTATTAAACATGAAATGTGTAATATCACGGTAAATATGACATATTTACAAAAATGTCACATAGTAAAGTATATTTATATTTTCCTACTCTATTCATTCTGCAATTTACGAACACTATTTTTGAAACACCCTGTAGATAGATAAATGGGTCGATGGATAAATGGATATAGACAGATAGATAGAAAGATAAATGAGTCGATGGATAGATGAATATAGATAGATAGATAGATAGATGGATATAGATAGATAAATAGGTATACATATATATATCTCAGTCAGCTAGATAAACTACTTCTGCATTAAATCACTCCATCTCTACAGTACATTGATGCAGTTCTGTTTTATGCATTTTAAGTTTTCTTACTGTTCTGTTTCCTAACTTTCTCATAAACAGTTCACAATTATGCTGTTCATATCCTCGATATTGGTCTCCTTCATTATACATTTATCTCCTTATTATATATAATCAAATGCTCCTTTCATGCTTTTTGCATAGCCCTTCCACCTAACTTTCTCTCCCCCATCTTTTCCTCCTTTACAGTAACTATTATTTCCATCTAATTAACTTTTTTTGTTTAATTTAATATGCATAGTACAGGCCGTTTCCTTTTTGCCTGCAGCTGTTTATATATAGGCATGATGAAAAGTTCTTGGGATGGCCAAGTACCTCAAGATGCAGTGTTTTATTTTTCACTCTTTTTTGTGAATGTCATGAAATCGTGTCGCGTTTCGTATCGTTTAAGAAGGCTCCAACATGCTTCCGTGCATCAACCTGTGTTACCTAATGGCTGCTCTCTATGCTGCTAGATCTCGGGCAGCCTCCCTTTTCAGTGTCTTATCCAAGGTCACACTCTGTGGCTTCGTCCCAGGTCTTTTCGGTCTGCTTCTCGCAGCCCTATCCTCGAAGCACGCTTTTCACCTTCCATACCCAGTTATCATCCTTCAAGCTATCAACAAGCCTAAACCATCTCAAATATACCCTTCCTCATCACAACACCAGTACATTCCAAACCCATCCTTCCACTCAAATATTTAATCGAAATAATGTGCATTGTTTACGAAAAAAAAAAAAAAAATTGTACTGAAGCCAACATACTGATACTCAAATCTGAGTAATTTGACTGAAATTGGTAAATATTTTAGCCAGCATCCTAACCAATCGTTTCACTCTCATACCTGTGGTAACTGTACTAACCTTATATTACCTAAGTCAGCTTATTTGCTTTGGTGCCTAAACGAACTAATCATTTTAGTGAAGAAGTTCAGTGATAGCACATATATGTTTGGACTGATGAAAAACTGAAGTACTGTATTTTCTTTTCCATTATTGTAGCTTTTGCATTATGGGTACATTAAAGCTGGTGAAAAATACAAACCTAACTAACCATTTACAAACACTTATCTAATTCTGATATCATAAATCCTGCCATGTAATATAATATTGTATATATAATCTTCCCATACCTTACTTATTTAGCGTCAAACGTGAGGGAAACTTAGAACTGTACCCATCAAAATACTGGGCGACTTTCATTGTTAGCAGCCACTGCAGCTGTTGCATGAATCAACTGTACATTTAAACTGCATGCGATAAACTTCAAGAAACACCTAATTTAAAAAAATGTAAATTTTATTCCATGACTTTTTCATACCAAGACTGTCATACAAGGATACTGTTGGACTGGAGGCAGTGTTATTGGCTTGCCCTCAATATTATATCTACAACAACAAGCTGGCTTACACAGAAACTTTAATATTCTTCCCGTTCCTCCCCCCCCCCAAAAAAAAAAAAAACTATTGAGAAATTATACAGGTAGTCTGAACTTGACTTGGAGACACAATTTACTGTCATTACTCGAAATATTGTGGGTCAGATCGGCACCTCACCGCCACGGAAGCTTTGTTTACTCGCATTCGTTTACAGACATGTTTAGTCATGTAAAATGTTCTAATTAGTTCTGTATTTCTCATATATTTTAGCCTGCCAAGGAAGATTTTATTCCTAAATTATTGAACGCCTATATACCGAAAAACAGCTACCTAACTTACAAATATTTATATAGGCTATGTTACACGAAAAGGGAGTCTCTGGTGTTGTTTATCCACCTGTCACATTCCACTACTATTGTACGTCCTAACCAGGTGAAGATCACCTAATGTGAACAGCAAATTCACTGATAATGAATAACAAGAACGCCAGACGCTCACGTTCGTCAGTACTGGCGTTTAGTTATAGCGTGATTGAAAGCCACCGGGGCGGCGACGAGCGCCTGTAGGATTCCTCTTCACCCAGGTGGCAGTGCGGATTCAAAGACCATACAGCCCACCTCTAGCCGGTTACGTACGTAGACTAAGGTTTATCTCTGTTAGGTTTTAGTGTGCTTGGGACTGATTTAGGACATGAAAGATATGTTCGATTTTTCAGATCAGACAATAAATCAGGTATTAATGGAAAATGTTTCTAACCCTTTTATTACAAAAAGTGTCTCCAAAGCTGAAAAAAAAAGTCTGGAGGAAGCAAGAACTAACTGAAAAAAAAATCATAGTAGAAGATTAAAATTATAATACTCTGACTGCCAGGATTTTTTCCTACTGAACAGAATCGTATATTGATACCCAAATAGAAGTTCTAGGTGTACCAATATGCTGAGGATGAGTTACTGGAGATAGCCCTTGAAGCATGTGACTTCTGGGAATCTCATCAGTTCAAGGTATTCATACGGTACTAGCCTGAATATAACCCATGTGCACCAATTATCCGTTCTTTTATCATCATCATCATCATTATCATCACGCTGACCATTTACTTTTTTCAAACAAGGATGGGTTGAGGTAGATTCCAGATGCAAGGAAATAGAAAGTTTGAAAACCTGAGAACTATGAACAGCATGCCTAGTGAAATGGGTTGTACAAACGTTCACACATCTTTTAAACTTCTGATTCCTATTCACAGGCCTAACCATCTCAACATTATTTTGTATTATATTTCTTTACAGATTTGGTTAACAAATAGTTGTGTAATAAACATAGTCATTTCCCTCTCGTTAGTCTGATTTGTTTTTGCAGAAAGAACAAAGGTCCTAAAATGATTCTCCACTTTCTTTTTTCCTCCCAACAAAGACAAATGTTACATGTGATATGAAACTGACAGTGTTTATTTTAGTGAATAAGTGTCTGTTTCTGAAATATTCTTCGTCATTCCAGGAAATTCGTGTCATTGTTACCACAGGGTATTGACTCTATGTACTGTTTTTTTTCCTTAGGCTGTTCTACTTTGGGTTTGGCACATTTGACCCCTCAGTGCGAGAACGTCATTTTATAATTTATTCTTGCTAGATGTCTGTTATTTTATTCAGCGAAGGGGAGGCTTTTGGAACGTGGAGGTATATATAGCATTCCTGTACCCCTTCATTATTACGGTGTTCTAAACTAAAAGAGTCTGGCTGCAGAAAGAATAAATCAAGTGAAGTCCTCGGGCTAAAGTGACTAAACATACTGCTGTTCATTCTCTCAAAGCCTGCTACTGCTATATCCACTTACCAGTTCCTTTCTGATGATGTTTATATCCTCCAGCACCATCCTTCTGGGACTCAGACGAACACGTTCATCTAGTGACACTTCCCCACCCTCCATATCTGCGGCAGAAAAGACATGATTCCCTAAGTAGCTGTAGAGATATTCGAACACCACTTCTATTGCGTTAATCTGTATATTAAACATCAATATCCTCTCGTATGTTATTGATGAAATCTGTTTGGATATTAATACGATATAATTATTCATGATAAACAAGAGAATGTTAGATGTAGTGTGCAAAATATTGCTAAGGAGAGTTCCCATGAAACCTCGGATGCCGCTTTAAATAGGCCTTTCACATAAACACATTAAACTATATATTTTCAGCGTGTGGGTGTAATTCTTCCACTGGAATAATTTGCGGTACTCTGAAAGCAAGGCACAATATATCAGTGACCGTACTGGTATTTATTCAAATTGCATCTTTCCAAGATACCGGTACTGCGTGTTGTTTTTCTTGTTGTTGATTAACCCTTGTCTGCTAGACCGAGCAGACCTGTCGACCAAAGGGAGGGCCGTCTTACAGATATATATTATATTGTTCACAGTGCAGGGATCCGGCGTCTTCTTGTGGTAGACAGTGTCACGCCAGTGTCAGACCTGGGTCCCTCCTACAGCTAAGTGTAGGGAAATATGAGTAGTTTGGTTTCCGAGTGGGGTGGAGGCGTGATGATTCACTCAGGTGCACTCTGTGTAGACTCCCTGTCACCTTGTTTACACCTATACTTTTACTCAAGCAGCTATCAAGCACATCATTGCCAACTAGTATGAAATTAAAAGTGAAAAATATGATAGAACAAACTTTTTCAAATGTTTAATTGTTATAGAGAAATGCTGATCGTAATTATCGTTAAGATCCTATAGATATACTTCTGTAACTCCTTATCCCCAGTCATTTATGATGAAAGTGGAAGCTATGACAGTTTTCAAACGTCCCTTGATTAAATGATCATATCTTGACAAGCATAGAGGTCAACATAAACATGCAAAACCTCTGTTTAACACAATGAGCCCAAGAATGTCCTTTCTATTACATTTTGTCTACCTATAGACATTTTATAAGGCAGATGTCTCTTGAGTGTGTGGAAGAGTTTTGTTATTTGGGAGACATGTTGTGTGCTGGAGGTGGGGCTGGAGCTAGCTCTGTGGCTAGGGTGAGAAGTGGTTGGAAGAAGTTCAGGGAGCTCTTGCCTCTCCTGACATTGAGAGGACTCTCCCTACGTGCTAAGGGGTCTTTGTATGCAGCATGTGTTAGGAGTGTAATGCTGTATGGTAGTGAGACCTGGGCAGTGAAGGAGGAGGATATTCGACGGCTCAGACGTACAGAAATGACAATGATTAGGTGGATGTGTAGTGCGTCCCTGCGTCCAAGATCTGGGGGGGCTGGGTTCGCGATGGAAGAGTTGAGGGGTAGGATGGAACTGAAGAGTATTGGTGTTGTGATGAGGAGAGGTAGATTGGGATGGTTTGGACATGTGGAGAGGATGGGGGATGATAACTGGGTGAGGAAGGTGAGAAGTGTTAATATTGGAGGTGGGGTTACGAGGGGTAGACCGAGAAAGACATGGGACGAGGTCATTAAGTGTGACCTCAGGGTTAAGGAACTGAACAGGGAGGCTGCAATGGATCGTGCAGCATGGAGAGCCGCCATTAGGTGACCAAGGCCGACGCATGCAAGCATTTTGGAGCCTTTATAAACGAAACGAAACGAAACGAAACGATGTCTGGTAGTGAACCCAGCCTGAAAGGCTTACCCGAAGGCAAATAGAAACTGTCAGGAGATAGTAAGATTGGCCTGAAAGATGCATGCTCTTAGGGAAATTTTCAACACACAGGATTTTTTCTTTTTAGTTGATCTCCACATTAAATAACTGAAATAAATATAAAGAATTCAAAACTACATTAAATATTCCATAGTCTCGACCTTCCATTAACCTCTTCAACCCAAAAATCATATGTATTTTGCACTAGCTACTTCTGTTTGATTTCACTGGGCTCCAGAGAACAATCTGATAGTTAAAAAGGTAATGGAGCTTATATCCACCTCCTCCACCTCAAATTCTCCTGATCTGAATAAAATAATCCGAAGATGACGTGAATAAACTACAGAGCAGACACCATGGTAATGCAGTAAAAAAAAAAAAAAAAAAAAAAAAAAAACTTGGATTCATTGTTGATTGTAGCCACCAAGTACAGAATGTTGAGCATGGCGCACTGAGCATCCTGGAAATAATTTCCCCCCTGTCATGTTTTTTCCAGCTCTCAAGACTCTGCTTCATCCCATCCATGGGTTGAAGTAGATCTTGCTGCTGATGATGATGATGCTGAAGATGATTATCATGATGATTATCATGATCATGATAAATATGCTATAAAAAAATAATTAAAAAAATAGTTAAGGACCGTATTCTCGTGGCGTTAGAGAGCTTTCACGCATCGCTTCCCCAGTCGCTGATATTTTGTTAGAAGGCTAATCAGTTAAATTATATTCGTTTCTTTATATACGGATTTACAGTCACGTTTATCAGTGCTGTTGCTGAGCGCAAGAACCATTTAAACAGCAGCCTTAGTGACGTGTAAAGTTCCCGGAAGAGGATTACCTTAAGCTGAAGATTATCACAGGTCTGCAAAAGTAAAATGTTCAATCTCTAATGCGTGTTTCTTATCAATTTCCGTACCTGAATTCTAAAATTATGCTGACATTTTAGTATAACGTACAAGTTGTTCACAAATTATATTATGAAATCATCCATCTGTCAATCTGTATACCTAGGCTGCTTCCTCAAAAGAAAGGGGAGTAGCCGAGACAGGACAACACACTCCCAATTTACTCATCCACACACACATGTTTATTCGTATCTTAGGCCAAAGGGGAGATGGGACAGATGCTCACCGCACCACATTTCACGAGAGTCAACTACACAGTGCAATCAGCGACATCTGCAGCAGGGCCCTTCAGCAGAGCTGGTTTACCCCTGCTACATCATAATCGACCCATCTTACTCACATTTGACCTGATCAGCTTATCAAACCAAATGCGGAAGAATATCGCCTCGGGACCACATCATCATCACCAGTTCTCTCCAGTAATCTCTATTATGTGCAGCCATTCTTCCTTGCTCTACAGACATCTCTCTTGCATCTAACGCTCTCTTCACACTGTCCATCCATCCTATTCGTAGTCTTCCCCTCAGCCTTACACCTCTGACATCAGATCCATTTATCCATTCTCCACATGCCCAGACTATCGCAACATTCTCCCCTCAACTCGATCAGCCATCTCCCACATAAATCCAGTTCTCATTCGCACTTTATCGTTTCTTACTCGATCCATACGCGTCACTCCACACATACTCCTCAGACACCTCATCTCCATTACACTCAAACTCTTCTTCTCTGCCACACCCATAGTCCATGTTTCAACCACGTACAATGCAATCAGTACCACAGCACTCTCACACAGCTTTCTCTTTACATTTATTCTAAGTGAACGACATCTAAACACTTTTTTCATTCCTCTCAGCACCTTTCCTACTTCATTCATTCTAACCTTCACCCCTACATCTATTCTTCCATCCACAACAACATGTGACCCTTAGTACTTAGAACACTCTACCTCCTCAAGCAAATCACCATTCAAAACTACATTCATCCTCCTACCATCTACTAACCTCGTACACTTCACTTTACTCTTATTCTCATTTACTCTCAATATCTTCCTTTCACACATCCTTCCAAACTCCTCTACCAACTGACTCAATCTCTCCTCTGAATCAGCCACCAGTGCAGTATCATCTGTTTCAGATTCTAATCTCTACCATCAGCATTAACCAGACTTAAACTTCCACCTAACAGTCTCGCATTTACCATCCTTACAACACCATCCACATAAATATAATAACCAAGGTAAAATCACACGTCCCTGTTGCAACCCCACTCTCACAGGAAACCAATCACTTACAGTATTTCCCACTCTTGCACACGCTCTACTTTTTACATAAAAACTTTTCACTCCTTTTAACGCCTACCATCAAGTCCATACAATCTCAAAACAGTCCATAAAGCCTCCCTATCACTTCCATTATACGCTTTCTCTAAATCCATGAAAGCCCAAAACACATCCTTATCATTCGCTAAATAATTTTTAAACACCTGTTTCACAGTAAGCACCTGATCCACGCATCCCCTCCCCCTCCTAAAGCCACAGTGGTCATCACCAGTCATCTCTCTGTATCCTAATAATTCTCTAACTCTACCATACATTTTACCCTCAACACTCAACAGACTTATACCCCTAAAACTAGTACATTCATACTAATCAGCCTTACCTGTAGACAAAGGAACCACGCACACACTTGCCCAGTCAATCAGCACCATGCCACTTACAAAACACATTCAGCAATCTTACTAACCAGTCAACAATAGTTGCTCCACCACCTGTCACACATTCCACAGCACACCCATCTATACTTGCAGCTTTCTCTCCTTTTATCTCCTTTACTGCCTCCTGCACTTCCCCCATCGTGATTAAAGAATCATTCAGCTCTCCCAACACATTTATTCTTTGCACCTTTCCATCTGCCACAGTCTCAACTTCCCTGTCCTCCTCTACATGTAACAATTTCTCAAAATACACTGCCCATCTCTTCCTTACTGCATCCATCTCAATTAGCATCCCTCCATCCCTTGCTTTTACTCACTCTTCCTTCCCAGACTCTCCCCTTCTCACTCTCTTCATCTTCTTCCACAACATTTTTCTATTTTATTGAAAAGTCTCAGTCAACCGCCTACCCCACCTCTCATCTGCTGCCAATTCAGCATTACGCACAGCCCTTCTTGCCCTATATCTCATTTCCTTATACCTCACATATGACACCTCATCCTTCCTCTGCAGCCACACTTCATACGTACGTCTCTTCTCAGCTACAGCCATACTTACTTCCTCGCACCACCATTCACTTCCCTTTCTTACACCACCACCCATTCGTCTCACACCACACACCTCTTCTGCATGCCCCACCACAGCACTCTTAAACAACTGCCATTTCTCCTCCAAACCGCCATTTTCCTAACCTTGTACTGCATTCCACTCATTTTTCAACTTCTCCTGACGCTCTATCATCTCCTGTCTTTTATCCAACTCATTGACTTTCAAAATCTCCCTGCCACACCTAACTCTTCTAGCTCTCACCTATCTCATAACTACTCTTAACTTTCCCTCCAACAGGTAGTGGTCAGGCATACCTCCACCCTCCACCCTCAAAACTCTCACATCCATCAATCTTCCTCTTACATTCCTGGACACAACCACATAGTCCATCAATGCTCTGTCAACAACCCTTCCACCCACCTGTCTCACCCATGTATACATATAAATATCTTTCTTCTCAAACAAGATATTTCCAATCACCATCTCTCGCTCAACATCATCCCCATCATTCTTTCCTCGTTATCACTTCTTCCAGGTACACCATTCGTATTAACTTGCTACAATTCCCACTCTAGCATTAAGATACCCCATCATTACCATATTCACATTTGTTCCAAAACTCTGCAGACACTCATCAACATCATCCAGAAAGATTTCTGCTCTTCTTCATCCCTTTCGCTACCAGACCCATATGCACTCACAAATACCCATAACACGGCCAATATTTTCCTTCCAGCCACACCAGTCTCGATGACACATTCTTCCATTCAAACACACACTGCTGCACTTCCAGCCTCACTAACAAGGCCACTCCTTCTCTCCCTCTTCCTCTGTCAACACCTGACATTCTTCCAGTCACACTTCGAAACTTATATTCACCCATCCCTTTCATCTTTGTTTCACTCAAAGATAACACATCCAACCTTCTTCTCACAAACATTCTCCCAATCTTCTTCCTTTTAGCCTCAGTCGTACTACATCCACTGACATTAGTAGACCCAATCTTCAGGGTACGGGGATAACTCAATCCCCATTCCCTTCCTGTGCCCCGTCTCACTGTAGGAACTAAATAACAGAGGAAGGGGTCCCTAGTCCCCTCACCCCGTCCCTTTTAGTCGCCTTTTACGACATGCAGGGACTACAGTGGCAGAATTCATCCTCTGTGAAATCATATAACTCCCCAAATTTTAATCTGATCAGATTTTGACGGCATTCTCACAAGGTAGAATATCCAATTTCTCTCACTAAATTACAGATCAAACGTGAAGCTGGCACTATTGTTTGCGTATAATATCAATAGATGAGAAAGATGTTTGGAGAGGAAAGCAAAAAATGAATGTCAGTTATATCTTCCCTCAGTAGGCAGTAGTTCAGATGTATGTTCTTAGACTGTGATTAGCTTTAGTATTGTCCTTAAGTTCATTGTATAAGTTTTACTCTTGTTGAGGAGTTTAATATACTTTATTATTTGTATGAATCAAGTGTAGTTTATTTGCTAATGGCTTCACGAGGTTGTAATAACTTCCTGGCAGTTTCTGTTATGTCTTTTGGCGTATTTGTCATAAAAAAAATACAACGGAGAAATATTATAGACTTTTTCAAAATGTTTACTATGCATTCATTAGAGAGAAAATTGGAGACTACGACAAATCATTGACTTCCTACAAAATCTGCTTTATGTGTGTTGAGGAAATAAGGCAATGGACAAAAGAACAAGAAAATGTTGTTGTTTTAATGTTTCAGTGATCTGGAGGGAGATGAAGAATCACAGTGATGACTGCTACTTTTCTATGTGTAATGTTCAAGGATAGAACAATAAGAATAGAAAAGAAATTCTTTATCTCAGTCTCATATCTGCCTTACGACTTGTTACTCATGGACCATATATACCCGACTCTTTACCGCCTGAGAGCTTTGAAAACATACATTGTAGCTCTGATCAAGAAAACAGTGGCAACGTTGATGATGCAGACTTCCAGTGTGATAGTGATACTGTAACACAGAACCTCAGCTTTTTTCTCAGTATACGCTTAATTACCTGGTTAAGACTTGAGGCATTGCTAAGGAATCTGCTTAGATTTTAGGCTCGAAACTTAAGTCAAAAAATATATTCATACCAGAAACACCGTTCTCCTGGTTCTGGAACCAAGAAAAAGCTATTCTCCCATATTTTAAACAGTTGGATGATTTGGTTTATTGTGCAGATCCTACTGGATTAATAGGAAATTTGATGTCACTTACCATATTGATGAGTGGAGACTGTCCATTGATTCTTCAAAAAGAAGTCTTGAAGCAGCTCTTTTAAACAAAGGTAAAATGTAGCCTATGCTTCTGTTCTTGTGGCTCATTCAGTGCACTTGAAGGAAAGTTATAGAAACGTAGTGATTATTTTTAAAATGATAATTACAAAGATTACAACTAGATGAACTGGGGAGACTTAAAGGTACCGTGTATGCTACATGGATAACAGTCAGGCTACACAAAGTTACCGCGTTTCTTGTATGAATGGGACAGCATGGCCAGGAATCTCCACTGGTCTCAGAAACAATGGCCAAGTAGGAGATAACTTTCACCAAGGACAAAGAATGTTGTATGAGAACATTTAGTTGATACAAAAAGTTTTTTTTGCTCTCTCTACATATAAAATTTGGCGTAATGAAACTATTCATTACACCTTTGCCCCGAGACGGAGATGATTTCAAATATTTGTGCAGGTAGTTTCCAGAACTGTAGGATTCCAAGATCAAAGGGTTGTATAATTATTAGCCCTGTTTATAAGAGAGATCGTCCAAGAAGCAAATTTTGAAGTCTCTCTTTTTGCTGTTGAAAAAGAAGCATATATTGCCTTGAAAGATGTCTTTTAAAACTTTTTAGGTAACAATAAGGATCCAAACTACAGAAACATTATAAGCAGGATGCTGGAAAAGTTCAAGGCCCTAGGATATAATATGAGTCTCAAAGTACATTTCCTGAATCGTCATTTGGACTAATTTCCAGAAAACCTGAGAGCTTCGAGTGAAGCACAAGGTGATTTCATCAGAATATAAAGGAGATGGAGAGATCACAAGAAAAATGGAATGATGGCCGCTTACTGCTGGATGTTGTCCAACGAGAAATTTTCCATAATCAAGAAATGAAGTTCTATGTGCAGTTTTTTGGAAAAAAAAAAAAAGCTTTTCAATGAAGTAGTCTGTAACCTATTAGTGGTATGCATTTTGTTTACTTTATTCAATATTTACAGCTCCATATATACAGTACTTTAAGCTTTGATTTTTCTTTGCATATATGCCATTTCATGCATACTTTTGAGTAATATTCTTAATAATATTGTGGAAAAAACTAACATCATGAAGGATAACCGGTGTGAAATTTGAAATTAGCTACTGCGAAATATGTTCTTTTAGCAAAAATCACTGAAACAACTTCTAACATATTACATTTTGCAGATTTTTTTTTTTTAGACTGCTTAGCCTCTTCAGTCAGATAATGTATTTCCAGTTCATTCTTGTTACTTTCAAGTGATTTTTATTAACATTTGGAAATGAACTCTTTTAACAAAGAGGTTGATAAAAACTATATTACTGCAGTTCATAAAGTATCTCTTAAGCAGGATAATATCATCTGAAGGTAGCCAGGACAAAATAAAAAATACGTCATTGGATTATAGGGGTTAAAATGGAGTTCTTGGTGAACTCCATATTTCTCCATAGAAACTTAGCATATTGGTAATTGTTTTCGTTGAGATGCAAAAAAGCAACCTTGGGAGCAGTCCTTTATCTTAACACAAGGTCTTCAAGCTTTGCAGTTATTCTAACCTATTCCTCCAAAGGAAGTATTTTTAATTTTCTTTTTGGCATCTTCATTTTAGGGGTGACTTCTCAAGCATGAGTTGTTACATGTAGCTTTCACTGACCTATTTACTACTACAGGTCTCTATGAATCTGGACAGCAACGCCTGCTGGTGGCGAGAAAAACTTCCAGTAAAATGTTATTGGCGTCAAAAAGGTTATCATTCAGATTCCTTTGACGCAATTGCACCAGAGGAATATTGACCGACATTAGCTACAATAAAATGTCAAATTATAAGGACCACGAGAAGCTATCACGTGACTGTGTGTGTGTGTGTGTGTGTGTGTGTGTGTGTGTGTGTGTGTGTGTGTGTTTAGGCTGCGGAAACTTACTCTCAGCTGATCAAAATATCTTCATATTTGCTGGAATACAGTTCATGAGTAATCTTAACCATGTGAGTTAATACTGACATGGTCTGAACAGACACGTTTATTATATACTATGACATTATCGCCAAGGCCTATATTCTTTAGGCCTTGATTAACGTGTCATAGGTATACACAAGAACCATGAGGCCCTACTGGGCCGCCCAGCGCTTGTCTAAATTAGAGCTGCCTCTGAATCACATTTCGCATTGAAGAAAGTGTTTTCTGGCCTGATATCACGGGCTTGTCGGGCCACAACCCACTTGCCCAATGAAAGTCTGTTTCTGAACAGGTACCACCACCATCACCACAATCACCAGCATCACCACCATCACCAGCATCACCACAATCACCAGCATCACCACAATCACCAGCATCACCACAATCACCAGCATCACCACAATCACCAGCATCACCACAATCACCAGCATCACCACAGCCACCACCATCATCACAACAAACACCATCACACACCACCATCACAGCTACTACTGCTACCATCATCATCACAAATGCCACCATCACCACCATCACCATCATCTCAGCTACCATTATCATCATCACCACAGCTACCACCAGCACAATCACCATCACAGCTACCACTACCACCCCAGTCATAGCCACCACCATCGCCACTACCACTACAACTACCATTATTTTCTGCTGAATAAAATAATCTGTTCATAACATAGCAGCAGTGAAGTAATAGCTCTCTCTCTCTCTCTCTCTCTCTCTCTCTCTCTCTCTCTCTCTCTCTCTCTCTCTCTCTCTCTCTCTCTCTCTCTCTCTCTCTCTCTCTCTCTCTCTCTCTCTCTCTCTCTCTCTCTCTCTCTCTCTCTCAACAGGGTGGATAGACAAGAATTGTGGAAAGTATTAAGAATATATGGAGTAGATTGGAAGTTGTTGAATGCCGTGAGGAGTATGTATAAGGGTGATAAGGCTGCAGTGCGCGTGGATAGTGAACTGAATGACTTTTTCTATTTGAAGGTTCCATTGAAACAGGGATGAGTCATATCTCCATCGTTGTCCAGTTTGTATATGGATGGGGTTATAAAAGAGATACAAGGTAGGGCAGTGGATGTTGGAGCGGCCCTAGTGAGAGAGGGCAGTGTTTGGAAACTCCCTGCACTGTTGTTTGCAGGTGATACCGTGTTGTTAAGTGAAGACGAAGGAGAGCTGTAATGTTTGGTGGATGAGTTTGGGGGAGTGCGTAAGAAACGGAATCTAAAGGTGAATGTAGGGAAGAGTAAAGTTATGGTCTTCGAGAGAAATGAAGTCAGTGAATGTACAGTGAGGTTGGATGATGAGGAAATGGAAAATGTGAGTGCATTTAAGTACCTGGGTAGTGTGATGAGTAAGGATGGAAGTTTAGACTTTATAGATAGATAGATAGATAGATAGATATACACCAGTGTTTTCACATTATTTTTTGCAAAAGTATAATATAATGAAGGTATGCACCCTGACATCCCATCCCACCCCATCCCCCCAAAAGGCAAGATGTTTAAAAATGAAACTGATTAGTCTTTACAGGAAAGTGTGAAAGGAGAATAGAAACTATCATAGTGTAACCTGAAAAAGAAAAATTATGAATTAGTATTGGTTATAAGATTTTCTTTTTTCTATATCCAGTGAATGTACAGTGAGGTTGGATGATGAGGAAATGGAAAATGTGAGTGCATTTAAGTACTTGGGTAGTGTGATGAGTAAGGCAAGACTACAGAGTGGCAGAGAGGGGTACGCACCGTCAGAACATCTGGAAGGTTGGGGGTTATCGTGACTGAAATCTGGAAATCACAGATCTATACTGTAAAAGCATGTTTGCGTCTGCGTCTCAGAGATCTCTCAGACGTGCTAGAGAACTGTGGTAGCGTTGTGCTAGAGTGTTTTAGTGATCTGTGTTAGTGTGTTGTAGTGATCAGCGATAGTGCTGTGCTAGTAATCCGTGAAAGTGCTGTGCTAGTGTGTTGTGGTGACCCGTAGTGACCCGTGATAGTGCTGTGCTACCTTGTGTGAATTTGTGCGTAATGGCTTCCTCGGCAGAGAGCTGTGTCCCCACTGCAGGTATTGAAAAGGACTACCTTGAATTAAAGGAGGAACTTCTCGAACTGAAGCGGAAGGTACAAATTCTCAGGCAGGAGAAGGCACAAATGAGGGAATTGTTGGAGGAGATGTTGGAGGAGAAAGGGAAAAAGGCTGAAGGTTGGACACTAGTTAACAAGGGTGCAACGAAGTTCACTCTTAAGAAGCAAACGGAAGTTAAGACCACTAATGCCTTCGACGCACTACGGGACGAATGTGAAGGGAAGGCAGAGAGGGAAGTAGAGGAGAAGGACGGTGAGAGAACTTCCAGTACAGGTAAGTATAATCAGAACAAGAAAGGTAAGAAAAATGTTGCTGTTGTTGGAGACTCCCAGGTGAGATATCTGAACAGGGCCATGTATACTCCACTCGCTAAACATGTGTGTCTTCCAGGGGCCAGGGTGGCTAATGTGATAGAAAAAAATTCAAATATCGTAAAGGAAAGTGGTGACAAACCCACTGTGTGCCTCAGTGTAGGAGGCAATGATATTAGTAGCCGTAAGAGTGAGGTACTGTGGCAAAGGTACAAGTTGATGTTAGAAAAGGTTAGGGAGAGGGGAGGAACCCCTGTAGTGCTTGGTGTTTTACCAAGGTGGCGGGTTGGAAGAGAGTGGTTGAGCAGGGCAATAGGGTTTAATTGCCGCCTTGAAAGGTATTGCAAAGATAATGCAATACCTTTCATAGACAGCTGGGACCGGTTTTATGGACGGAGTGCCTTGTATAGTTGGGATGGGACTCATCTTAGCAGGCAGGGAGTTACTGTTTTAGCTGGAATGATAGAGAGGGAGTTGGAGGGATTTTTTCGAGGTTGAGAAGTAGGTGTACAGGAAGTTGCAGCAACTACACTCAGAAATCATTATTACCATGTTTGGATAGATGCATCAATACTTGTAAAATTAAGAACAAAAGTTCAACCAATAGTGTAGATACATCCACTCAGGCACCTCAAATTGAGCAGGCGATGATAAATGATAGAACAAGCGATGATAGAAGGGCGATAAGCGATAGTACAAAAAAATGTTATATTAGTAAAGTAAAGAATTTCCCAGTTAGTAACAAAACAAATAACAGTAAATGCCAAGGTAAAGGCATAACTACTAGTAATAATCTGAAAGTGTACTACACAAACAGCCGGAGTTTACGTAATAAAATGGATGAACTGAGGGCTTTAATTTGTACAGAGAAAATAGACATTGCCGTTATTAGTGAAACTTGGATGAATACGGACACACGAGAATTTTTAGCAGAATATCAGATAAAAGGCTATAATATTTTTGTGTCAAACCGTCAGGGAAGAAAGGGGGGAGGGGTAGCTATTTATGTAAAGGATTCATTAAACTGTTACAATAAAGCAGACATTAAAGTAAATAGAGACACAGAAAGTGTCTGGGTTGAAATTAGTAACAATAGGGAGAAATTAGTCTTAGGAGCAATTTACAGATCTCCTAAATTCAGTAGAGCTGATAGTAAATACCTCTGGGAGGAAATTAGGAAAGCATCACAGTCCAGCTTAGTAATAATTGTAGGGGACCTTAATCTACCAAGGATAGATTGGAGAAATCAGACAGGAGATGCAGAGTCAGAGGAATTTCTAGAGGTAGTTCAAGATAATTTTCTTTATCAGTATATCAGAGAGCCCACCAGAGGTAATAATATACTGGATTTGGTTTTAGCTAATAAAGAAAATATCATTAGCGATATAGAGGTTGGTGGACGACTTGGTAATAGCGATCATGAAGAAATTAAGTTCAAATTTATTTGGGATGTCTGTTCCACTGAAAATACCTCCACCGTTCCTAATTTTCGTCTAGGAGATTTCGATGGCTTAAGAGCTTATTTTCGAACGGTATTCCACAGGGAGATTAGCTATTTGAGGGAATGTCAGGTCAGTGGGGAACCCCAGGTCATAGGTGTGAGGCAGGAAACACGTGGGAATGTCCGTCAGGTGTCTGTGAGGGGGGAGGTGGTAGATATGAATGTAGTCCAGGTGACGGGAATTGACTCAGCTCCAGTACGAAATAGACGTTCGACCAGTGAGAAGTATAACGAGTTAATAAATATAATACACGGAGGCCAAGATAGATATATCCCTTCAAAACCGTTTAGAACGAATAATTCAGAACCAAGATGGTTAAACAACAGATTAAAACTCTCATAGGCCAAAGGAAAGGAATATATAGAAAAATAAAACGTGGAGAGGAACACTTACGTAACCGATACACGATTTTAAATAGAGAAGTAAGGAGGGAGATAAGAAAAGCAAAGAGAAGTTATGAAATTAAGGTTGCTAGTGAATCAAAAGAAAACCCCAAGGGTTTTTATCAAATGTACCGAACGAAAAGTAAAGATAGGATAGGACCACTGAGAACAGAGTCAGGTGACATTACTAGTGAATATAAAGAAATGTGCTCCATCCTAAATAATTATTTCATATCAGTATTCACCAAGGAAAATCTAAGCCTGGTCCCTCAAGCAGCAAATATTTACGATGAGAATACGGAAAATATTCTTAGTAAAATAACCATTAGTAAGGAGGACGTATTGAAAGAAATTAATAAGTTAAAACCTCAAAAATCGCCAGGTCCGGACGATATATATGCAAAAATTATAAAAGAAACCAAAGAAGAATTATGTCAGCCACTTTTAACATTATTTAATGACTCTTTAAGTTCAGGAGAAGTTCCCGAGGCGTGGAAAACTGCAAACGTAGTGCCCATCTTTAAAAAGGGTGATAAATCAGCTGCGTTGAATTATCGTCCGATAAGTCTAACGTCAATAGTAGGAAAAATGTTAGAGTCAATTTTGGCAAATAAGATTAGAGAACACTTAGAAAGATTTAATCTTATAAACTAAAGTCAGCACGGATTCAGGCAAGGACGATCCTGCCTCACAAACTTGTTGTCATTCTACTCGGAGGTCAATGAGGCAGTAGATAGCGATAAAGCTTACGATGTTATTTATCTGGACTTTAGTAAAGCTTTTGATAGGGTCCCACACGAAAGGTTAGTTAGAAAAGTTCGAGCACACGGTATAGACGGCGATATCTTAAAATGGATAGAATCCTGGCTGAATGGACGAAAGCAGAGACTATTAATAAATGGAACTAAGTCGGACTGGGGATTAGTAACTAGCGGTGTACATAAGAACATAACAACATAAGAAGAGAGGATAACTGCAGTAGGCCGGTTGGCCCATGCTAGGCAGCTCCTAGAAGAGTAACTGAACTACTAGAATGAGATAAGGATAGCAAAGAAGAAGGCTCTCCCCCGCCCTCCAAACCTTCCAGCCGAAGCCGGCAGGAAAAAGTCAGAAAGAACACCACTCCGTATAGAAAAACTGGCGTGGACATTTTACAGGAAAGTGTGAAAGGAGAATAGAGACTATCATAGTGTAACCTGAAAAGAAAAATTTTTTGAATTAATATTGGTTATAAGATTTTCTTTATTCTATATTCACCCCTTATTTGTCATATGCTTATCTAGCCTATGCTTGAAACTCTCAGTGGAAGAGGCAGCAACTACTTTACTAGGTAGCTTATTCCATTCGTCTACTACTCTATTACCAAACCAATTTCTACCGATTTCCTTACTGAAACGGAATTTTTCTAGTTTGAAACCATTATTTCTAGTTCTATCCTGTATGCTCACTTTAAGTACCTTGCTAATATCTCCCTTATTTATACCATTCATCCACTTAAACACCTCAATTAAGTCTCCCCTTACTCGACGCCTCTCTAGCGAATGCAGACTTAGTCTTTTCAGTCTGTCTTCATATGACAGGTTCCGGACGTCATGTATCATTTTAGTCATTCTTCTCTGTACATTTTCTAACGAATTAATATCCATTCTATAGTAAGGACACCAGAATTGTACTGCGAAGTCTAAATGTGGCCTTACTAATGCTAGATAAAGTTTTAGTATTACCTTAGATGATCTATTGCTCACGCTTCTCGAAATAAATCCTAGGACCCTATTTGCTTTATTCCTCGCATTAATGCACTGTTGCCTTGGTTTAAGGTCGTTACTAATCATAACTCCTAGATATCTCTCGCATTCCGATTTGCTAATTTCTTTGTTATCTAAGCTGTATTTAGTATCTCCAATGGTCTTGCCTACGTTAAGTACTTTACATTTTTCAACGTTAAATTCCATTTGCCAAGTTTTAGACCATTTGGACAATGTATCGAGGTCTTTTTGTAAGTTATGGCAATCGTCAGTAGAGTTAATGATACGCCCTATTTTTGTATCGTCGGCAAATTTGCTGATGCTGCTATTGACTCCTAAGTCTAGATCATTTATATATATGATAAATAATAAGGGACCGAGTACTGAACCCTGTGGTACACCGCTAGTTACTAATCCCCAGTCCGACTTAGTTCCGTTTATTAATACTCTCTGCTTTCGTCCTTTCAGCCAGGATTCTATCCATTTTAAGATATCGCCGTCTATACCGTGTGCTCGAACCTTTCTAACTAACCTTTCTTGTGGGACCCTATCAAAAGCTTTACTAAAGTCCAGATAAATAACATCGTAAGCTTTATCGCTATCTACTGCTTCATAGACCTCCGAGTAGAATGACAACAAATTTGTGAGGCAGGATCGTCCTTGCCTGAATCCGTGCTGACTTTCGTTTATAAGATTAAATTTTTCTAAGTGTTCTCTAATCCTATTTGCCAAAATTGACTCTAACATTTTTCCTACTATTGACGTTAGACTTATCGGACGATAATTCGACGCAGCTGATTTATCACCCTTTTTAAAGATGGGCACTACGTTTGCGGTTTTCCACGCCTCTGGAACTTCTCCTGAACTTAAAGAGTCATTAAATAACGTTAAAAGTGGCTGACATAATTCTTCTTTGGTTTCCTTTATAATTTTTGCATATATATCGTCCGGATCTGGCGATTTTTGAGGTTTTAACTGATTAATTTCTTTCAATACGTCCTCCTTACTAATGGTTATTTTACTAAGAATATTTTCCGTATTCTCATGGTAAATATTTGCTGCTTGAGGGACCAGGCTTAGATTTTCCTTGGTGAATACTGATATGAAATAATTATTTAGGATGGAGCACATTTCTTTATCTTCACTGGTAATGTCACCTGATTCTGTTGTGAGTGGTCCTATCCTATCTTTATTTTTCGTTCGGTACATTTGATAAAAACCCTTGGGGTTTTCTTTTAATTCACTGGCAATCTTAATTTCATAACTTCTCTTTGCTTTTCTTATCTCCCTCTTTACTTCTCTATTTAAAATTGTGTACCGGTTACGTAAGTGTTCCTCTCCACGTTTTATTTTTCTATATATTCCTTTCCTTTGGCCTATGAGAGATTTTAATCTGTTGTTTAACCATCTAGGTTCTGAATTATTAGTTCTAAACGGTTTTGAAGGAATATATCTATCTTGGCCTCCGTGTATTATATTTATTAACTCGTTATACTTCTCACTGGTCGAACGTCTGCTTGGTACTGGAGCTGAGTTAATTTCCGTCACGTGGACTACATTCCTATCTACCACCTCCCCCCTCACAGACACCTGACGGACATCCCCAGGTGTTTCCTGCGCCTGACCTATGACCTGGGGTTCCCCTCTGACCTGACATTCCCTCAAATAGCTAATCTCCCTGTGGAATACCGTTCGAAAATAAGCTCTTAAGCCATCGAAATCTCCTATAGTCTCACCAATCTTAAACCAAGGTTTGGGTGGAGTCCAGCCGGGGATTTCCCGGCATACAGCGTTGCCTTGTTTCCTATACTCTGATGGGCTTGTGGCTGACCTGACACCGTTAGAGTTCATCCGCTCACACCTTGTCACCTGGCCTGACATGACTTTACCCACTTCTGTGTGTGTGTGTGTGTGTGTGTGTGTGTGTGTGTGTGTTTATGTGTGTGTTTGTAAAGACAAACTAATTTAAGTTATAAATATAATTTAAGTTATATATATAACAGAAAGTGAACAGTGGAAGCACGTGACAGAAGCTTAAATCTCCCTCCAATGGATCTGGATGTTGCCGCTCGTGAGTGTTTTAACTCATTTATTTCTATTAAGAAAATAGCGTATGTTCTACTGATTCCTTCAAATTATATTATAAACGTAATTGTTACATTACTTACCCAACTTAAAACTACCGTGAAAGTCGCTAAAAGTAACTTCATTTTTTTCAGCACCACTGTAAAATATGTATGCCACGTTTCTTTATTGATGTACAAGAGCCATATGCATTACAAATTTACCTTCCTTTCATATGCTAGAATACTTACGTTTATATTGTATTAGTATGTGTGTACCTATCTGTGATGCCTATTACATATATAACAGAATCTACTCATCACTCGTTTAGGAAGTATGGCATGGCTGCACCCAGCGCCAGACCCCACCCAAACCTTGGTTTTAGATTGGTGAGACTATAGACGAAAATTAGGAACGGTGGAGGTATTTTCAGTGGAACAGACATCCCAAATAAATTTGAACTTAATTTCTTCATGATCGCTATTACCAAGTCGTCCACCAACCTCTATATCGCTAATGATATTTTCTTTATTAGCTAAAACCAAATCTAGTATATTATTACCTCTGGTGGGCTCCCTGACATACTGATAAAGGAAATTATCCTGTACTACCTCTAGAAATTCCTCTGACTCTGCATCTCCTGTCTGATTTATCCAATCTATCCTTGGCAGATTAAGGTCCCCTACAATTATTACTAAGCTGGACTGTGATGCCTTCCTAATTTCCTCCCAAAGGTATTTACTATCAGCTCTACTTAATTTAGGAGATCTGTAAATTGCTCCTAAGACTAATTTCTCCCTATTGTTACTAATTACAACCCAGACACTTTCTGTGTCCCTATTTACTTTAATGTCTGCTTTATTGTAACAGTTTAATGAATCCTTTACATAAATAGCTACCCCTCCCCCCTTTCTTCCCTGACGGTTTGACACAAAAATATTATAGCCTTTTATCTGATATTCTGCTAAAAATTCTCGAGTGTCTGTATTCATCCAAGTTTCACTAATAACGGCAATGTCTATTTTCTCTGTACAAATTAAAGCCCTCAGTTCATCCATTTTATTACGTAAACTCCGGCTGTTTGTGTAGTACACTTTCAGATTATTACGAGTAGTTATGCCTTTACCTTGGCATTTACTGTTATTTATTTTGTTACTAACTGGGAAACTCTTTACTTTACTAATATAACAATTTTTTGTACTATCTCTTATCGCCCTTCTATCATCGCTTGTTCTATCATCTATCATCGCCTGCTCAATTTGAGGTGCCTGAGTGGATGTATCTACACTATTGGTTGAACTTTTGTTCTTAATTTTGCAAGTATCGATTCATCTATCCAAACATGGTAATAATGATTTCTGAGCGTAGTTGCTGCATCTTCCTGTACACCTACTTCTCAATCTCGGAAAAATCCCTCCAACTCCCTATCTATCATTCCAGCTAAAACAGTAACTCCCTGCCTACTAAGATGAGTCCCATCCCAACTATACAAGGCACTCCGTCCATAAAACCGGTCCCAGCTGTCTATGAAAGGTACTGCATTATCTTTGCAATACCTTTCAAGGCGGCAATTAAACCCTATTGCTCTGCTCAACCATTCCCTTCCAACCCGCCACCTTGGTAAAACACCAAGCACTACAGGGGTTCCTCCCCTCTCCCTAACCTTTTCTAACATCAACTTGTACCTTTTCCACAGTACCTCACTCTTACGGTTACTAATATCATTGCCTCCTACACTGAGGCACACAGTGAGTTTGTCACCACTTTCCTTTACGATATTTGAAATTTTTTCTACCACATTAGCCACCCTGGCCCCTGGAAGACACACATGTTTAGCGAGTGAAGTATACATGGCCCTATTCAGATATCTCACCTGGGTGTACCACAGGGTTCAGTACTCGGTCCCTTATTATTTATCATATATATAAATGATCTAGACTTAGGAGTCAGTAGCAGCATCAGCAAATTTGCCGACGATACAAAAATAGGGCGTATCATTAACTCGACTGACGATTGCCATAACTTACAAAAAGACCTCGATACATTGTCCAAATGGTCTAAAACTTGGCAAATGGAATTTAACGTTGAAAAATGTAAAGTACTTAACGTAGGCAAGACCATTGGAGATACAAAATACAGCTTAGATAACAAAGAAATTAGCAAATCGGAATGCGAGAGAGATCTAGGAATTATGATTAGTAACGACCTTAAACCAAGGCAACAGTGTATTAATGCGAGAAATAAAGCAAATAGGGTCCTAGGATTTATTTCGAGAAGCGTGAGCAATAGATCATCTAAAGTAATACTGAAACTTTATCTAGCATTAGTAAGGCCACATTTAGACTACGCAGTACAATTTTGGTGTCCTTACTATAGAATGGATATTAATTCGTTAGAAAATGTACAGAGAAGAATGACGAAAATGATGCATGACGTCCGGAACCTGTCATATGAAGACAGACTGAAAAGAGTAAGTCTGCATTCGCTAGAGAGGCGTCGAGTAAGGGGAGACTTAATTGAGGTGTTTAAGTGGATGAATGGTATAAATAAGGGAGATATTAGCAAGGTACTTAATGTGAGCATACAGGATAGAACTAGAAATAATGGTTTCAAACTAGAAAAATTCCGTTTCAGTAAGGAAATAGGTAGAAATTGGTTTGGTAATAGAGTAGTAGACGAATGGAATAAGCTACCTAGTAAAGTAGTTGCTGCCTCTTCCACTGAGAGTTTCAAGCGTAGGCTAGATAAGCATATGACTAATAAGGGGTGGATATAGAAAAAAGAAAATCTTATAACCAATACTAATTCATAATTTTTCCTTTTCAGGTTACACTGTGATTGTCTCTATTCTCCTTTCACACTTTCCTGTAAAATGTCCAAGCCAGTTTTTCTATACGGCGTGGTGTTTTTTCTGACTTTTTCCTGCCGGCTTCGGCTGGAGGGTTTGGAGGGCGGGGGAGAGCCTTCTTCTTTGCTATCCTTATCTCATTCTAGTAGTTCAGTTACTCTTCTAGGAGCTGCCTAGCATGGGCCAACCGGCCTACTGCAGTTTTCCTCTCTTCTTGTGTTCTTATGTTCTTATGTTCTCTCTCTCTCTCTCTCTCTCTCTCTCTCTCTCTCTCTCTCTCTCTTTCTGCAAAGACGTAATAAACTCCACAGGAATATCCCGCCGCCTCTTCTAAGTGCGCTTATTGTAATATTCAAGGGGGCAATTATTTGTGGTGAAAACACAACATCGGAAAATATCAATCGACATGAAACTGAAACTGACCCTTAAACAGGAGTAATAAAAACTAAGTCCTTGCGAACAGTATCTTCAATTTCTTGCCAGACGTTTCGACATATTTTAAATCATCCTCAGTGTTGAAAACCAAAGAGAAAATAAATACAAAAAAGTATGATACAATTGTAAAAAAGCCAACAAAAGTATAAATAAATATAAAGTCTCCAAATGCTCCCTATGTTGACTATATGAGAACCGCTGAATCAGTGACATCAAGATTAGTCTTGTTGTAAATGGACTCTATTGTTCTAAAGTTTTCCATGCACATGTATCTATTATTTGAAACTGGGTTCTCTTAAATAAATATGACATACCTCAGCGTGATCTGGTACGGCTGAGTGTTGGGAGGAAACGCAGTTTACGACTATAATAGTTCTGCTCGAGTGACCCAAGGGCTCGCCTGTCCTGGATTTATAGGCACGCAAAGTGCTGCCTATAAACACTACTTGGCAGCTGGGGCAGTCAGAACCATAAACAACAAACGACGTCAGATGCAGGCGCGAGAGGAAACTCACCACTTTACAGAGTGCCAGGTACCTATTTGCCTCCCCTCTTTTCCAGACTACCACAGCATGGTGAATAATAAGTCTATATGCTGGGAAATGTGACGTTCGTGCTCTGTTTGCAGATAAGAATTAGTGTAAATGAAAACTAAAAAAAAAAAAAAGTATAAACTAAGAGCAAAAAGGCTGGTAAGAAACTAAAAATAGATTGTCAATAGTTTTGTGTATAATGCTGAAGATAAGAATAAGTGTAAATTAAAACTAGAAAAAAGAAAGAACAAACTAAAAGTAAGAAAGTAAGTGCAGAAAGCTTACTTTGTAAACATGCTTTCCCATGACGGTGGTTGTGATCAGTGTTTGCTTTTGATCTGGAAAGGGAGCAAGGAAGGCCTTGGTGATAATTTACTCTCGCGCCGACCGTCACAACCCAGACTACAAGCAACAACTCACAACCAAAGCTATAAGATTGTTGTCAGCGCTGTACTACTTTATTTGTATTGTTTAATTATTCCATTTGTTGTTTGGTTATGCTTTTCTTTTGCAGGTTGTACGTGAAAATAATCATTTTAGCTGGTTATTGTACCTACAACAATGCAGTACAACCTACAACAGAATACATCTTCTCTCACGCTCGCTCGGCCACTGCCGCTCATATCCTTCCCCTGCTCTTCCGTGGGCCAGCTTTGACCGCGACCCTTTTACCCATCCACAAACACAGCTGCGCTTGCATCTCAACACAAGCCAGAAATAGACACATCACCTTATTTTTCCAATACTGTATACTATCCACATTATCTTTTCAACAACGCTTTCATAACCCAGAACCAATGCTGCAGACTGTTGTCAGCACTGAACAAGATTTATGCTTTTATGCAAAATTGTTGAGCTTTGCTTTTGTTTTTTCTGCAGGTTGTACTGACAGATATTCATTTTCGTTGTTATAGTACAAAAAATCAAATATTTTCTCTTATGTTCGCTCGTCCATCCCCAGGTATCTCCCTTTCCATCGCATCTCCCTTGGGTCATTTTTCACCGCGGCCCTTTTAACATTTCCACAAACACAGCCGCACCATTAATCTCCACAGGCCTGAAACAGAAGCATTCACCTATTTTTCCAAGCACAGCATACTGTCCATACAATAATTTCAACTTTATGTTTCCATAAGCCAACGTACGTACTAATATTTAACAATTTTTTTTTTCCTTATATTAGACTTATAGTCTGTCTCAGGAAAAACGAATGTAGAATATCGTCTATTTTACTCCAAAGTCACTGTCAAAGGCCGAAGGCATCTGATTTAACGACCTGTGGGAATACAGGCTGGCCAGGGACAAGGCCTGAGGGCAAGAGGCACACACACACACACACACACACACACACACACACACACACACACACACACACACACACACACACACACACACACACACACACATACACACACACACACACACAATCAATGAATAGGTATAGGTGACCCGCTATGCTCATAGGTCAATATGAACTGTGGTTCCTGTTTTTGGATGCAACTTTTTTTTTTTCTTGTCTCCCTCCTCCCTCCCACATCTACCCTCTCTCTCTCTCTCTCTCTCTCTCTCTCTCTCTCTCTCTCTCTCTCTCGTGTGTGTGTGTGTGTGTGTGTGTGTGTGTGTGTGTGTGTGTGTGTGTGTGTGTGCAATCATTATCATGACTAATGGTATGCTTTGTATTGGAAAGTAAAGATGAGGAGAAATATTGTGGAATCTATGGAGAATATTGTGGCAGAAGGGTGTAGACATGTATGAAGGTGAACGTTAATTGGCCCACAGGGAATTAATGACAGTTCCACATGCTGACGTCTCGAGGGGACTTCTTGTAGTTGTTCTCAATAAATATGTTCCAATGTTTTATTTATTTTATAATACTTATATCACAGTTAAGTTATACTTTGCATTGACATTATTATTCACTACTACAGAACCTTGAGAGAGAGAGAGAGAGAGAGAGGGAGAGAGAGAGAGAGAGAGAGAGAGAGAGAGGGAGAGAGAGAGAGGAGGGGGGTTGGTCATTCCCAGGGGACAGGTGGTCACTCCTCACCTCTCTCTCTCTCTCTCTAGCATCACAAGAAATGCAGTGAGGAAAGTGACACCAGAAAACTGGCAAAAATGTATGGAGCATAAGAGAAAGCTAGAACGGGAATATATCAGAAATGACATTGTGCGCAATCACATGGTCGAAGAATTCGTCATTAACGTGGCGAATGATTCCATCAGTGAAGAAGAAGGTTTAGATGAGGGAGACATGAATTTCGAGAGAGAGAGAGAGAGAGAGAGAGAGAAAGAGAACATAAGAACATAAGAAGAGAGGATAACTGCAGTAGGCCGGTTGGCCCATGCTAGGCAGCTCCTAGAAGAGTAACTGAACTACTAGAATGAGATAAGGATAGCAAAGAAGAAGGCTCTCCCCCGCCCTCCAAACCCTCCAGCCGAAGCCGGCAGGAAAAAGTCAGAAAGAACACCACGCCGTATAGAAAAACTGGCGTGGACATTTTACAGGAAAGTGTGAAAGGAGAATAGAGACTATCATAGTGTAACCTGAAAAGAAAATTTATTTTTGAATTAGTATTGGTTATAATATTTTCTTTATTCTATATCCACCCCTTATTTGTCATATGCTTATCTAGCCTATGCTTGAAACTCTCAATGGAAGAGGCAGCAACTACTTTACTAGGTAGCTTATTCCATTCGTCTACTACTCTATTACCGAACCAATTTCTACCGATTTCCTTTCTGAAACGGAATTTTTCTAGTTTGAAACCATTATTTCTAGTTCTATCCTGTATGCTCACTTTAAGTACCTTGCTAATATCTCCCTTATTTATACCATTCATCCACTTAAAAACCTCAATTAAGTCTCCCCTTACTCTACGCCTCTCTAGCGAATGCAGACTTAGTCTTTTCAGTCTGTCTTCATATGACAGGTTCCGGACGTCATGTATCATTTTAGTCATTCTTCTCTGTACATTTTCTAACGAATTAATATCCATTCTATAGTAAGGACACCAAAACTGTACTGCGTAGTCTAAATGTGGCCTCACCAATGCTAGATAAAGTTTCAGTATTACTTTAGATGATCTATTGCTCCACGCTTCTCGAAATAAATCCTAGGACCCTATTTGCTTTATTTCTCGCATTAATGCACTGTTGCCTAGGTTTAAGGTCGTTACTAATCATAACTCCTAGATCTCTCTCGCATTCAGATTTGCTAATTTCTTTGTTATCTAAGCTGTATTTAGTATCTCCAATGGTCTTGCCTACGTTAAGTACTTTACATTTTTCAACGTTAAATTCCATTTGCCAAGTTTTAGACCATTTGGACAATGTATCGAGGTCTTTTTGTAAGTAATGGCAATCGTCAGTCGAGTTAATGATACGCCCTATTTTTGTATCGTCGGCAAATATGCTGATTCTGCTATTGACTCCTAAGTCTAGATCATTTATATATATGATAAATAATAAGGGACCGAGTACTGAACCCTGTGGTACACCGCTAGTTACTAATCCCCAGTCCGACTTAGTTCCATTTATTAATACTCTCTGCTTTCGTCCTTTCAGCCAGGATTCTATCCATTTTAAGATATCGCCGTCTATATCGTGTGCTCGAACCTTTCTAACTAACCTTTCGTGTGGGACTCTATCAAAAGCTTTACTAAAGTCCAGATAAATAACATCGTAAGCTTTATCGCTATCTACTGCCTCATAGACCTCCGAGTAGAATGACAACAAATTTGTGAGGGCAGGATCGTCCTTGCCTGAATCCGTGCTGACTTTCGTTTATAAGATTAAATCTTTCTAAGTGTTCTCTAATCCTATTTGCCAAAATTGACTCTAACATTTTTCCTACTATTGACGTTAGACTTATCGGACGATAATTCGACGCAGCTGATTTATCACTCTTTTTAAAGATGGGCACTACGTTTGCGGTTTTCCACGCCTCTGGAACTTCTCCTGAACTTAAAGAGTCATTAAATAACGTTAAAAGTGGCTGACATAATTCTTCTTTGGTTTCTTTTATAATTTTTGCATATATATCGTCCGGACCTGGCGATTTTTGAGGTTTTAACTTGTTAATTTCTTTCAATACGTCCTCCTTACTAATGGTTATTTTACTAAGAATATTTTCCGTATTCTCATGGTAAATATTTGCTGCTTGAGGGACCAGGCTTAGATTTTCCTTGGTGAATACTGATATGAAGTAATTATTTAGGATGGAGCACATTTCTTTATCTTCACTGGTAATGTCACCTGATTCTGTTCTGAGTGGTCCTATCCTATCTTTATTTTTCGTTCGGTACATTTGATAAAAACCCTTGGGGTTTACTTTTGATTCACTTGCAACCTTAATTTCATAACTTCTCTTTGCTTTTCTTATCTCCCTCTTTACTTCTCTATTTAAAATTGTGTACCGGTTACGTAAGTGTTCCTCTCCACGTTTTATTTTTCTATATATTCCTTTCCTTTGGCCTATGAGAGATTTTAATCTGTTGTTTAACCATCTTGGTTCTGAATTGTTAGTTCTAAACGGTTTTGAAGGAATATATCTATCTTGGCCTCCGTATATTATATTTATTAACTCGTTATACTTCTCACTGGTCGAACGTCTGTTTGGTACTGGAGCTGAGTTAATTTCCGTCACCTGGACTACATTCCTATCTACTATAGTCTGACAGATCGAAACGTAGGGTTTTGGTGGAGTCACCCCCTCCCTGCACTGTTGCCACGTTTCCGAGCTGACCTCTCCATCAGCGATGACCTTGACACTGTTTCCCTCTTGTGATCTCCGTTTTTCTAATACCCCCTATACCCCTGCCACCAACACCCCCTATACCCCTACCCCCAACAACACCCCCATCAACAACACCCGCTATACCTCCACCACCAACACCTCCTATAAATATAGACCCCCACCATCAACACCTGTATAATAATTAGCCGTTGATAATTGCTATACTTTTATTGAGAGCATACATTCTACCCTATTGCTCAAACTCCCTAATCTTACAATCCCATCTGTCTTAATCCTTCCCACTGCCTTCGTTCCTAAATCCCTTAATTGATCTATTTTTAACCTAAGTGTCCCCACACCTTTTAAACCATTTACCTCTCTGTCACTATTCTCCACCATATGTATCAACTTGTATTATATTGTGTATAGAACTTTCATACTGTATGCTGTACTACTGTATAATGTATAAGAATACCCACTGTTTAGTGGAAATAAAGTTTTATTATTATTATTATTATTATTATTATTTCTCTCTCTCTCTCTCTCTCTCTCTCTCTCTCTCTCTCTCTCTCTCTCTCTCGCTAGATTTTGTTATGTGTCATCCATGGTTTTTTACTTCCATTTTTATGTATGGATTATAATTTTGACTTTATTTCCGCACCACCCTTGAGGTAAAAGTCACGGCGCGTTTTTTTTATAGAGGTTTCCCCAATAGGCCTAAATCCTGTAGGGGGTTGGTGACCTCCCACAGCGTACACACAAACACGTGTCGCGTGAGTGCTGCCACCCCAGAGCTGTTTGATATATTTATTTTAATTATGAAAGGATCGCCTCTTCCCACTTTTATCCCTTCAAATTTTCTTGCAATTATACTTGCTAAATTAATTAGCAATGTTAGAAGTGTTGGGGAAGTAAATAATAATTAGAATATTTTTAGAGCAACACTGCCAAATTTTTATGCCACGTTTCTCTATTATCGTATAATATAGTATGCAGAATAGTTTTATTCTTCCTTGATACATGTCAGCACTTTCATTACAGTTATATTAGTATGAGTTATGTTTATGTATCATTCCTACTACACAAACCACAGGCGTTATACATCGTAGGGTTAGGAAACATGGCAATAGTGTAGGGAGGGGGTGACTCCACCCAAACCCTATGTTACGAGGAGGAACACTATACCTTCCCCCTCACAGATACCTGACGGACATCCCCACGTGCTTCCTGCGCCTGACCTATGACCTGGGGATCCCCACTAACCTGCCATTCCCTCAAATAGCTAATCTCCCTGTGGAATACCGTTCGAAAATAAGCTCTTAAGCCATCGAAATCTCCTAGACGAAAATTAGGAACGGTGGAGGTATTTTCAGTGGAACAGACATCCCAAATAAATTTGAACTTAATTTCTTCATGATCGCTATTACCAAGTCGTCCACCAACCTCTATATCGCTAATGATATTTTCTTTATTAGCTAAAACCAAATCTAGTATATTATTACCTCTGGTGGGCTCCCTGATATACTGATAAAGGAAATTATCCTGTACTACCTCTAGAAATTCCTCTGACTCTGCATCTCCTGTCTGATTTCTCCAATCTATCCTTGGCAGATTAAGGTCCCCAACAATTATTACTAAGCTGGACTGTGATGCTTTCCTAATTTCCTCCCAGAGGTATTTACTATCAGCTCTACTTAATTTTGGAGATCTGTAAATTGCTCCTAAGACTAATTTCTCCCTATTGTTACTAATTTCAACCCAGACACTTTCTGTGTCCCTATTTACTTTAATGTCTGCTTTATTGTAACAGTTAAATGAATCCTTTACATAAATAGCTACCCCTCCCCCTTTCTTCCCTGACGGTTTGACACAAAAATATTATAGCCTTTTATCTGATATTCTGCTAAAAATTCTCGAGTGTCTGTATTCATCCAAGTTTCACTAATAACGGCAATGTCTATTTTCTCTGTACAAATTAAAGCCCTCAGTTCATCCATTTTATTACGTAAACTCCGGCTGTTTGTGTAGTACACTTTCAGATTATTACGAGTAGTTATGCCTTTACCTTGGCATTTACTGTTATTTATTTTATTACTAACTGGGAAACTCTTTACTTTACTAATATAACAATTTTTTGTACTATCGCTTATCGCCCTTCTATCATCGCTTGTTCTATCATCTATCATCGCCTGCTCAATTTGAGGTGCCTGAGTGGATGTATCTACACTATTGGTTGAACTTTTGTTCTTAATTTTGCAAGTATCGATGCATCTATCCAAACATGGTAATAATGATTTCTGACTGTAGTTGCTGCATCTTCCTGTACACCTACTTCTCAATCTCGAAAAAATCCCTCCAACTCCCTATCTATCATTCCAGCTAAAACAGTAACTCCTTGCCTGCTAAGATGAGTCCCATCCCAACTATACAAGGCACTTCGTCCATAAAACCGGTCCCAGCTGTCTATGAAAGGTATTGCATTATCTTTGCAATACATTTCAAGGCGGCAATTAAACCCTACTGCCCTGCTCAACCATTCCCTTCCAACCCGCCACCGTGGTAAAACACCAAGCACTACAGGGGTTCCTCCCCTCTCCCTAACCTTTTCTAACATCAACTTATACCTTTTCCACAGTACCTCACTCTTACGGCTACTAATATCATTGCCTCCTACACTGAGGCACACAGTGGGTTTGTCACCACTTTCCTTTACGATATTTGAAATTTTATCTACCACATTAGCCACCCTGGCCCCTGGAAGACACACATGTTTAGCGAGTGGAGTATACATGGCCCTGTTCAGATATCTCACCTGGGAGTCTCCAACAACAACAACATTTTTCTTACCTTTCTTGTTCTGTTTATACTTACCTGTACTGGAAGTTCCTTCACCGTCCTTCTCCTCTACTTCCCTCTCTGCCTTCCCTTCACATTCGTCCCGTAGTGCGTCGAATGTATTAGTTGTCTTAATTTCCGTTTGCTTTTTAAGAGTGAACTTCGTTGCACCCTTGTTAATTAGTGTCCAACCTTCAGCCTTTTTCTCTTTCTCCTCCAACATCTCCTACAACAATTCCTTCATCTGTGCCTTCTCCTGCCTGAGAATTTGTACCTCCCGCTTCAGTTCGAGAAGTTCCTCCTTTAATTCAAGGTAGTCCTTTTCAGTACCTGCAGTGGGGACACAGCTCTCTGCCGAGGAAGCCATTACGCACTAGTTCACACAAGGTAGAACACACTATCACGGGTCACTACGGGTCACCACAACACACACACTCACGGATCACTAGCACAGCACTATCGCTGATCACTACAACACACTAACACAACCACTATCACAGATCACTAAAGCACACTAGCACAACACTACCACAGGTCTCTAGCACGTCTGAGCTGACTGGCCTCACAGATGAACCTACACAGTAAATGAATGATAAGTAACCTGGCATATGAAGGCAGTGAATGAGTAGTAAATAATGAATAATCCTGTGAATGAAGTTATGCAGCGTGAACAAAATATTAACTCATATCAAAATAACAGATGATTAAAATACGAACAACCATAAAGCATGAATAACCCAATGAATAAAAATGAATAACACACTTGTTACGGAGTGAATAAAACATGAATAACTCGGTGAAGTTACGATGAATAATCCAAGGCAGTTACGCACTCAATAAGACATGAATAACTTGAAGTTGGTGAATAACCATGTGAACTTATGCAGTGAATAAGATACGAATAATTCAGTGTAATTAATGAATAACAGTGTGAAGTTATGCAGTGAAGAAGTCATGAATAAGCCAGTGAAATTATGGATTAGATAAAACAGTGAACAACCTAGTGAAATTAGGCAGTGAATAACCAAGTGAATAAGGCATGAAGAACCAAGTGAATAAAGCAATGAATAGCCCAGTGAATAAAACGATGAATAACCCAGTGAATAAAATAATGAATAACCCAGTGAATAAAATAATGAATAACCCAGTGAATAAAATAATGAATAACCCAGTGAATTACAATGAATAACCCGGTAAAGAAAATCATGAATAACAGTTGTTACGATGAATAACCGAGTGAATAAAACAATGAATAACGCAGTGAATTACAATAAATAACCCAGCCAAGTTATGCCGTGAATGAGGCAGAAGCACGGAGGAAAAACTCACTCTGATCTCCCAATCTTACCTGGGCACACCTGGGCGGGATGGAGGGGGTGGGGGTACCTCAGGATGGCTAGCTGGGTCCTTTTCTAACTTTCCAACTCTCACTAGTAACTATTTCCTATTTTTCACCTCTATTTCCACTGGATAATGTGCGTTGGAGTATCCCGGTGTGGTTATACAATTCAAGTTTCCCGGTACAGCTTTTCATTTACCGGTACACAGGTCCTCACTCCACCGCAGGTAGAGAGAGAGAGAGAGAGAGAGAGAGAGAGAGAGATTGTATTTCAAGGGAAATTTTAGAGTATAATGAATATTTATTAAGGAAATGCTAATGTTGATCATTCGATCAGTAAAACTATTGTAAATCAGTTTATATTTTTCATAACATTTTTTTTTCATAAAGAATAGTAATAAAACAATAAAATAAAATAAAATAATTTTTCTTCATCTTTCATGGCTATTTCATTGGCTTACCCTAACCCTCCCCACATTCTGACCCGGGCCACTCCCATCCTCCATCCCTCCTCATATGGACCGATATCTGGGCACACCACCCCCCCTGAACTCAAAACATCATCCTTCCTGCCTTCCTATCCATCCCCATCCCCTCTCTTCACCTAGCTTTTTGCCCACATACACAACATTTGCACACACACACACACACACACACACACACACACACACACACACACACCTGAGCTGGGACCTCTATTTCCTTACCCAACATTCCTTCCCTCTCCCTAAGTACTTCCCACTTCACCTGTCCCTTGTTTCTCTCCGTCTTTGTGCCGTGATTAGAAATCTGGACAGAATAGGGTTGAGACTGAATGGCTTGTTCTTTGTTACTTTGTTAAAACGATATATATAAACAAACACGTTTTTTTTAAATAACTGACGACCTACCAAAAGATCTATCATTCTATCATAATATATATTTATATATATATATATATATATATATATATATATATATATATATATATATATATAACTTAGAACTATAAAACTTATATGTAAATTTCAGGAAACTGGCAAATGGGGACCCCCCCCTTAGAAAATTCCTTGGTGCGCCCCTGCTGGACACTGATAGATAAACAGAGGCTTCACATTGTTTTATTACTTAAGCGTCGTGTGTGTGTGTGTGTGTGTGTGTGTGTGTGTGTGTGTGTGTGTGTGTGTGTTTTCATAGTGATAGCTGAGTAGCCTAGGGAAGAGGAGGGATTGGATTAACGGGATGGGGGGAGGGGGATTCCACCAGTGAAGAAGAAGGTTTAGATGAGGGAGACATGAATATCGAGTGATAGAGAGAGAGAGAGAGAGAGAGAGAGAGAGAGAGAGAGAGATTGTATTTTCAATGTAAATTTTAGAATATAATGAATATTTATAAAGGAAATGCTACTGTTGATCCTTCGATCAGTAATACTATTGTGAATCACTTTATGTTTTTTCATAAAGAATAGTAATAAAACAATAAAATAAAATAAAATAATTTTTCTTCATCTTTCATGGCTTCCCAACCCCTCCCCACATTACGACCCGGGCCACTCCCATCCTACATCCCTCCTCATATGGACCGATATCAGGACACTGACAGATAAATAGAGGCTACACATTGTTTTATTATTTAAGCGTCGTGTGTGTGTGTGTGTGTGTGTGTGTGTGTGTGTGTGTGTGTGTGTGTGTGTGTGTGTGTGTGTGTGTGTGTAGAGGAAAGAAAACGGAAGAGGGAAGGAGGAAGGTCCAGAATCCCGAGGGGACCTCTTAATCCTTCACACGGTCACTCGTGTTCCGATTTTGGCAAAGGCTTTGTAAAATTCTCTCCTTCATGTTTCCTGAGAAAGGGTATAGTACTCATTGAATTTGTTCATAATACATTATTATATTCGTTTACAACCATTTACGCAGAATGTAAGCCTTACAATTCACCATGAATTCATCCGTTTGTTTATTTTTGGCTAGCAAGTACAAAGTAACTTCATGAATTTATTTGATGAATTGTGGGAAATTATAGGGTCGGTTCAGGAGGGTTAAAAAACATCCATTGGCTGGTAGCCAGACATCTGTCTTCAAATCTATCAGAAAAATAATAATAAAAAAAAAAATGGTCCCGGATTGTCTCCCTGGAGGGCATAAAAATTTTTGCCGATTCAGCAAGATAAGAGGCAACCTTTCACGAATCATATTATTCCTTATCCTATCCATTCTCTACACTCCACACACATTCCGTACTAGTCCCATCTCTACAGTTCTTTTTCATGACTTTCTATTTTCATGCCACACTATAGTCTCACAGCAGTTTATGTTTAGAGTATGCACCAAAAATTCTTCATGCAAGCCTCTTGCTGCTGCCCCACTCGGACAGTTGTGTCTTAACAGTGCCTTCATAGGATTAACAACTTTCTTTCCCTGTCCCACACTAATTTCAATTTATTTTGCACATTTACTTCCTTGTACTATCTCTCACACCCAGATACTTAAACTCTCAATAAATCAAGTCTGTCTCCATTTACAGTAACATCAGAAAGAAAATACTGTGAAGAACATTTTAAACGAATTTCCTGTCCAATACAGGACATCATCAGGCGTTTTACATGTCATATATGGTCAGCAAGAAACTTGCCATTAAATATAGAGGACCTTAATCAAGTACTAATTATTAAAGATGTAAGAACTCGAAGTAAATCCGACGCCCTAAAAAAAGAGAGGTTGTTGGATTTACTTATTACTTATAGTTCTAAAAATCTTTATTAATTTAAAATTGAACAAAGTCATACATATTTAGCAATAAATGTTAACATTGTAGGAGAAAAAGTTCCTGATGATGGTCCGTAGAGGGTTGGAAATTCGTACGTCAGCATGTTCTTCATTGAATTATTCCATCTTTTCTCTACATCTTTGGAAAGTGTGGGATGCCCGACATCGCCAGCAGATCTTTATATATATCTACCTATCTATTGCCAGACGCCTTAGTCCCATACGGGGTGGCCACAAACAAATCGCCTCCACGTCCCCCCGTCCCCCGCCATTTCACTGCCCTGCTCCCAGTTCACACCCTTTTCTCTCATATACCTCTCCACTCCATCCCTCCATCGCCTTCCTCTCCCTCTCTCCCCCTCCACCTCACTCACATACACAGTCTCTCACTCTCCATCCTCTCCACATGGCCAAACTATCTCAGTGTGTTTCTCCTAACGAATCCTATCACATCCACATCCACACCACAACGCTCCTTCACTTCCTCGTTTGTCAGTCTGTCTCCCCATGTGACTCCATAGGCTCCTCTGAAATAACTCATTTCCACTGCCCTCACTCTTGACTTGTGTTCCTCCAACAACGTCCAAGCTTCACTTCCATACGTTAGAGTTGGTATATATATATATATATATATATATATATATATATATATTGCCAGACGCCTCAATCCCGTTTGGGGTGACCACAAACAAATCGCCTCCAAGTCGCCCTGTCCCCCGCCATTTCACTGCCCTGCTCCCAACTCACACCCCCCTCTCTCATATACCTCTCCACCCCATCCCACCATCTCATCCTCGGCCTCCCCCTCCCTCTTCCCCCCTCCACCTCACTCACATACACTCTCTTCGTCAGTCTTTCACCCTCCATCCTCTCCACATGGCCAAACCACCTCAGTGTGTTCCTCATAACGCTTCCTATCACATCCACATCCACACCACAACGCTCCTTTATATCCTCATTCGTCAGCCTGTCTCTCCACGTGACTCCACAGGCTCCTCTTAAATAACTCATTTCCACTGCTCTCACTCTTGACTTGTGTCCTTCCAACAATGTCCAAGCTTCACTTCCGTACGTTAGAGTTGGTATCACAATACTGTCATAGTAACTTTTTCACTTCCAAGCTCACTTCCCTGTTTCTTATCACTGCTTTCAAGGAACCAGCAACCTTTCTTCCCTGCTGTACCCTTTCAAGCACTTCACCCTCCAAACCTCCATCCTTACTCATCACACTACCCAAACACTTAAACGTACTCACATTTTCCAATTCCTTACCATCTAACCTCGCTGTACATTCACTAACTTCACCTCTCTCAAAGACCATCACTTTACTCTTCCCTACATTCACCTTTAGGTTCCGTTTCTTACACACTCTCTCAAACTCATCCACCAAGCCTTGCAGCTCCCCTTCGTCTTCACTCAACAACACAGTATCATCTGCAAACAACAGTACAGGGAGTTTCCAAACACTATCCTCTCTCACCAGGGCCACTTCAACATCCACTACCCTACCTTGTACCTCTTTTATTACCCCATCCATGTACAGATTGAACAACCATGGAGACATGACACATCCCTGTTTCAAACCAACTTTCAAATAGAAAAATTCACTTAGTTCACCATCCACACGCACTGCAGCCTTCGCACCATCGTACATACTCTTCACAGCATTCAACAACTTCCCATCTACTCCATATATTCTTAACACTTTCCACAATCCTTGTCTATCCACCCTGTCATATGCTTTCTCCAAATCCATGAAAGCCGCATACAACTTCTTTCCCTTCTCTAGAAACTTTTCCACTAAAGATCTAAGAATGAATATCTGATCTACACAACCTCTTCCCTTCCTAAAGCCTCCCTGTTCTTCTCCAACTAATTTCTCTGTTCTTTCTCTAACTCTGTCTATAAGTATCCTACCATACAGTTTTCCTATTATACTAAGAAGACAGATGCCCCTATGATTACCACACACTTCTTTTTCCCCTTTTCCTTTGTATAAGGGAATAATTATACCTGACTTCCAATCCTTCGGGACTCTACCTTCCTCCCAGGCCAATCTGCACATCTTCCACATCCCCCATGCTTCAGCATTTCACCACACACTCCATCAATATATATATATATATATATACTTATTACTTTTTGTTATATTTATTAATGCTGATATCCACAAGGAAAGGGAAACACTATGTATCTCGAGCTCTTTCGTGTGTTCACATCTTCAGGAGAGAGCAAAGCGAAGGAGTAGAGTAGGAGAACATCTGTCATTTTCATACAGAAAGTATAACTCAGTCCAAGCTGGTTTGAAGGTAAGTGCTCCGCCTCTGGGATTTGACGTCAAAATCGCTCCACCTACAGTCCACTATGACTGGCTGGTGGGGTGACAGGCACGTACTGTACCAGCGTACATTGCCTCATTCCTTTCGTCCCGTCCTCTCTCTCTCTCTCTCTCTCTCTCTCTCTCTCTCTATATACATATATATATATATATATATATATATATATATATATATATGTATATATATATATATATACTGTATATGAATGTATGTACTTTTTTGCTTACATTTTGTTGTGGTGTGTTCAGAGAGAGAGAGAGAGAGAGCAATGGAGGGAAGAAATGGGTTTATAGTGTTCCTCCTCGTAACATAGGGTTTGGGTGGAGTCACCCCCTCCCTACACTATTGCCATGTTTCCTAACCCTACGATGTATAACGCCTGTGGTTTGTGTAGTAGGAATGATACATAAACATAACTCATACTAATATAACTGTAATGAAAGTGCTGACATGTATCAAGGAAGAATAAAACTATTCTGCATACTATATTATACGATAATAGAGAAACGTGGCATAAAAATTTGGCAGTGTTGCTCTAAAAATATTCTAATTATTATTTACTTCCCCAACACTTCTAACATTGCTAATTAATTTAGCAAGTATAATTGCAAGAAAATTTGAAGGGATAAAAGTGGGAAGAGGCGATCCTTTCATAATTAAAATAAATATATCAAACAGCTCTGGGGTGGCAGCACTCACGCGACACGTGTTTGTGTGTACGCTGTGGGAGGTCACCAACCCCCTACATGATTTAGGCCTATTGGGTATACATCTATATTATAAACGCGCCGTTACTTTTACATCTTGGGTGGTGCGGAAATAAATTCAAAATTATAATCAATAAATAAAAATTTAATTAAAAAACCATGGTTGACACATAAAAAAATCTAGCGAGAGAGAGAGAGAGAGAGAGAGAGAGAGAGAGAGAGAGAGAGAGAGAGAGAGAGAGAGAGAGAGAAATAATAATAATAATAATAATAATAATAAAACTTTATTTACACTAAACAGTGGGTATTCTTATACATTATACAGTAGTACAGCATACAGTATGAAAGTTCTATACACAATATAATACAAGTTGATACATATGGTGGAGAATAGTGACAGAGAGGTAAATGGTTTAAAAGGTGTGGGGACACTTAGGTTAAAAATAGATCAATTAAGGGATTTAGGAACGAAGGCAGTGGGAAGGATTAAGACAGATGGGATTGTAAGATTAGGGAGTTTGAGCAATAGGGTAGAATGTATGCTCTCAATAAAAGTATAGCAATTATCAACGGCTAATTATTATACAGGTGTTGATGGTGGGGGTCTATATTTATAGGAGGTGTTGGTGGTGGAGGTATAGCGGGTGTTGTTGATGGGGGTGTTGTTGGGGGTAGGGGTATAGGGGGTGTTGGTGGCAGGGGTATAGGGGGTATTAGAAAAACGGAGATCACAAGAGGGAAACATTGTCAAGGTCATCGCTGATGGAGAGGTCAGCTCGGAAACGTGGCAACAGTGCAGGGAGGGGGTGACTCCACCAAAACCCTACGTTTCGATCTGTCAGACTATAGGAGTGGCAAATATGGACAGGTGGATCTAGCGACCTGAGATTCCCCTCAGCCCTCTATGAAAATCCCCTGGGACGTGAGCTCAGTGTGAGCCTCTTGGCTGCCTTTCATTTCGAATGAGAGAGAGAGAGAGAGAGAGAGAGAGAGAGAGAGAGGAATTGCGATTTTTAATGTATGATTTTTGTTATATTTATTAATGCAATTATTTTATTATGCAGGAGTCTTACTGCAAAATGAGACAAATCCCTCGTGCCGGCCTTTATGCGGTGACCCGACACAGGCAGGGAGGGAGGGAAGGTCAGGGGAGGCGAGGCACGGCCACCCGGTGACCTTGGGTGAGGTTTGGTGAGAGAGAGAGAGAGAGAGAGAGAGAGAGAGAGAGAGAAAGAGAATGATGGAGAGGAAAGACAATGAAAATGATTATCGAGGTCCATGCTGCAAATCAGTATCTTACCTACTTCAAAGAGTTGATAACCCTATCGAGAGAGAGAGAGAGAGAGAGAGAGGAAATTTATTATATTGTTTATCGTGGATATTATACAGAGTATAAATAAGAGACACGATTTGATTCAGTCTGAAATTGTGTGTGTGTGTGTGTGTGTGTGTGTGCGTGTGTGTGTACGTGCCTGTCACCCCACCAGCCAGTCATAGTGGACTGTAGGTGGAGCGATTTTGACGTCAAATCCCAGAGGCGGAGCACTTAATTTCAAATCAGCTTGGACTGAGTAGGAGGGGAAAGTCCCAAGGGAGCATACTAAGTCGCTGGCGAATACTACTGTTCTAAACTTACATCTATATTTCTAGCTAAATAAGTACAGTATTAAAATAAATAATATTACATACATAAAGCATGATTCTTGATATACACACTCATGGATAACAATAAATTATATACTGCACGGTAAGCATAACTGAGGAATGTCGTAGCATTAAGTTCTTAAAGGATTATCAGAGTGTGGGAAGAGGCTTAATGACCTACCCAATTTCTCTCTCTCTCTCTCTCTCTCTCTCTCTCTCTCTCTCTCTCTCTCTCTCTCTCTCTCTCTCTCTCTCTCTCTCTCTCTCTCTCTCTCTCTCTCATAATTTTGCGAATTAATCTAATCAAATAAAGAGTCATGCTTACCGGAATACTGGACATATAATCAATGTCATTATATGAGTACTATGCAAGTGAATTATAGTAACATGAACTCTGATTTATTTAAAAAAAAAAATCCTTATATTAATACTTACCCTGTCATATGCTGTATATCAGGGGTGGGGAACCTTTCTCCTATAAAGGGCCATCAGGATACTTTGTACATCATTCGCTGGCCATATAAAATTATCAACTTAGAATCAACTGTACCTCAGTACATTATATATATATATATATATATATATATATATATATATATTATATATATATATATATATATATATATATATATATTAGTTCGTGAGTTTATGAAATTGCATTTATGAATTGCCTTGCGGGCCTGATCAAATGGTCTTGCGAGCCTTATACAGCCCAGAGGCCGGACGTTCCCCCACCCCTGCTGTATATGAACCCAGCTACATACCTACGGTACCTACATAAGCACATACAACGGTATACATATATGAATGAGCACAAATATACATATACAAAAAATATACAAAAAAATATATTATCACGTACAGTGTGGCCCATTCTTTTCAAACAGAATTCCATATGCATACATACCCTTCTACAAATCCCATTCGTTACAGGTATGTACTTATATAATAAGGGGAGGAAAATATATACAAACGAGATCAAACTTAGTGGTCTTAACTAGGCTACATATTTTCTCTGTGAAGAACTTATCTAACTTGTACAGTACATCCCATTGCTTAGGGTCATATTATCGGACTCTGTGTTCTTGATTACACTGGATTCAATGATGTTTCTGTAAGCAGCAGATTTGGAAGACAAAACTGAAGAGACATTATCACAATCTGTACAGTGATTCTCATCTCTCATATGTACAAATAAGGCACTGGATGTTTGTCCTGTCCTAACACTATACTTATGTTGTTTGATTTTAGCATCAAATTCTTTTCCTGTCTGGCCTACATAAAACTTGTTGCACTCTTTACATGGTATTTTGTAAATGCAGCCACTTGAATTATCAGGTGAATTCTTAATCAACCTTTTCTTCGCTGTACAAGGATTATTGAACATTACATTTACATTCCACCTTCTCATCGGTTGAGGAACTTTTGAAAATTTCTCACTGTATGGTAAAGTTAGGGGATTCGTCTTGTCATTAGAAAGCAATGGGATGGTCCTATAGAGGGTTTTCCTTGCTTAGTTGAAAGCTTTATCTATTGAGGTTTTGGGGTACTTTCATTTGGCTGCAATATCGCAGGTATTTCCAAGTTCTCATCCATGAATTGTGGGCTACGGGAAGTGAAGGATCGTTGTGGTGTGGAAGTGGATATGATAGGAAGCCTTAGGGGAAACACTTTAAAGTGGTTTGGCCATGTGGAGAGGATGGAGAGTGAGAGACTGACAAGGAGAGTGTATGTGAGTTAGGTGGAGGGGGGGAGAGGGAGGGGGGGGGCCAAGGATGAGATGGAGGAATGGAATGGAGAGATATATGAGAGAGGGGGTGTGTGAGCTGGAAGCAGGGCAGTGAAATGGCGGGGGACAGAGCGACATGGAGGAGATATGTTTATGGCCACCCTTTATGGGATTAAGGCGTCTGGCAATAGATAGATAGACAGATAGATTCAAAGAGCACGTAGAAACATAGATAAAAACACTGACAATTTGACTGTATCGTGATAAGCGGAATAAAAATGAATATACGAACAAACATTAGTAGGCTTTCTGTAGATACTGAACTTAAATCCATTCCTTGCTCTGTGACCAGTGCAGTCTAAGGTTGGCAGTTTTCCTTCATTTTCATGTTTCACTGTGAATTTTATGGAAGATGCTAAATTATTCAGTTGAGGAAGGAAAGATCGAAGCCTTGCTAGATGGCCAATGACATAGTATATCATTTACATATCTAAACCACACTGCGTCCTTATGTAGAATGTTACTAAGTAACCTTTTCTCAAAGAATTCCATATAAAGATTACTGAGAACAGGTGAGGGGGGGTTCCCCAATGCCATACCGAATATCTGACAGTTGTATCCTCCATTAAATTCGAATTTACAGTCTTTGATACAAAACTTTATCACCTCAATAAATGCTGTGTGTGAGACAGGCAAAGAAAGGTTATTTAATGAATCTTTAAGATATTCCAGCAGATCATCAACAGGAACTTTAGTGAATAATGATGTTACACCAATGCTTACAAGCTTAAAATCGTGAGTTACACATAGCCCATTAAGTCTGTTCACAAGATCCACATTATTCTTTATATTTGAGTCAGAGATGGTACCAACAAGTGGACTTAGTAATGATACTAACCATTTGGAAAGCTTGTAGGAAGTTAAACCTACTGAGCTAATTATGGGTCCAGCAGAATTGTTATGCTTGTGAGTTTTGATGAGATCGTACATGTATAGTAAGGAAAGAGAGACAGATGTATGATTTTTAATGAGGTCCTCATCAGTTTTCAATAAACATTTAAATTTCTTGTTAAATTGTCAAATCTCTGTTTCATGTTTTTTTTTTTTTATAAACTTGGAAATATCTACGATATTGCAGCCAAATCAGAGTACCCCAAAAACTTCATAGATAAAGCTTTCAACCAAGGACCATCCGAGTGTCTTCTCATGACAAAACGAGTCTCCTATTTTACCTACAGCGAGAAATTTTCCAAAGTTTCTCAACCGATGAGAAGGTGGAATGTAAATGTAATGTTCAATAATCCTTGTACAGCGAAGAAAAGGTTGATTAAGAATTCACCTGATAATTCAAGTGGCTGCATTTACAAAATACCATGTAAAGAGTGCAACAAGTTTTATGTAGGCCAGACAGGAAAAGAATTTGATGCTAAAATCAAACAACATAAGTAAAGTGTTAGGACAGGACAAACATCCAGTGCCTTATTTGTACATATGAGAGATGAGAATCACTGTACAGATTGTGATAATGTCTCTTCAGTTTTGTCTTCCAAATCTGCTGCTTACAGAAACATCATTGAATCCAGTGTAATCAAGAACACAGAGTCCGATAATATGAACCTAGGCAATGGGATCACAGAGAAATTATTGTGTAGCCTAGTTAAGATCTCATCTTGGGACAAGTGTACTTGTAATAGATCAATAGACCTGGCCTTACAAACAGATCATATGGGATAATATCCATTGACTGCGGAAAGAGATCTATGGGAAATAATAGATCCATGATCAAAGCTGGTGTTCATGATGGGGAAAGCATATGTATATAAGGGAAAATGTTTCCATGGGGAATATAATTCCCTGGAAAAATAGGTCCAATGGGGAAAATGTGTCCGAGGTAGAAAATAAGCTCATGGAGGAAAAATATGTCCATGCAAGAAAATCAGATCTATGGAGGGAAATAGATCTATGGTGGAATGTAGTTCCACGAGAAAATAGATTCATGATGAAAATAGGTCGTAGGGAATTCTAGGTTCATGGAGAAAACTATAAACTACATCATAGGGAAACGTAGTTCCAAGGGGAAATATAAATCTAAAAGGAATATATGTCCATGAGCAGAAAATAAGTTAATGAGGAACACAGGTATGTCAGGGAAAAAGGTCCAGTGGGGAAAATAGGATGATGAGAGAAAATGTTTTGATGCAGGAACACATCCTTGAGAGAAAATTGATGGGTGGGGGATGGGGACCCTGGGAATATATCCGGAGATATATTTGTTTTGTTTGTGTGTTTGTTTTGAACTGGGGAAACTATAAGATATTAGGCTACTCTTAAGGTGCTAAAAATAGAAACCATCAGTTCTCTGAATCCCACAGTCACCCTTGGCAGCCATGATGGTGAGCACAAGGGCCGTTAGCATGAGCATTATTAGAACATTTGCCATGGAATCTGTACTGAGCGCCATATCTCCTCAAGGAAGTATTCTATGGTTGTGAGTGCAAATACATTTAACATGGGCATCATAAAAACCGTTATAATGGAGTTCTTAGTTAACTCGGGGAAGCCTTAAGTGTTGACAAGTTCAAGAACCTTTATCATGAACGTTACTAGAACGGTAACCAAGGAATCCTTGATGAGTTGACGCCTTATAAATGAAGCTTTCCATGATGGGAAATCATTTGGTTGATAGGTAAATAAATCGATGGAAAATATAACAATTACTGTAATCACTTTTTTTTTTTTTAAGTCAAGTATTTTCCCATGGTTGTAGCTAGGACAAAATGCAAGATCTAATAATACTGAAGGTATGAGCAACGCGGCTGGGATGGAACCACTCACACAAATGCTTAACCTCTTCACAGTGTTGACTTCATTATTTTATTCTAGATATCCCCAGATGATATTACTCACTTTTAGAGGCATTTCGTACTGGAGGTGTTACATATAGAATTCAGCAGCACTTTCAGTGCGAGAGATTTCTCATGACCTGAACAAAATCATCTGAAGTTAGCAAGGATACAAGGAACAAGTCACAGTAATTACGGTAATAAGGTTTTCCGTTTAACTTAAGATACCAATGAGATACACACACACACACACACACACACACACACACACACACACACACACACACACACACACACACACACACACACACACAAATGAAGCCTCCGGCATTTCTGGCTTTGCCAAAGGAAGGACCTCCGTCTCGATTTTGTTGCGCCATTGATCGTTACAATTAAGAACATTGAAATTTTCTATTTGCTGCCTATAAGGGATGGTCATTTTAAAAATCATACCGAAAAGGCATAGTGAGATAATTTCTTAATTAAATTTTGTTTCATGCACGCTCTTTAACAACTTTTGGTTTTAGTATTTGTTGACATTTCTATTTCATTCTTTTTCCAATTAATTCATTCTTATTTTCCTTTTCAGGTTACACTATGATAGTCTTTTTTTCTCCATTCACACTTTCCTATAAAATGTCCACGTCATTTTTTCTATACTGCGTGGCGTTTCTGACTTTTTCCTGCCGGCTTCAATTGGAGGGTACGGAGGGTGGGGGAGAGCCTTCTTCTTTGCTATCCTTATCTTATTTTAGTAGTTCAGTTACTCTTCTAGGAGGTGCCTAGCATCGGCCAACCGGCCTACTGCAGATATCCTCTCTTCTTATGTTCTCCTACCGTTTTTGCGAGCTACTCCATACAGTGTTTATATTATAGTCAGGCAGACAGACAAGCGAACGGCCATACGGACACGAACTTGGTTTGACAAAATTTGATGTTGGCATATCCATATGCAATGCTTTGGTCTGATCATCCATGCCATATTTAGCACTCTTCCGGCGTGGCGCGGGTACACAGTACAAATTTCTAAAAAAAATTATTTGGCTTAAAGTGCACTCCACTTTAGACTGTAGCACCAGTCGAGCTGGGCAATACTCCCGAGGTGGATGGAAAGCTGATGACAGGGAGAGCTGGAGCTCCCGTTTCGTCAATCCTCAGGATTAGTTCATGACCATCCCCCTTAGCTGAACTTTTTCAGTGTTTCAGTATCACAGAGAGCTGGCCAGCATGCTCTCTAATACAAACTTCTCTGTCAACACCAAACTACATGCACATTACACACTACATTTCCTTTTCAAAATTTACAACAACAAAAAACTAAAATGGTGTCTGATAACCAAGCCTCGGATTCCCCGGGGGGGGGGGGACCATAAACGCCCCCACCTTCTGCCCCTCTCCCGGTGACGACTCTACAGGCTGCCTGAAACTGACTCACTTCATTTCTGCAACATTCGCGGCCTTTCCTCAAACTGTCTCTGTTGAGCACCACCTCTCCTCCTCTAAACCTCACGTTCACTTCATAACTGACACTCAGCTGTCTGAGGCAACTGATAGCAAACCCTCTTCTGAATCCTCCAACATTCTTTATACTCATTTGAAAGTCAAATATGCCTATTATGTATAAGGACGCAGCGACTTACCTTGCTCTCATGCTCCCGAACTTGACTCTTCTAAATTTTCTACTCTCGGGCTTCAGCTTTTCTCTCATTCTCTGACTGAATATATCTGCACTGTTTACTTATCGCTTAATTCTACTGACTATGAAAAATTCTTAGACTATCTTACTTCTACAATGGAACACATTCTAACTGTTTCTCCTTTCTCTGAAATCTCCATTCTAGGAGATATAAATTTTCACCACCACCTTTGGCTCTCCCCTCCATTCACTGATCCACCTGGTGAACAAGCCAACATCTTTTCTATCCTTAATGACCTAGAGCAGCTTGTACAGCACCCTACCTGTATCCCTGACCGCCTTGGAGAGAGCTTCAACATACTTGACCTCTTCCTTACAACTAATCCTTCTGCTTACACTGTTAATCTTTTCTCTCCGTTGGGCTCCTCCGATCACAACCTTATCACCTTAACCTGTTCTATCACTCTGGTATGGCCTGTGGACCCTCCACAGAAATATCGGTGGTGGCACTTTGGAGCTACTGATTGGGAGGCCCTCAAGCAGAACTTTTTTTTATATTTTCCCTGGAATCATTATTATTTCCACGATCAGAAGCCATCTGAGTGTGCCTTGCACATTATGGATGTTATTCTCTCGGGCACAGAAGCATACATTCCTTTCTCATATCCTTTGACCAGTGCAAAAAAACCTTGGTTTAATCACGCTTATTCTAATGCTGTCCACAACAAGGAGAGGGTCTACAAAAGGTACCGGAGCCAACCCACCCCTGAATCACATCTTTCTTATGTTTCTGCCCGGAATTGTGCAAAGTCTGTTCTTCGCCCTGCTAAAAATAATTTCATCCGTACTAAATGTTCTCAACTCTCCAGCTTGAATTCTTTCTGCTCCTTCTGGTACCTTCCCAAAAACCTTTCTAATAACTTTATCCTATCATCCTTCCCTCCTCTTCTCAACTTTAATGGTTCTGCAGCTATTTCTTCTACAGATAAAGCAGATCTCTTTGCTCAGACTTTCTCCTCCAATTCCACCTTAGACGATTCCAATGCTGTTCCTCCATCACTTCCCCTCTCTGACCTCCTCATTGTTGACATTAAAATTTCTTCAACTAATGTATTTTCTGCCCTTGCTGGCCTCAATACTAACAAGGTACATGGGCCTGATGGGGTCCCTCCTGTTGTCCTAAAGAATTGTGCTTCTGTGCTTACACCCTGCCTAGATAAACTCTTTCGCCTTTGTCTATCAACTTGTACCTTTCCTTCTTGGTGGAAGTTTGCTCTCATTCAGCCAGTCCCAAAGAAGGGTGACCATTCCCAAGTCTCTGGCTATCGCCCAATCGCTTTAACATCCTGTGTCTCAAATATTTTAAAGTCTATTCTTAACAGAAAAAATTTAAAGCATCTTTCCTATCACAGCCTTCTTTCTGATCGTCAGTATGGGTTCCGTTAGGGTCACTTCACTGGCAATCTCCTCACCTGCCTTTCAGACTCGGGACATTGGTGAGAGGTTTGCCGTTGCACTTGACATCCCAAAGGCTTTCGATCGGGTTTGGCATAAATCTTTAATTTCCAAACTGCCCTCTTATGGTTTCTGTCCTTCTATCTGTGCCTCCATCTACAGCTTCCTTTATGGTCATTCTATATCTGCTGTTGTAGATGGCCACTGTTCTTCTCCTAGATTTATCAACAGTGGTGTTCCTCAGGGCTCTGTCCTATCACCAACTCTCTTCCTTTTATTCGTCAATGACCTTCTAAGCTGTACATCTAACCCTATCCACGCATCCATTAATGATTCCACCCTTCACCTTTTCATTCAGTTCTCGTAATGTCCATCTTAGCAGTTGCTTCTGCAAACAAGGGATGAAGGTATGGCACACCTAATGTCTGACTTGGCTCTTATCTCTGAATGGGGTAAAGGTAATCTTGTTTTTGATGCATCAAAGACTCAGTTCTTACACCTACCAACTCGACAAAATCATCCACAGGAGTACCCACTAATGTTTAAAAATATCCAGCTCAACCCTGCATCATCCTTAAACATACTTGGGATTTCATTCTCTCGGGACTTATCTTGGAAAGATCATATTACATCTCTTGTAAACTGTGCTTCCGAGAGATTAAGTGTGCTAAGCTTGCACTGTTGTTGTCTTTATACACGGGTTTTATTTACCCCTGTGTAGAGTACAACTCTCATGTGCGGGGAACCTCCCCACATACAGCTCTTCTCAACACGTTGGAGTCAAAGGCTTTTTGTCTCATTAACTCTCCTCCTCTTACTGGCTCCCTTCAACCTCTGTCTCTTCGCTACACTGTTGCATCTTTATCTCTTTTCTATTTCTACTTCAGTAGTTACTGTTCCTCTGAACTGTCTGCTTGCATCCCTCCACCTCTACGACGGGCGTGTAGCACCAGCCTAGCAACAAACCCTCACCCCTTTTCGTCCAGCTCTCTAATGCAAGAGTTAACCTTTACTCCTAGTCCTTCATTTATGGAATAGGTCAACTCTGAAACTGTCTCCCTCTGTATTCCCTACTTCCTATGATCTCCAGTCTTTCAAATGCAGTGTGTCCAGGCATCTCGAATGAATGGACCTTGAATTTGGCTCTCTCTTTTTTTTTTTTTTCTTAGAAGGAACGCTTTGCTGGTCCTTTGCCTTTGGTTCCTTCTTCCTTGGATTAAAAAAATGGCCATTAATGACTTTTACTTTCAGAGTTTGCTGATATCTTAAAATCTGTGCTCGAAACTCCACACAATGACTATTCTGGCACTACGCAGGAATACGACCGCCTTTTCTGGAAATTCTTTTGGCCAACAACATGCTACAGACGGTCCTTAACAGCTTTTGTTTGTAGAGTTTGGCGATACCTGTTAACGTTTTTGCTTAATTCTCCTCACACATTTCGCCGTGCAGTCAGACAAAGACAGACACGTACTAAAACATAGACATGACCTTAGAATTACAGAAACAGATGAAGGTATGCATGTATGTAATGTCATGCTGTACCCTTCTTTGTCATATCTATGGTTATTCAAACACTACGAGGTATGGGATCGACTCTTCGGGAAAATTATTTGGCTTTCAGTACATATGAAATAGTCCTTAACTTTAGCTTTAGGAGTGTGCTTAAATCTCATACAATTTGTGCCTGAGGCCTCGGACAGCGACTATCTTTCTGGATTCCCACACTCCAACTCAATGCAATGGGACGACAATGGGCTTAAATTAATGTGGCCACACTGATTGACTATTACATACTGGATGATAGCACGTATTATACCATATGGTTGATTAAGCACCTCCAAGAGTGAGGCTCCAAAATCAGTCTGCCACTGCTGGTGTAAAATGTGTGAGACCACCACATTCCGACAACCCAGCCCATTGGAATAGAGTGGACAATGAGTTTAAGTTAATGCGGCCACGATGATATTTTACAAAACTGTCGTTCTGCGTATGTTTGTCAACCATCATGGCCGCATTAACTTAAGCTCACTGTCGCCCCCATTGCAATGGGTCGGGATGTGGATGTCTGAAAAAAGCATCGCTATACAATGTGGTGGTCTCGCATCTTTTAAATCCACAGTGGCGGGGTGACTACGAGGCCACGCTCTTCTATTTGTTTCATCTATCTGATGGTATTCTGAACCTTGGCATAGCTTAGCACTGCCCAACTCACGCGTTCACCTTCCAACGTTCCTTACAACCAGTCATCTTTATAGCTAACTTTTAAACAGTGATGCATCATGATCCAGAGTTTCCTTTGTTCTAGAAAACCCACTTACTGTTTTGCAATAACGTTTAGAACAATACTCATCTACTGGGAATAGAACGAAAATATCGATAGTGATGTAAAAGTTTCTAAAGCGCTTTTAAATGGTAGTTCATCTAATTCGTGTGCTATGTTCCCGATCTGTAGAGAAATGCCTTCATCTGTTTGCTATTGTCAATTCGGATTTTCGTATGGCAGTATCATATAGAATCTTTCTTTCCATTGGGCAATATGCCATTTGTAGTGGTTGATTCGTCATTTGAAAATATAAAGTGGTAAAATAAAATGAATTTATTGAATGGAAAACAATTCAAAACGAAATTTTGCATATTTAGTGTTCTTATAAAAGTGTACCAACATGAACATAGAAACTTGGAGGTTTGAAGTGCTGATCACATAATTTCTGAGGTCGTTTGCTTAGAATGATAAGACTGTTAATCACATTAGAAAGAAATTAAATTAAAAACTTAAAAATGAAATTGTTCACTACTTGTGGATTAGCAAGTTTAGTGTGATTTTTGTTGGAGTATTAAATTGCGTTATCGATTTTCCAACAACTGTTGCCGATTGTTCTTCTCAGATTCTGTTCCACGCCACATGGTTATTATTATTTTTTATTTAATGCAAAATTCTTATTCGTAATGACAGACATTGAGTTCATCCCACAAATTTCGTTTTGTTACCCCAAATCTCTAAAAACCCCATGAAGATGTAATGGCGAGACGAAGAAACACATAATAATAGTAATAAAAATAATAATAATAATAATAATGATAATAATGATAATAATAATAATGACCTATCTATCTATTGCCAGCCGCCTCAATCCCGTACGGAGTGGCCACAAACAAATCGCCTCCACGTTGCCCAATCCCCCTTCATTTCACTGCCCTGCTCCCAACTCACACCCTCCTCTTTCATATACCTCTCCACTCCATCCCTCCATCTCATCCTCGGCCTCCCCCTCCCTTTCCTCCCCTCCACCTCACTCACATACTCTCTCCTCGTGAGTCTCTCACCCTCCATCATCTCCACATGACCAAACCACCTCAGTGTGTTCCTCCTAATGTTTATTATCACATCCACATCAACACCACAACGCTCCTTTATATCCTCAATTGTCAGCATTTCTCTCCATGTGACTCCACAGGCTCCTCTCAAATAACTCATTTCCACTGCTCTCACTCTTGACTTGTGTCCTTCCAACAACGTCCAAGCTTCACTTCCATACGTTAGAGTTGGTATAACAATACTGTCATGTAGTAACTTTTTCACATCCATGCTCATTTCGCTGTTTCTTATCACTGTTTTGAAGGAACAAGCAACCTTTCTTCCTTTTTGTATTCTTTCAAGCACTTCACCCCCCAAACTTCCATCCTTACTCATCACACTATCCAAGTACTTAAACCTACTCACATTTTCCATTTCCCCACCATCTAGCCTCACTGTACATTCACTGACATCACCCCTCTCAAAGACCATCATTTTACTCTTCCCTACATTCACTTTTAGATTCCGTTTCTTACACACTCTCCCAGACTCTCATCTACCAAGCCTTGCAGCTCCCCTTCGTTTTCACTTAACAACACAGTATCATCTGCAAACAACAGTACAGGGAGTTTCCAAACACTACCCTCTCTCACCAGGACCACTCCAACATCCACTGCCCTACCTTATGTCTCATAATACCCCATCCATATACAGATTGAACAACCATGGAGACACGACACATCCCTGTTTCAACCAAACCTTCAAAGAGAAAATTTCACTCAGTTCACCATCCACACGCACTGCAGCCTTAGCACCATCATACATACTCTCCACTGCATTCAACAACTTCCCATCTACTCCATATATTCTTAATACTTTCCATAATCCTTGTCTATCCAAATCCATGAAAGCCACATACAACTTTTCCTTCTCTAGAAACTTTTCCACTAAAGATCTAAAAATGAATATCTGATCTACACAACCTTTTCCCTTCCTAAGGCCCCCCTGTTCTCCTCCAACTAATTCCTCTGTTGTTTCCTTAATTCTGTCAATAAGTATCCTACCATACCCGTTCCTTTCACAATAAGAAGACAAATACCCCTATGATTACCAAACACTTCTTTCTCCCCTTTTCCTTTGTACAGGGGAATAATTATACCTGACTTCAAATCCTCCGGGATCTACCTTCCTCCCAGGCCAGTCTGCACTTCTATCAAATCCATCTACTATTGTCTCTCCCCCATGCTTCAGCATTTCACCACACACTCCATCAATTCCTGGGGTTTTCCCCAATTTGACTTTCTTCATTGCTTCCACATCCTACTAATTTCCCGCCTTCTCACCTCCCTCCTTCTCTCAGCCATTCCCCAGCCAACTATACTCACATTACTGCCATTCTCTATGTTCAACAATTCCTTAAAGTGTTCTCTCCATCTGCTCACTTTTTCTCCCTTCTCCACTAGCAATCTACCATTTTTATCTTTCACTCTCCTACTAACTTCACTGCCATCCCGTCTTACTCTCTTCACCTCTTTCCAGAACATTTTCTTACAGTCCCTCCACTTTACACTCAAATTCCTTCCAAATTCCTCATCCACTCTCTTCTTACTCTCTCTTACTAATCATTTCACCTCTCTTCCTTTCTACATATAACTCTCTCTTCCTCCTCTCAACTTCTTCCACGCCCCTATTTCTCATCCATTCATTGTATGCTTTCTTCTTTTGTGCCACAGCCTGTCTCACCTCTTCATTCCTTGAACCCCCTTCCGTCTTCTCTTCACCCTACACAGTACTTCATATGCTGCACATATTTCGTCTGTGAATATCTTGCACACACCTTCCACGTCCCCCATCTGCTCCAGTTCATATTTACCCAATCGTTCCTCCATTTCTTTCTTATATTCTGCCTTTTTCTCATCCCCTTTTAACCTTTCCACTCTCCTTGAAACTACTCCTTCCTCTCGTCCTTCCCTTCTTCTATTTCTCCATCTTCCTTGGATCTTGATTCTGGCCACCACCAAGTAGTGGTCATAAAGTCCACTCCCCCAACCTCTATAAGCTCTTGCATCCGTTACACATCTTCGCATCGTTTCATCCATACACACATAATCAATCACTTCCTTCCTTTCATTCAAATGTTAGAGTCAATTTTGGCAAATAGGATTAGAGAACACTTAGAAAGATTTAATCTTATAAACGAAAGTCAGCACGGATTCAGGCAAGGACGATCCTGCCTCACAAATTTGTTGTCATTCTACTCGGAGGTCTATGAGGCAGTAGATAGCGATAAAGCTTACGATGTTATTCATCTGGACTTTAGTAAAGCTTTTGATAGAGTCCCACACGAAAGGTTAGTTAGAAAGGTTCGAGCACACGGTATAGACGGCGATATCTTAAAATGGATAGAATCCTGGCTGAAAGGACGAAAGCAGAGAGTATTAATAAATGGAACTAAGTCGGACTGGGGATTAGTAACTAGCGGTGTACCACAGGGTTCAGTACTCGGTCCCTTATTATTTATCATATATATAAATGATCTAGACTTAGGAGTCAATAGCAGAATCAGCAAATTTGCCGACGATACAAAAATAGGGCGTATCATTAACTCGACTGACGATTGCCATTACTTACAAAAAGACCTCGATACATTGTCCAAATGGTCTAAAACTTGGCAAATGGAATTTAACGTTGAAAAATGTAAAGTACTTAACGTAGGCAAGACCATTGGAGATACTAAATACAGCTTAGATAACAAAGAAATTAGCAAATCGGAATGCGAGAGAGATCTAGGAGTTATGATTAGTAACGACCTTAAACCTAGGCAACAGTGCATTAATGCGAGAAATAAAGCAAATAGGGTCCTAGGATTTATTTCGAGAAGCGTGAGCAATAGATCATCTAAAGTAATACTGAAACTTTATCTAGCATTAGTAAGGCCACATTTAGACTACGCAGTACAATTTTGGTGTCCTTACTATAGAATGGATATTAATTCGTTAGAAAATATACAGAGAAGAATGACTAAAATGATACATGACGTCCGGAACCTGTCATATGAAGACAGACTGAAAAGACTAAGTCTGCATTCGCTAGAGAGGCGTAGAGTAAGGGGAGACTTAATTGAGGTTTTTAAGTGGATGAATGGTATAAATAAGGGAGATATTAGCAAGGTACTTAAAGTGAGCATACAGGATAGAACTAGAAATAATGGTTTCAAACTAGAAAAATTCCGTTTCAGAAAGGAAATCGGTAGAAATTGGTTTGGTAATAGAGTAGTAGACGAATGGAATAAGCTACCTAGTAAAGTAGTTGCTGCCTCTTCCATTGAGAGTTTCAAGCATAGGCTAGATAAGCATATGACAAATAAGGGGTGGATATAGAATAAAGAAAATATTATAACCAATACTAATTCAAAAATAAATTTTCTTTTCAGGTTACACTATGATAGTCTCTATTCTCCTTTCACACTTTCCTGTAAAATGTCCACGCCAGTTTTTCTATACGGCGTGGTGTTCTTTCTGACTTTTTCCTGCCGGCTTCGGCTGGAGGGTTTGGAGGGCGGGGGAGAGCCTTCTTCTTTGCTATCCTTATCTCATTCTAGTAGTTAAGTTACTCTTCTAGGAGCTGCCTAGGATGGGCCAACCGGCCTACTGCAGTTATCCTCTCTTCTTATGTTCTTATGTTCATCACTCGCCATGTATAACTGATGATCATTTTGGGCCTGAGAGGGTTTTGGCTATCACCAACCCCCTCCTGGCACAAATGTCCACTAACGCACTGCCATTCTTATCTATCTCAGCAGGCACACCCCACTCACCAACTATTCCATCCACCTTCACATTCCCAACTTTACCATTCATATCACCGATCAAAAACACTCTCTCATTCCTTTCAGACTTTTCCACACATACTTCCACATTTGCCTAGACCTTTTCTCTCACTCTGCTTGCACGATCTTTTGTTGGTGCATACACACACACAATCACCCACATTTGTATTCCAACTTTCAATCTTACCCACACAATCCTTGAACTAACTGATCCGTACGCTCTTATGTTCTTCTTCCATCTTTTACTCACAACAATACACACTCCTTCGTTTGCCTTCTCATTCTCACCTACTCCTGCACATATACCCCATCCATACTCCCATTCTCTTACACTTTCTCCTCTCCATTTAGTTTCAGTTACTCCACATACATCCACTTTCGCACCCTCAAGCACCTGGACAATTTCTCTCTCTTTCACCTCATCATTCACACCTCTTACATTCCACGTCGCGATCCATACCATGTCCTTTGTCCAGTCCTTGGTCGTCATCCTTTGGTCAGTCCTTGTCCGAGGCTTCTTGTTCATTTTTTTAGTTAGCTGTTTTCCGGGGAGTGGCACTAACCCTCCACCAACCCTTCTATATAGTCGCCTCATACGACAAGCAGGGATAATGGGGGAGTAGTGTGGAACACCCCCCTACCCCCAGGGAGGGTATGGAAGTGTGTATGGAAAAGTTTGGAAGGAATGAGAATGTATTTTTCATAATAATAATAATAAACAAATCGTGCGAGTAAAACATATTAGGGGCAAAAAGATGGAACTAGGGTCAAGTAACCTCCACAATCACCATCATCCTCAACATCATAACCCTTTCCCCGTATTACGTGATGTGGGAATAACCTAAAACTAGAAACGAGAAGGTACAAAAACAGGAAAACTATCAACAGACTGCCCAGTAAACATGGGCTACACATTCATTCATTTATCGTTCATACACTCGAAATTCTTGGTTCCATCCCATAGAGCAAACGATCCAACCAAAACTGTGCCTCAATACCTACGGAAAACAGCAATTCCGTCGACTGTAAATTAGAAGATGGAACAAATGTTTTGGGCATCTCCGTACTCACTTCATCCATCTTTTTCCGACCTATATCAGTTCTTATGCTTTCTGCACTTCCATACCTCGCTTATTCACACATTACAGTAGAAGAAACATCCACTTTAATATCGTCTGTTCAAACTGCATCCATTATTATTTAATGTGACCATAATAACTAACCTGTGTACAGCATAACGCTATGGGACGGTGCGGTGGTACGGTGAGCCACAGTGATAGTTCCCCAGTCCAGCAGAAGCGTGGCGCAACACACCACAGCCTAAGCGAAAGTTGATCAAGGTGTGAGAGAGCTGCGATATCACTTCCTTATATACACACACACACACACACACACACACACACACACACACACACACACCTCTTAATTTGTTCCTTACCCTCGTGGGATTCCATCCCGCGTCCACTAGGAAAGCAAACCCTCTCTCAAACAGGTCGGCCAACTCCTGCCCTATACCTGACTCAGTTTACTATGTCAGTGAACTGTATAAGCAAAATCGTTTTTAACGGTTTGTGTTCTGGGAATAGTATTAGCAGGAAAAAAAATTAATTTGTGATAGCCTGTATATATATCGAAGCGAGTGCATAGTGCGGGAAATTGCTAACAAGTATATAGGGACCATACTCTGCTAGGCTTAGGAGGCTTTTTAATATCTTCCCTGCTTATTTATTTTCCTGTTTCACTTTTGTATGATATATATATATATATATATATATATATATATATATATATATATATATATATATATATA